>NC_092725.1:103810970-104116498 GCF_047496885.1 Scyliorhinus torazame
GGGACTCCATGTTGGGATTGTATTCCACAAACAACAGCAGCTCTCATTCAATTCAATCCAGCAGTTATGGTTATCTTAGAATTTACACTGCAGAAGGAGGCCATTCGGCCCATCAAGTCTACACCAGTCCTTGAAACAGCACCCTACCTAAACCCACACCTCCACCCTATCCCTGTAACCCCACCTAACCTTTGGACACTAAGGGGAAATTTAGTATGCCCAATCATAGAACATTACAGCGCAGTACAGGCCCTTCGGCCCTCGATGTTGTGCCGACCTGTGAAACCACTCTAAAGCCCATCTACACTATTCCCTTATCATCCATATGTCTATCCAATGACCATTTGAATGCCCTTAATGTTGGCAAGTCCACTACTGTTGCAGGCAGGGCATTCCACGCCCTTACTACTCTCTGAGTAAAGAACCTACCTCTGACATCTGTCTTATATCTATCTCCCCTCAATTTAAAGCTATGTCCCCTCGTGCTAGACATCACCATCCGAGGAAAAAGGCTCTCACTGTCCACCCTATCTAATCCTCTGATCATCTTGTATGCCTCAATTAAGTCACCTCTTAACCTTCTTCTCTCTAACGAAAACAGCCTCAAGTCCCTCAGCCTTCCCTCATAAGATCTTCCCTCCATACCAGGCAACATTCTGGTAAATCTCCTCTGCACCCTTCCCAATGCTTCAACATCCTTCCTATAATGCGGCGACCAGAATTGCACGCAATACTCCAAATGCAGCCGCACCAGAGTTTTGTACAGCTGCAACATGACCTCATGGCTCCGAAACTCAATCCCTCTACCAATAAAAGCTAACACACCGTACGCCTTCTTAACAACCCTCTCAACCTGGGTGGCAACTTTCAAGGATCTATGTACATGGACAACGAGATCTCTCTACTCATCCACACTGCCAAGAATCTTACCATTAGCCCAGTACTCTGTCTTCCTGTTATTCTCCTAATGTTGGTGTCAGGAGGTCCCAGTGCAAGAGTTAGCACCATTGGCTGTCAGGGCTCAGACTGCCCCTGTCCCCCAGCTGACATCCAAAAACATGTGTTACAGAGGAACTCAATAGATGAGGGTAATCGTCACTTATTCCTCTAGAGTTCAGTGAAGCTGCAATATTACCAGTTGGGTGCTGCCATGGAATCATTGAATCCCTACAATGCAGAAGGAGGCCATTCGGCCCATCGAGTCACCACTGACCCTTTGAAAGACCCCCTACGTAGGCTCAATCTCCAATCCTATTGGTGCAACCCACCCTAAGGGGCAATTTAGCATGGTCAATCCACCTAATCCGCACATCTCTGGACTGTGAGAGGAAACCGGAGCACATGGAGGTAAACCATGCAGACACGGGGAGAAAGTGCAATCTCCACACAGTCACCCAAGGCTGGAATCAAACCCGGGTCCCTGCCGCTGTAAGGCAGTAGTGCTAACTACTGTGCCACCACGCTGCCATCCAAAAGGAATTTCTCCCAGCTGAGTCATAATTGGGTTGGGGTCTGAACAATGGGAGTGAAATTGCTCAGGCTAATAACCTCACCAAATTTAACTTTGTGATTGGACTAAATTTCCCAGTGAAATTATTGAAAGGAGGCAATCTTCCGATCTGAGTGGAGTACCTTTTCAATTCATTCTTGGGGTGCTGTCTTCAAGTCATTTGGTAGGATTCCCTGGCTGTTCCGGCGACTCCCCACCACGGGTTCCCTGACGGCAGAGGGTGCAAACAACGGGAAACCTGTTGACAGCGCCGGCCAATTGGTGGGATGCCTCCGCAGCCACAAAACACGTCGGGGGCCGGCGGGGGTAGATATCCCGCCCATTGTGTGTTTTCCTGCCTCTCGTCTCCTATGAGAAGGTAGGTGGCCTTCATTTTCAACCATCCTAGTCCAAATAGGTTTTCCCATTGTGCTGGTCGGTAGGGAGCTCCCGGATTTTGACCAAGCGCCGATTTAGGTGAGATGATATGCTTCCAAGTCGGAGGGCTGTGCGACTTGGAGGAGAACCTGAAGGCGGAGCATTCCCAGGCACCTTCTGTCCCTGTACTTCTGGGTGGCGGAGGTGTGGGTTCTAGGAGTTGCTCTCAAAGGTGACTTGCTGCTGTGCAACTTGATGACAAAGTCAATTGTAAGATTGGAAAGGGTTCAAAAGTTAATACATTAATGTTTTCTGGAACTATCAACAACATTTACCAATAACCCTGACCCCACCATTTAAATCAATTAAAATAAGTGTGCTGTCTAAGCAGCCAGTATTGGTATTTCAGTTATTGGAGCAGGTTTCCTTCCTCTCGGCAGAAAGCCCTGACTTGCAGTGTGCTTTCAGGGTGATGACAACACAATTCATTCGCGTCACCACCTCTATTCATTGAGCGCTATCTAATGTTTCCTTAATGATAAGAATGTCCACGAGGACTCACAATGAGTTAAATCATTAAAAAAAAACCAGAACTGTTGAGTTATTACTTTTTGGTTCAGCAGTGAAACCAGGCAAGGAGAGAGAGAAAGAAAGAAAGAAACCCAAGACACGGGAAGAGTGCAAACTCCACACAGACAGTCGCCAAAGGGGCGTTAGGCCCCTTTAATATTTTAACGAGAGAGCGGGGTTGCTAATGCCTCATAAAGGATCCCTTTACAATGAGCCCCATTCTACTCAGGATTGTTCAGTGGCTTTTTTAACATTGACCTTCCTGGGCAGGCAGAAGAACCAAGCAATCTCCCGGAGACTCTCAGTTCTCGCCATTACACCCTCTCCTCCACACTAAGCTCACTACCCCCAAACATTTTATTAAATTCTTTCACAGTTGGGATGTGGGCGCATTGGCTAGGCCAATATTTATTGCCCTTGAGACGGTGGTGGTGAGTTGCCTTCTTGAACCGCTGCAGTCCAGGTGGCGTAGGCACACCCACAGCGCTGTTAGAGAGGGTTTTGACCCAGTGACAGTGAAGGAACGGCAATGTATTTCCAAGTAAGGATGGTGAGTAACTTGGGTGGAAACTTGCAGGTGGTGGAGTTCCCATGATTCTGCTGCACGTGTCCTCTAGGTCACAGGTTTGGAAGGTGCTGTCAGAAGAGCCTTGGTTTCTTACTGCAGCGAATCTAGTAGCTGGTACACACTGCTGCCACTATGTGTCGGTGGTGGAGAGGGTTAACAGCACCACAAACCCACCTTGAAAATGTAGGTGAGGCCTGAGGCCTACGCCCTGGTGCTATTTGGGCCTCTTGTTCCACGTGTGCCGTATCTCCACAACATCATGGGCGTCATTCTCCGACCCCCCGCTGGGTCAGAGAATGGCCGTTGGCCGCCGTGAATCCCGCCCCCGCCGAAGTCTCCGGTACCGGAGATTGGGCGGGGGCGGGAATCCGGCCGCGCCGGTTGGCGGGACCCCCCCGCTCAATTCTCCGGCCCGGATGGGCCGAAGTCCCGCCTAGAAATTGCCTGTCCCGCCGGCGTAAATCAAAGCTGGTATTTACCGGCGGGACCAGGCGGCGTGGGCGGGCTCCGGGGTCCTGGGGGGGGGCGCGGGGCGATCTGGCCCCGGGGGGTGCCCCCACGGTGGCCTGGCCCGCGATCGGCGCCCACCAATCCGCGGGCGGGCCTGTGCCGTGGGGGCACTCTTTCCCTTCCGCCTCCGCTACGGTCTCCACCATGGCGGAGGCGGAAGAGACTCCCTCCACTGCGCATGTGCGGGAAACTGTCGGCGGCCGCCGACGCTCCCGCGCATGCGCCGCATTTCCGCGCCAGCTGGCGGGGCAACAAACGCCATTTCCGCCAGCTGGAGGGTCGGAAATCCCTCCGGCGCCGACCTAGCCCCTCAATGTTGGGGCTCGGCCCCCAAAGATGCAGAGCATTCTGCACCTTTGGGCCGGCGCGATGCCCGTCTTATTGGTGCCGTTTTTGGCGCCAGTCGGTGGACATCGCGCCGTTGGGAAAAATTTTGCCCCATGTCTGAGCTCAAAAGCAAGTCTCTGACTAATTCCTACCCCATGCTCTTTAAATTCACATTCCAATAATTTGACACTTTTCTCTCGCTGATACTAATTAACAGCTCTTAGTGTTCTAGATTGGGCTCTTGTGGTAGGCTATATTAGGGGTATTGCGGTACCTATGTGGGATGTACCTTATACTGTAGTATGATTGGTAGAACCTGCCTACTGGTTCCGCCCAGCAGGCGGAGCATAAGAGTCTGTGTTTCACCCACAGCAGTCATTCTGTACCGGAGCTGCTGGGATAACTACTTGTTCATTAAAGCCTTCAATTGGACTACAATCTCGCTTCAGTAGTGATTGATCGTGCATCAGCTCTTTAACCAACAATGCGTACGATGCTGAAAACCCTTTTTAAAAGCCCCAACTCATTAAATCTGAACAGCAATATGGGGCATTGAACTCCATTAAAGAGGCTATATCAATTCAGGTTGTTGAGTGAGAAATAGAACCGAGTTGTCTGGAGTTCTCGGAGTCAAATCGCCTGAGCTCTGGAGATCAGGAGAACCTGTGGGAATAGGGTTAACTGGGTAATGCAGGTTGTACTGCCCCTACTGTAAGGCACCAGGCTACTGCACTGATGAAAGAGCCTCACTATACACAGACCGGCTAATACAAAGACTAAAGAAGTGATGATTGCGACATTTTTTTGGAAAGTTCAAGCAATACCGTGTTTCTTATCTGTGACTAAACATGAGAACAGGAATGACTGGGAGGCCTTACAATGGGTGAAGCCTTTGTGGGGAAGTGGTAAATCACTGATAAGGAGCTTTCTGAAGTGTTGAGTCAAGGAGAAAGATTCTTCCTCTCAACAGGAATGTTGAAAGTAATGACATGAAAGGGGCCAAGAGCACAGAGCGAATAAATTAGAAAACATCCAACAGGGACATAAACTTGTCAGCCTATTGCATTGTCGGGTTCCCTGGGTCTCAATAGCGATGGGTACTGGAGAGAAAACAGATTAATTCATTTTAAGAAGGATTGTCTCAACACTGTCAGACCTCTTTTAACAGATAGCTTTATCTAAGATTCACTGCTTGTCTATTCCATGTGAAATCCTTCAAGTGAGCACTGAACTTAAAAATGTTATCATCTAACAACAACCTGCCGCAAACATGCAGCAAATTAATTTGATAAAATGTCCAAAGGGACTTTACAAAGGTGTGATTGGAATAAGGGGCGGGATTCTCCTATCCCGCGGCAGAGTGTCCACGCCGTCATAAACGCCGTCGCGTTTTACGAAGGCGTGAACGGGCCACTCCCAGGGCTAATTCTGGCCCCAGGGGGGGCCAGCACGGTGCTGGAGTGGTTCGCGCTGCTCCAGCTGCCGATTCCGGAGTGAACTCTGTGCCGCGGGATCCGCGCATGCGCAGTGGCCTCCTTCAACACGCCGGCCCCAAAGCAACATAGCGCAGGACTACAGGGGCCGGCGCGTAGGAAAGGAGGCCCCGCAGCCACAGAGGCCGGTCCGCCGATCGGTGGACCTCGACCGTGGACCAGGCCACATCGGAGGCCCCCCCACCCGACCCTTCAACGCCACGGTCCCGCCGGCTCAGAGCAGGTTAGAACGGAGCCGGCGGGACTCGGCTTTTTTCTTAAGGCCGCTCGGCCCATCCGGGTCGGAGAATCGGCGGCCAGGCCGCGTAGAGCGGCCCGCGACCAGCGGTGCGCCTCCAACGCCGGTGCCAATGTGCCGGCGTCGGGGTGGTGTGGCCCGTTCGCGGGGATTCTCTGGCCCGACCCAGGGCTGGGAGAATCCCGCCCAAGATGCACTTTGATCCAATGAAGAAGGTATAAGGAAAGGTGACCAAAAGCTTGGTCAAAAAGGTGGGATATAAAGGTTTGATGCAATGTCACTGGACTCCGGAGACCCTGACTAATACTTTGGGGACATGGGTTCAAATCCCACCATAGCAGCTGGTGGAGTTTAAATTCAATTAATAAATTTGGAATATTAAGCTGGTCTCAGTCATGGCGACCATGAAATTATTCACCCATTGTTGCAAAAACCCATCTGGTTTACTGATGTCTGGCCTGCAGATGTGACTCCAGATCCACAGCAATGTGCCCTGTGAAATAACTGGTCACTCAGTGCAAAGGCAGTTAGGGCTGGGCAAAAAGTGCTGGCCTTGCCAAGGATGCTCACATGCCATGAAAGATTAAAAAAAGAAGGTCTGAAAGAAAGAGGCAGAGGTAGAAGGTTTTTGGCAGAGGTTATGGAATGCACATCCATTCATCCGCACATCAGGGTGGCTTAGTGGCACAGTGGTTAGCACTGCTGCCTCATAGTGCCAGGGACCCGGGTTCGATTCCGGTCTTGCGTGACTGTGTGGAGTTTGCACGTTCTCCGTGCGTCTGCGTGGGTTTCCTCCGGGTGCTCCGGTTTCCTCCCACAGTCCAAGGATGTGCAGGTTAGGTAGATTGGCCATACTAAACTGCCCCTTAGCGTCCAAAGGTGTGCAGGTTAGGTGGGGTTACGGGGATAGGGTGGGAGAATGCTCTTTTGGAGGCTCGGTGCCAACTCGATGGGCTGAACGGCCTCCTTCTGCATGGTATGTATTGTATGGTTCTATCTGTATTATTTTGGTGAAGTTGCTGCGAAAATACCAGAAGAATGAAGTGAATTTCCCTAAAACCTATGCAAGAAAGAGAAAAATAAAGAAAGAATTGCAACGTTTTGAAGCTTCCAGAAGAACGTGAGGATATGGGGCATCATTCTCCGACCCCCCAGCGGGTCGGAGAATGGCCGTTGGCCGCCGTGAATCCCGCCCCCGCCGGTTGCCGAAGTCTCCGGTACCGGATATTCGGCTGGGGTGGGAATCGGGCCGCGCCGGTTGGCGGGCCCCCCCGCTCGAGTCTCCGGCCCGGATGGGCTGAAGTCCGGCCAAGAAATTGCCTGTCCCGCCGGCGTAAATTAGAGTACCTGTTTACCAGCGGGACAAGGCGGCGTGGGCGGGCTCCGGGGTCCTGGGGGGGGGCGCGGGGCGATCTGGCCCCGGGAGGTGCCCCCACGGTGGCCTGGCCCGCGATCGGGGCCCACCAATCCGCGGGCGGGCCTGTGCCGTGGGGGCAGTCTTTCCCTTCCGCCTCTGCCATGGTCTCCACCATGGCGGAGGCGGAAGAGACTCTCCCCACTGCGCATGCGCGGGAAACTGTCAGCGGCCGCTGACGCTCCCGCGCATGCGCCGCCCCGACATGTCATTTCCACGCCAGCTGGCGGGGCAACAAACGCCGTTTCTGCCAGCTGGCGGGGCGGAAATCCCTCCGCCGCCGGCCTAGCCCCTCAATGTTGGGGCTCGGCCCCCAAAGATGCGGAGCATTCCGCACCTTTGGGGCGGCGCGATGCCCGTCTGATTGGCGCCGTTTTGGGCGCCAGTCGGCGGACATCGCGCCGTTTGGGGAGAATTTCGCCCAAGAATGCAAATCGACAGTGCAATCTGCGCATGTTCGACAGAACCCTACTCATATTATAGCAATTAATGTTCTAAATTATTGTTCTACCCAGAGTTTCAATCATTTATCCGATGCTAATTATGCTTTCAATGACATGCAGCCTGTCCCACTTCAAGCTGCATAAACCTGTAGCGGGGGGTATCCAAAACTAGGGGCCATAAATTTAAGACAGTCACTAATAATTCCAACAGAGAATCTAGGAGAAAAACACTTTACCCAGAGAGCGGTGAAAATGTGGAACTTGCTCCCACAAGGAGTGGCTGAGGTGAGTTAGATTGATATGTTCAGTGACAGCCAAGGTGCAGTTAGTTAGTTAGTACGCAGGTTCACCATCAAAATCAGCCATGATCTCATCGGATGGGGGAGCAGGCTCAAAGGGCCAAATGGCATACTCCAGCTCCAAACTCCTAGCTCTAGTCCCATGAGTACACAAGGGAGAAAGGAATAGAATGTTCGGAGGTTCGGATGTGATGAAGGGGGCGGGGATGCTCGTGTGGAATATAAATACCAGCATGGACTTGTTGAGCTGACTTGCCTGTTTCTGTGTAATTCTGTGATATTTGACTGATATAATTACAGAATGTCCAGGAGGAGCTGTGTCCCCTTGCAGCAACAGAGGAGATTGCTTCGATGGTATGGGTGGGAACGGAGTGTGTAACTGTACGGTAGGTTGGAACCTTAACTGAAGTATGTGTTACATTTCATGTTCCACTATTATTTATATGTTAAGGGGCCACTGCTGATACCAGGCTCATCTGCTGGCATTGTTAGTCACGCACCCAGTTAGTCTTCATTATATTGAAGAGGGTGAGGTAGATGGAGGGGATTGCTTTTTTAAAATAAGTTTAGACAACCCAACTCTTTTTTTCCAATTAAGGGGCAATTTAGCGTGGCCAATCCCCCTACCCTGCACATCTTTGGGTTGTGGGGGTGAGACCCACGCAGACACGCGGAGAATGTGCAAACTCCACACGGACAGTGACCCAGGGTCCGGATCGAACCCGGGTCCTCAGCGCCGTGAGGCAGCAGTGCTAACCACTACAGCACCGGGCCGCCCCCTGATGGAGGGAATTATAAACAGAGATGGACTGACTGGAGAAAACTGATCTTCCCCCAGGATTTCCGTGGACCTTCTGGTTGGAGGAGACTGCAGGACAGCCCAATACACAGACGCTCATCCAATGTGATGGGGCGGGATTCTCCGACCCCCTGCCGGGTTGGAGAATCGCCGGGGGCTGGCGTGATACCTGCGATGGAGTGGAGACCGCTCTCCAGGCCTGAATCTCATAATCTTTGTGCTCAGGGAACCAGGAGGTCGACGATGGAAAGGTGCAGGAACATTGGCCCCTCTTGAAGTCAGGATCCCAGACAGGAACTGTTTATATGGTTTTCATAACGTTGTCAGATTAGAAACAATATTGCCATAGTTCTGGATTCTGCATTACGGTAAGGATATGGAGGAATTGCTGAAGCTGTGAAAGAAAAGGTTTTCAAGTATTGTAGAGAGTTGGCAGGTAACACCTTTTGAACAGGCTGTGATTCTAATCTACAGAAAAGAGGCTGAAAGGTGATCTGATAGAGTTCTTTAAAATTAGGGGAGGGTTTGATAGGATCAATATAAAGAAGATGCTCCTATTTCTGGGGGAGTTTAAAACTTGGAGCCATAAATATAAAATAGTGATGAATAAATCCAACAGGAATTCAGAATAAACCTCTGTACTCAGAGTGGTGGGGATGTGGGTCTAGGAGAAGCTATAGAAGCACAGAATGGATAAGGGATTAGGAGGTTACATGATGAATTTGGACTTAATGGAGGCAAAGGGGGTCTTGGGCAACAGTTGGAGCCAGCATGTGTCCCGGGTCAACTCCTTTAGAGATGGCCTGACAAATTAGATATCATTCAGGCATTCTGATCAAGGACCCTCGGGCAGAAATCCCACTTGCCAAGAGCTGTTGGTCATTCAGAGGCCTACTGGAGGTAGTATCATTGCTGGGTCCCAGGCCAGAGGTGAGTGATGGCAGGCGAGGGAGAGGGTTAAGAGGTGGGGGGGCGTTTGGGAGACGAGCAGGGTCGGCAGCGAGGGCATGTAGGTGACTCTCAGTCCCTCCTCCTGATGCTGGGTCCCTCAATCAAGCCTCGAGTGTCTATGAATGAGGGACTCCACCCCCCCACCCCAAAAAAACTGGGAAAGCAATCCTGGACGGGTTTGCTTTGCTATTTGCTACATAGCAAGTACTCCCTCCGCCTGCCATTAATTGCCCCCTTAAGGACCTCAATTGGCAGCAAGGCACTAAGACCATCTATAGGCCTAATCGAGTGGAGGTGCAGCAGGGTGATGCAGGTGATGCAGCAGGGCATCCACCTGCCACCTTTCCTGATGAAATTCCCTCCATGCCACTCAACTCACCATGGGGTTGGAGGGCATAACTACCACTCATATGTCAGATCAGTGTTCTTCAAACTTTTCTTCCAGGCATCCATTTTTACCAACCGGCCAACCTTCGAGACCCAACCCGGCCAACCTTCACGACCCGTGCCAGCCGACCTTCGCGACCCACGCCGGCTGAGCTGTGTGACCCACCATTTTCTCTTACCTTGTTTGCTGCTGTCCACTGGTGTTTAGACCAAATGACCTTGAAAAGTCAATTGTGGTCATCAGTGCATCACACTGTAGTTTATATATTAAACATTGGTGAGGGTTCGAGGGAAATGATGAATTTGCGAGGGTCAGCAGGTTTAAGCAGCCATTTAAAAGTCAGCCCAGTTTCCTGTTTTGACATGTTTCATTGAGTGTTTTCAGCAACAATCATTGTTTTGGAAAGTTCATCATCAGGAAAGATCCCTATTGGAAATTCATGGTTTAAGCATTGCTTCAATTCACCTCACCAGTCAGGATACTGCCGTTGTAAACTATTTTTAAAAAAATAAAAATTTTTATTAAAGGTTTTCATAAAATATTAATAACAAAATGAGAAAGAAAAAAGAACCCAACAGGGTTAAGTACAAAACACAATCTAAAAAAGCAACCCCCCAAACCCCCCCCCCCCCGTACCTAAATAATAAATTAACATTAACACCCCGACTTAAGACAACAGGTGTATACACCCCCTCAGACCCTCCAGTGTAAATAACATAAACAAAAATAAAGTAACCCCCCCCCCCCGCTGCCATTGACCAATGTCTATCCTTCTGCCAGAAAGTCTAAGAACGGTTGCCACCGCCTAAAGAACCCTTGTACCGACCCTCTCAAGGCGAATTTCACCCTCTCCAATTTAATGAACCCTGCCATATGGCTGATCCAGGATTCCACGCTTGGGGGCCTCGTATCTTTCCACTGAAGGAGAATCCTTCGCCGGGCTACCAGGGATGCAAGGGCCAGAATTCCGGCCTCTTTCGCCTCCTGCACTCCCGGCTCCTCTGCCACCCCAAATATTGCGAGCCCCCAACCCGGTTTGACCCTGGATCCTACCACCCTCGACACGGTCCTCGCTACGCCCTTCCAAAATTCCTCCAGCACTGGGCATGCCCAGAACATATGGGTGTGATTTGCTGGGCTCCCTGAGCACCTAACACACCTGTCCTCACCCCCAAAGAACCTGCTCATCCTTGTCCCGGTCATGTGTGCCCTGTGCAGCACCTTAAACTGTATGAGGCTGAGCCTCGCGCATGAAGAGGAAGAGTTCACTCTCCCTAGGGCATCTGCCCGCGTCCCCTCTTAGATCTCCTCTCCCAACTCTTCCTCCCACTTACCTTTCAACTCCACCACCGAGGCCTCCTCCTCCTCCTGCATCACCTGGTAAGTTTCCGAGATCTTCCCCACTCCCCGCCCCCCCCGGAGAGCACCCTGTCCTGTACTGTGTGTGGCACAGTGGCCGTGAGAATTCCACCACCTGCCGTCTGGCAAACGCCCTTACCTGTAAGTACCTGAAGGTGTTCCCCGGGGGGAGCCCGTACTTCTCCTCCAGCTCACCCAAGCTCGCGAACTTCCAGTCCACAAACAGGTCCCCCAACCTTCGTATGCCTACCCTGTGCCACCCCGAAAACCCTCCACCTGTTCCTCCTGGGGCGAACCGGTGGTTCCCCCATAATGGGGTCCACGCCGAGGCCCTAACTTCCCCCCTATGCCGCCTCCACTGCCCCCAAATTTTGAGGGCTGCCACCACCACCGGGCACGTGGTATACCTCCTTGGAGGGAGCGGCAGCGGCACCGTTGCCAGCGCCCCCAGACTCGTACCCACACAGGACACTGTCTCCAGCCTCTTCCATGCAGCCCCCTCCCCCTCCATCACCCACTTGCGCACCATTGTCGCATTGGCGGCCCAGTAGTACCCACAGAGGTTAGGCAGCGCCAGCCCCCCCTATCTCTACTCCGCTCCAGGAACACCCTTCTCACCCTCGGAGTCCCTCGCGCCCACACAAACCCCATTATACTCCTGTTAACCCGCCTGAAAAAAGCCTTCGGGATAAACACGGGGAGACACTGGAACAGGAACAAAAACCTTGGGAGCACCGTCATTTTGATTGACTGCACCCTACCTGCCAGGGACAGCGGCAACGCTTCCCACCTCTTGAACTCCTGCTCCATTTGCTCCACCAGCCTTGTAAAGTTAAGCCTATGTAGGGCCCCCCAGCTCCTGGCCACCTGGACCCCCAAATATCTGAAACTCCTCTCCGCCCTTTTTAGTGGGAGCTCGCCAATCCCCCTCTCCTGGTCCCCTAGCTGAACTACGAACAGCTCGCTCTTCCCCATATTGAGCTTGTACCCCGAAAAGCATCCTCATTACCTCTGGCATTCCTCCCACCAGGTCCGCCACATACAGCAGCATGTCGTCCGCATACAGCGACACCCTATGCTCCTCCCCACCCCGCACCAACCCACTCCAGTTCCTCGACTCTCTTAGTGCCATAGCCAGGGGTTCAATCGCCAGTGCGAAGAGCAGGGGGGACAGGGGACACCCCTGTCTCGTCCCTCGGTGCAACCGAAAGTACTCGGACCTCCTCCTATTTGTGGCCACACTCGCCATCGGGACCTCATACAACAGCCTAACCCACCTGACAAACCCCTCCCCAAACCCGAACCTCTTCAGCACCTCCCATAGGTACCCCCACTCTACCCTATCGAAGGCTTTCTCAGCGTCCATCGCCACCACTATCTCCGCCTCCCCCTCCCTCGCCTGCATCATGATAACGTTCAAAAGCCTCCGGACATTCGCGTTTAACTGTCTCCCTTTCACAAACCCCGTCTGGTCTTCATGGATGATCTGCGGCACACAATCCTCAATCCTCGTGGCTAAGACCTTCACCAGAACCTTGGCATCTACATTTAGCAAGGAAATCGGCCTGTAAGACCCACATTGCAGGGGATCCTTGTCCCGCTTCAGGATCAAGGAGATCAGTGCCCGGGACATCGTCGGGGGTAAAGCCCCCCCCTCCCTTGCCTCATTGAAGGTCCTAACTAACAGCGGGCCCAACAGGTCCATATATTTTTTATAGAACTCGACCGGGAAACCGTCCGGCCCCGGTGCCTTCCCCGCCTGCATGCTTCCTATCCCTTTGATCAGCTCCTCCAGCCCAATCGGGGCCCCCAGTCCCGCCACCAGTCCCTCTTCCACCTTTGGAAACCTCAATGTTGTAAACTATTAATCAACATTGTTGTCACTGCCTTGCGAATATGTTATTTTTTGATATTATTTATTGCAGGTTGATTTTGCAGGAGTAGCCTGTGAAAAATGTGCAACGGCAAACATTTACGGGCCCGACTGTGCTTCTGGTGAGATTTGAAAATGTTCTATTTTTCTTCTATTTGCTTTGGGATGTGGACACTGCTAGGTAGTCCAGCATATATTGCCCATCACTAATTGCCCCTTGAGAAGGTGGTAGTGAGCTGCCTTCTTGAACCACTGCAGTCCGTGCGGTATTAATACACCCACAATGCTGTTAGGGAGGGAGGTCCAGGATTTTTACCCAGCGACAGTGAAGGAACTGGGAACTCTTCGAGTAAAGACGTTTCTTCTGCAGTCCTTATGGTTCCAGGTCAGTATGGTGAATGACGAGGAGGGGTAATTGGATGCGAACGTGCTGCCTTTATCCTTCTGGGTGGTAGAGGTCACAGGTTTGGAGGGTGCTATCAAAGGAGCCTTGGTGAGTTGCTTCAGTGCATCTTGTAGTTGGTACATAGTGTTGGCCAATTATGTCTGTGCTGGCCATCAAACACTTAACCATTCTAATCCTATTATAAAGCACCTTTTATGCTATGGCATTTCAAATGCTCATCTAAATGTTTCTTAAATTTAGTGAGGGTCCCCGTCTCTACCACTCTTTCAGGCAGTGAGTTCCAGATTCCTACCACCCTCTGGACGAAAAAGGTTTTTCCTCAAATCCCCTCCAAATATCCTGCCACTTACCTTAAATATAGGCTCCCTGGTTATTGACCCTTCTACTAAGGGGAAAGGTTTCTTCCTATCTACCCTATCTATATCCCTCATAATTTGGTGCACTTCGATGAGGTCCCCCCTCAGGCTTCTCTGGGAACAACCCGAGCCTAACCAGCCACTCTTCATAGCTGAAACGCTCCAGCCCAGGCAACATTCTGGTGAATCTCCTCTGTACTCTTCCTTGTGCAATCACGGGTGGGATTCTGCGGGAATGGGCGGGACGGGCAACTTCGGCGCCGAGGAGTGGCGTGAACCACTCCGGCGTCGAGCCACGCACTTTCAGGGGCTACGCCGGCGCTGGAGTGGTTTGCACCATGCCGGCCGGCAGGGAAGGGGCTTGGCGCTACGCCAACAGGCGCCGTAGGACCTCCGCCGACCGGCGAGAATTGGCGCATGCGCGGGAGCGCCAGCATGAGCGTCATCCAAGTGCATGCGCATGGGGGATCATCTCCACGTCGGCCATGGCGGAGGACCACAGCAGCCGACGCGGAGGAATAGAATACCCCCACGGCACAGGCCCGCCCGCGGATCGGTGGGCCCCGATCGCGGGCCAGGCAGCCGTGGGGGGCACCTTCCGGGGCCAGATCCCCCCGCGCCCCTGCAAGGACACCGGTGGCCGCCCGTGCAGCCAGGTCCCGCCGGCAAATACATGGGGCGAAATTCTCCGGAAACAGCGCGATGTTTGCCGACTGGGCCCAAAACGGCGCAAATCAGTCGGGCATCGCGCCGCCCCAAAGGTGCGGAATGCTCCGCACCTTTGGGGGCCGAGCCCCAACATTAAGGGGCTAGGTTGGCGCCGGACGAATTTCCGCCCCGCCCGCTGGCGGAAAAGGCCTTTGGTGCCCCGCCAGCTGGCGCGGAAATGACATCTCCGGCCGGCGCATGCGCGGGAGTTTCCCGTGCATGTGCATTGGAGGGAGTCTCTTCTGCCTCCGCCATGGTGGAGACCGTGGCGAAGGCAGAAGGAAAAGAGTGCCCCCACAGCAAAGGCCCGCCCGCGGATCGGTGGGCCCCCCGGGGCCAGATCGCCCCGCGCCCCCCCCAGGACCCCGGAGCCCGCCCGCGCCGCCTTGTCCCGCCGGTAAGGTAGGTGGTTTAATCTACGCCGGCAGGACAGGCATTTTAGCGGCGGGACTTCGGCCCATCTGGGCCGGAGAATCACGGGGGGGGGGGCCCCACCAACCGGCGCGATTCCCGCAACCGCCGAATATCCGGTGCCGGAGAATTCGGCAATCGGCGGGGGCGGGATTGACGCCAGCCCCCGGCGATTCTCCGACCCTGCAGGGGGTCGGAGAATCTCGCCCCTGGTGTAATATACCCGCCGGCAAATACCTGGTGTAATATACGCCGGCGGGGGCGGGATTCATGGCGCCCCCCGGCGATTCTCCGACTCGGCGGGGGGGGTCGGAGAATCCCGCCCCACATCTTTCCTATAGTGTGGCAACCAGTACTGCACACGATGGGCGGGATTCTCCCAGCCCCCGCCGGGCTGGAGAATCCCTGCAACCGCGCCACGCCGCCCCGACGCCGGCACGCGATTCTCCGCAGAGCAGAGAATCGGCGCATGTCGCGGGCCGCTGTATGCGGCCGGGCCCCCGATTCTCCGGCCCGGATGGGCTGGTCGCAGCCGGCGGGAACTCTGCGCGCAGGGTCGGGGGGCTGCCTGTGGGGGGGGGGGGGGGGGGGGGGGGGGCTCCGATGGGGCCTGGCCCGCGATCGGGGCCCACCGATCGGTGCGGTCTCTCGCTCCCCGGGCCTATTTTCTTACGCGCCGGCCCCTGAACTCCCGCACCATGTTGTGTCGTGGCCGGCGCGTTGAGGGAGGCCACCGCGCATGCGGGGTTGGTGCCAGAGCCACTGTGCATGTCCTTGTTGATGCCGGCGCCACTGCGCATGCGCGGATCCCACGGCACACAGTTCGCACCGGGATGGGAGGCTGGAGCGGCGTGAACCACTCCAGCGTTGTGCTGGTGCCCTGTAGGGGCCAGAACAGTACTCCCAGTGGCCCGTTCACATCTATTCCATTTGCCACCGTTCTACCCATCTAACCAGTCCACCTATATGATCCTATAATCTAAGGCTTTCCTCCTCACTATTTACCATACCACCACCCTGTCATCTCCAAACCTTCGGCCATGGTGAAGGCTGTGGCCGAGGCTGGGGGAAAAGGGTTCCCCCACGGCACAGGCCCGCCCGCGGATCGGTGGGCATGGATCGCGGGCCAGGCCACCGTGAGGGCACACCGGGGCCAGATCGGCCCGCGCCGTCCCCAGGACCCCAGAGCCCGCCCGCGCCACCTGGTCCCGCCGGTAAGAGAGGATGTTTGATTCTCGCCGGCGGGACTGGCATTCCAGCAGCTGGACTTCGGCCCATCGCAGGACGGAAAATTGCCGGGTTGGGGGGGGGGGGGCTCGCCGATCAGCGCGGCGCTATTCCCGCCCCCGCCGAACATCCGGTGCCGGAGAATTCGGCAACCAGTGGGGACGGGATTCACGCCAGCCCCCGGAGATTCTCCGACCCGGCGGGGAGTCGGAGAATCCCGCCCCTGATGTGAATCCTTTTGAGGCCTTCTGGTGGCCCCCAAACCTTCATAGGCCAAGCTAATTGAAGCTAATTACCTCCTTCAGAATTAGCATAGCTCCAGTGGAATGGAGGACTTAAAAACATTTATTCTTCACATTTCTTTCTTCAGCCCATTTGGGCCTCTTCAGGGGTTCAGACAGAGTGGCAATTAAGGCTCCAATGAGAACAGGTTGACTTTGTAAGCTTCGTCTATTAAAGTCCAAGGGATAATAAAGTGAGAAATGTAATATATGTTTTCACATGCCTATCTGGGTGAGTTTCAAAGGATATTGATCTCTTCCTTTCCAGTGTGTGAATGTGTTCATGGAGACTGCAACAGTGGGATCACAGGAGATGGCAAGTGCACGTGTTATTCAGGCTACACAGGCGCTAAGTGTGACCAGAGTAAGTACTGTACAATGGTCCATTACAGTAACAGCGCAGCACCCATAAATAGACCCGGTCAGACAATATTTACAGGGCATGGTTTACTGCCCCGAACAGGTGCCGGAATGTGGCGACTAGGGGCTTTCCACAGTAACTTCATTTGAAGCCTACTTGTGACAATAAGCGATTTTCATTTCATTGTGTTCTTTACCAAAGAAAGTCTCAAAGTGCCGTTGTATTGTTTATTTAGCTGGCCTGTGTTCAGGCAGCGTGAGAATGTTTGTTTCTGGAAGGACTGATTTGAGCCTGTATGCTGAGCTGTCAAAAATCTCAGGTTCCCACCAAATTTGCCATTTGTGTATTGATGCAAATTGGGATTTAGCAGGCCCATTAGCTGCGGGTGCAAATCCTATCATGGCTGAGAAATATTGTGAGGCCAAAAATGGGATTTGCGCTGGTGAGATTTCCAGCTGTGAGATTCCCAGGCCCTCCCCGATGACGTGATCAGGTTCACCCTACCATGATTACACTGTAAGCAAAAATATGTAATAGATTGCTTTGAGATATCAAGAGGTTGTGAAAGGTGCTGTATAAATGTAATTTCGTCTTCTCTTTTATCATCATACATTATTCAATACAAGTGCAACTTGCATCTATATAGCACTTCGAACATAGCAAAATGCCCCAAGGCGCCCCTCAGGAATGTTATTAAACACAAATTGACCTGAGACACATCAGCGTGACATTTGGCCAAATATCTGTTTAAAGAGGTGGGTTTGGATGAAAACCTCAAAGGAGGAGGGAAAGAGTGAGAGTGAGAGAGGGACAGAGAGACCGAGCGGTTTAGAGAGGGATTCTGAGAGTTAAGGGTCTAGGCCGTGAAGACACAGCCTCGAATGACGAAGTAATTATAACTGGGGCCAGAACAGAAGCAAGAGTCCAGAAAAACCACTGCAGCATTTCTGTTACATTAATGGAGTGTTTCAAGTCTCTTCCTTGATCTTCTAAGCCATAACCGCTTGCCGGGCGCTACAGTGCCCTGAAAATACACGATGTTCTGAAGAAGCAGCAACTGGAAAGCTGGTGTGCGCATGCTTACCTGGTTACCAAACCAATGGGATCACAAAGTGTGAACGTAAGTGCTTATTATGCTACCAATTACAAGGGAATGTTTAAAAAACACAGTAACAGTAATTGGGTTTGTTTATTTTTAATTGTACAAGAACATGAGGTAATGGGTTTACTCACATATAGGAACCAGCTTTTTCCCTAGCTATCTCAGCTATGGCACAATTTGTGACATGTTTGCCTCTGAGTTATAAAGTTCTGGGTTCAAATCATACTCCAGGAGTTGAAGACAGAAATTAAGCCTGACGCTCCAGTGCAGTAGGAGAGCTGCAATGTTAGAGATGCTGGGCTGGATTTTCCGATTTTGAGGCCATGTCCAGAGGATCTGTGGCGTTTTACGTGGGGAAAATCGGAGGAGCCCCAGCGATGATCCTCCGACCAGTGAGGGGCTAGCAGCCACATCATGTAAAACACTCGGCCTCCACGAAATAAATAGGCGGAGGATTGCCGGGTCCGTGGCCACGCATGCGCACGCGATGACCTGCAGCGGTCGCACCGTACAACATGGCGCTGGCCGTGCACAGACCCAACCTGCCAGATAGTGCCCCCCTAGACACCCCCTCGCCACCTCATGGTCACCCCACCAGTCCCCCCAGCCCTCCAGCATGGCTCCCGTCTGGCTGTGGCGGTGCTGGACACAGTCCGCAGCCGCCACGTCGGGCTCCCGACCGATGAGACCACACGTCAATCAAGCTTTTGGGAACTTGGCCCATCGGAGGCGGAGCATCAGGACAAGGTCTTCAGGTGACGTCCTGGCAGGGCCTTCAGGTGACGGCGTGTGCCGTGATGCCGCCATTTTGGAGGGGGCGGAGCATGTGCACCCTGCGTAAAACAGGCGCCGTTCCCGATTCGGTCATAAAAATGGATTCTCCGCCTGATCGCCGATTATGAAATCAGAGTCGGGAAATGGAGAATCCCGCCTGCTGCCTTTCAGATGAAAGTTCACTCAAGGCCCTATCTAACCTCACAGATGGCTGTGAAAGATCCCATGGTACAATTTTGAAGAAGAGCAGGGGAGTTCCCCATGGAGTCCTGGCCAATATTTATCCCTCAATTCACATCACAAAAACAGATCAACTGGTCATAGCACATTACTGTTTGTGGAAGCACGCTGTTCACAAATTAGCTGCCACTTTTCCTGCATTACAAAAGTGAGTCACTTCAAAAGTATTCATTGGCTGTAACGTACTTTGTGATGGTTTTGGGGTCGTGAAATGCACTAATAAATTCAAAAAATACCAATTAATCAAGGGACAAAAGTGAGGGGAGGAAAATGTACTAGGGAAACTAATGCGGTTAAAGGCTGATAGGCCCCCTGGAACTGAGGGGACATCCTAGGATATTAAAGAAAGTCGCTTCAGAGATAGTAGTGCGCTGGCAGTGATCTTCCCAGAATCCTTAAATTCTGTATGGAAGAATGTAATAACAGTCAGCATGGCTTCATGAAGGGGAAATTATGCCTGACAAATTCATTCGAATTCTTTGAGGTGGTAATGAGCAGGATTGATAATGGGGAACCAGTAAATATAATATACTTGGATTTCCAAAAAGCGTTCAATAAGGTACCGCACAAAAGGCTACTTAATGGTGCTGGGGTAGTATATTAGCATGGATTAATAGAAGACAGAGAGTTGAGATAATAGAGGCATTTTCAGGATGGCAGCTTGTAACAACTGAATGCCACAGGGATTAGTGCTGGAGCCACAATTATTTACAATGCAAATTAATGACTTGGACAAGGGAAATTAATGTATTATTGCCAAATTTGCAGATGACAAAATATAGTTGGCAAGGCAAATGGTGATGATGACACAACGAGTCTACAGAGGGATATAGAAAGGTTAAGTGAATGGGCAAAAATTTGGCAAATGGAATATAGTGTAGGAGAATATGAAGTTATGCACTTTGGTAGGAAGAATAAAGGAGCTGAATATTATTTAAAAGTAGAAAGACTGCAGAAAACTCCAGCTCAGAGGGATTTGGGAGTCCTCATACAAAAATCACACAAAGCTAGCATGCAAGTTCAACTGGTAATAGGAGAGGCAAATGAAATGTGGACCTTTATTTCAAAGGGAACGGAATATATAAATCGGGAAGTCCTGCTGAAACTATACAAAGCACTAGTTAGACCACACCTGGAATACTGTGAACAGTTGTGGCCACCTTCTCTAAGGAACGATACACTGACATTGGAGGCAATTCAGAGAAGGTTCACTAGGTTGATCCCGGGTACAGAGGCATTTTCTTTTATGGAGGGGTTGAGTAAGTTGGGCCTGTGTTCATTAGAGTTTAGAAGAATGAGAGGTGATCTTATTGATTCTCCTTGGCAGGGTAGATGCTGAGCGGCTGCTTCCCCTCCTGGGAGAGTCTAGGGCCACAGATCATAGAATTTACAGTACAGAAGGAGGCTATTCGGCCCATCGAGTATGCACCTCCCCTTGGAAAGAGCATCCCATCCCCGTAACCCAATAACCCAGTCTAACCTTTTGGACACTAGGGGGCAATTTAGCATGACCAATCCACCTAACCTGCACATCGTTGGACTGTGGGAGGAGCAACCAAAGGAAACCCTCGCAGACATGGGGAGAAAGTGAAAACTCCACACTGACAGTGACCCAAGCCAGGAATCAAACCAGGACCCTGGAGCTGTGAGAAGTGCTAACCACCGTGCCACCATGCCGCCCAGATGGCATAATCTCAGAGTATGGGGTCACCCAATTAAGACTGAGTTGAGGAGGAATTTCGTCTCTCAGAGGATAGTGAATCTGTGGAATTCTTTACGGCACAGGGCTGTACAAAGACTGGGTATTAAGTATGTTCAAGGTTGAGATAGACGCAATTTTAATCAGTAAGGGTCATGCGGATAAGGTGGAAACGTGAAGTTGAGGATCATCATCGATCACTCTTGACCTCATTGAATGATGGAGCAGAATTGATGGGCTGAATGGCCTACTTCTGCTCCTACGCCTTAGGGTCTTATGGCCTTGATAAATGCAAGTCTCTCCTTCTTTTCTCCAAGTAGGCAACCATATTTAACTCACTGTGTATGGCTTGAAGCCAGACGGTTACAAACATAATGTAGCATAAACACAATATATTGTTCTTTTTCCAGCAATTAATCCTTGCCTTCACAATGCCTGTGGCTCCAATGCTGTGTGTACGTATCTCGGACCCAATACTTTCACCTGCAAATGCCAAGGGGGTTACCATGGCGATGGTCAGATTTGCCTACCCATTGATCCGTGCCAGAATAATTTTGGGAATTGCCCCACAAACTCAACGGTTTGCCAATATGATGGCCCTGGAAAGGTTCGTTCTTACCAGTTATTGTGTGCTCCTTAATCCGCTTGCCAAAAATATCTGTGCCCCGACCAAGCACTAAGGGCCAATTAATGATTGTGCGCCAATGGCCAACAACTTCATTCTCTGTCAGCATGGTCAGAACAGCGGGTAGTGGGCATGAAATATTCAATGTAATGTTCCCAAAAGAACACTGGCCCCCAATGTTTTATTGCTGTTGTTCCTTTATTGTGTGTACACCTGTTCACCTGCGAATATCATATAGCACCAATAAGCTGCAGTTATAATAATCTTTATTATTGTCACAGGTTTACATTAACACTGCAATGAAGTTACTGTGAAAATTGTACAGCATCTTCAAAGTAATTGAACATTTCACAGGAACATTATCAAACAAATCAAATAAGACAATATTAGGACAGCTGACAGAATTGTTAGGGCACAGAAGGAGACCATTTGGCCCATCATGTCTGTACTGGCTCTCCAAACAAGCATCATGACTTAATGCCATTCCCCTGCCTTTTCCCCGTACCCCTGCACATTGTTTCTATTCAAATAATCATAAAATCATAAAATTTACAGTACAGAAGGAGGCCATTCATCCCATCGAGTCTGCACCGGCCCTTGGAAAGAGCAACCCACTTAAGCCCAGACTTCCAACCTATCCCTGTAACCCAGTAACCCCACCTAACAGTTTTGGACACTAAGAGTAGTTTAGCATGGCCAATCCACCTAACCTGCACATTTTTGGACTGTGGGAGGAAACCTGAGCACCCGGAGGAAACCCACGCAGACTTGGGGGGGATGTGCAGACTCCACACAGTGACCCAAGCCGGGAATTGAACCTGGGACCCTGGAGCTGTGAAGCACCTGTGCTAACCACTGTGCTACCATGCTGCCCAAATGCCCTCTTGAATGTCTCGATTGAACCTGCCTCCATCGCATTTCCAGGCAGTGCTTTCCAGACCGAATTACTCGCTACTTCTTCTGCAAATCACTTTAAATCTGTGCCCTCTCAACCTTAAGCATTTTACGAGTGGGAACAGTCTCTCCCTATCTACTCTGTTCAGCCCCCTTATGATTTTGAACATCTCTATCAAATCTCCTCTTAGTCTTTTTCTCTCAAAAGAGGGAATCTCTCCAATCTCTCCTCATAAATGAAATTTCTCATTTCTCATATCAAAACTACAAAGCCTAGGACTTGGATCCTCCTTCTACAACTGGATCCTCAACTTCCTGACACATAGACCACAATCAGTAAGGATAAACAACAACATCTCCTCCATGACAGTCCTGAATACCGGGGCCCCACAAGGGCTGCATACTTAGCCCCCTACTATACTATACCATACTATAAACACACAACTGTGTGGCAAAATGTGGATCCAACTCCATCTACACGTTTACTGATGACACGACTACAGTGGGTCAGATCTTAAATAACAATGATTCAGAGTACAGGAGGGAAATAGAGAACCTAGTGGTGTGGTGTAACAACAACAATCTCCTGCTTAATGTCAGCAAAACTAAGGAGTTGGTCATTGACTTCAAGAAGCGAAGTATCGTACACATCCCTGTCTGCATCAATAGTGCTGAGGTGGAGACGGTTGACACCTTCAAATTCCTAGGTGTGCACATCACCAACAATCTGTCCTGATCCACGCATGTCAACTCTATGACCAAGAAAGCACAACAGCGCTATAGTTCCTCAGGAAACTAAGGAAATTGGGCATGTCCACATTGACTCTTACCAGTTTTTTACAGATGCACCATAGAAAGCATCCTATCTGGCTTCATCACAGCCTGGTATGGCAACTGCTCGGCCCAGGACCGCAAGAAACTTCAGGGAGTCGTGAACACAGCCCAGTCCATCACACGAACCTGCCTCCCATCCATTGACTCTATATCTCCCGCTTCCTTGGGAAAGCAGGCAGCATAATCAAAGAACCCTCTCTCCCGGGTTATTCTCTCTTCCAACCTCTTCCTCCAAGCAGGAGATACAAAAGTCTGAGAACACACTTAATAGATGCAAAAACAGCTTCTTTTCTGCTGTTATCAGACTCCTCAATGGCCCTCTTATGGGCCGAACTGACCTCTCCATGCATCTTCTCTACTGAGTAGCACTACACTCCTTATGCTTCACACGATATCTATATCTATGTGCTCACGTTGTGTATTTATCGTATGTCCTATGTATTTCATGTATGGAGCGATCTTCCTGGACGGTGCGCAGAACAATATTTTTCACTATACCTCGATACACGTGACAATAAATCTAAATCTAATCTCTCTCCAATTTATTCACATTCATCCTATAGTGGAGTGCCCAGAACTGTGCACAATAATCCAGCTGAGGTCTAACTATGTCTTGTATAAATTCAGCATAACTTCCTTACCCTTGTACTCTATTAATAAAGCCCAGAAATCCATATGCTTTACGGACTGCTCTCTCCAGCTCACCTTCAATGATCTATGCACATATACACACAGGTCCCACTGCTCCTGCACCCCCTTTAAGAATTGTACCCTTTATTTTCTATTGTCTCTCCATGTCCTTCCTACCAAAATGCATCACTCACTCTTCTCCACATTGACCTTCATCTGCCATCTATCTGCCCACTCTACCAACTTGTCTATGTCCTTTTAAACTTCTACACTGTTCTCTTCACCGTTTACAATAGTTCCAAGTTTTGTATCATACACAATTTTGAAATTGTCCCCTGCAAACCAAGATCTAGGTTCTTAATATAGATCAGGAAAAGCAAGGGTCCCGACACCGACCACACCACAGCAAACCTTCCTCTAGCCTGAAAAATATCCATTGACCGTTACTCTCTTCTCCCTCTTCCTCAGCCAATTTTGTATCCACGTTGCTCCTATCCCTTTTATTCAGTTGTGCGGCACTGTATCGGATAACTTCTGAAAGTCCATGCACACCACATCAACAGCATTTACTTAATCAACCCTTTCTGTTATCTCTTCAATAAACTCCAGCAAGTTAGTTAAACATGATTTTCCCTTTACAAATCCGATGGCTCTTCCTAATCAATCCATATTTTTCCATGTGACTATTAATTCTATCCCAAATAATTGTTTCCAAATGCTTGGCCACTACTAACGTTAAACTGACTGACCTGTAATTGCTGAGGCTATCCTTACAACCCTTTGTGAACAAGGTTGCAACATTTGTAATTCTTCAATCATCTTGCACCTTCCCTGGGTCTAGAGAAGGCTGGGAGACTATGGCCAGAACACCTGCAATTTCTAGTCTCCCTTCTTTCAACATCCTTGGATGCATCTTATCCAATCCCAGTTCCTTATCAGTTTTCAGTACCGACCATCTATTCAACACTTCCTCCTTATCAATTTTGAACTCCTCTAGGGACAGAATTTTCTCATCTGCCACCGTGTCCTGGGTAACATTTACCTCCTTGGTAAAGACGGGTGCAAAGCATCCATTTATACCTTTTAAATGTGAAGGTAGAGGCAGGGAAGACATCACAGGAGGGTCTTTGGAGCCTGACTAGCTGTAAGCACGGCTTTTGGGCTGGAAGAGGTTAATAGTTGGAAGGAGTAAGGCCATGGATAGGTTTGGAAAGAACAATGAGAATTTGAAAGTTGAGCTGTTCCCTACTTGGGAATCACACGAGAGCGATGGGTTAACGGAACTTGGTACAAATTTGGACATGGAGTTAATAAAGGCATCAATGAATGTTTCAACAGTTGCTGCTGTTGTTCATCTATTCATGCTGACAAGGCCAGCATTGTCCATCTCTAATTGCCCTTGAACTGAATAGCTTGCTAGGCCTTTTCAGGGGAGCAGTTTGAGTCACATTGTATGCCAGACTGGGTAAAGTGGCAGATATCCTTTCTGAGAGGGAATAGTGAACCAATTTTAACAATGATCATTGACAGCGCCTGAGACCACCCTTCAATTGCAGATTTACTTATTGAATTAATTCCACCTGTGATGCTTTGGTGGAATTTGAACCCACCTCGCCAGGCCATTAGACTGGGCTTCTGGATTACTAGCTCAGAGACATTACCGCTACACCACCAACTCCCCTATTTTGTAAGTTAATATAAGATACACAATCTTAGTAATACACATACAATATTTACAGAAAGGATATTTTATACTCATTAAAACACCAATTTTATGTAAAGAGAAAGATAGGAAGATTTGCACATTTTGATGTGTGACACGGTGGAAAAGATTTAATGAATAATCCTCATTTTCTTCTCTCTTCCAGTCTCATTGTCAGTGTAAGGAAGGCTACGAGAATCTGGCAGCAGGAATAGGATGTGAACTAACCGATGTCTGCAAGACACTCAACACCTGTGATAAAAATGGCAATTGTGTCACAGTGGCCCCTGGAGAGATTGAGTAAGAAGTTTATGTAATGGCTTTTCAAGTGGTATTGCTGTCTGACGTTTATTGATTGAAGTTAGTTAATAATTTGAATGTGCAAGCAGTTGATCCATCTTTTAAAGCTGAGGCATATATTTAGCTTGGTTTTGATGGCCTGACAATGTAGTCTTCTTAAGGCCTCAATTCTGAAAGTTATGCTGGGGTTGTGACCTCCACCATTCAACTGTTTGGACTTTGCTTGGGTCGGTGAGATGTCACCTCAATTGCCCAGGGCTGGTGACCACTCATGGCACTGTGGGCACAGTTCTGGTATCTGCTTTTACCCAGGTGGAGTAACTGTGGAGTTGAGGTACAAGATCAGCTATGATGATATTGAATGACGTGGAGATGCCGGTGTTGGACTGGGGTGAGCACAGTAAGAAGTCTTACAACACCAGGTTAAATTCCGACAGGTTTGTTTCGATGTCACTAGCTTTCGGAGCGCTGCTCCTTCCTCAGGTGCTCACCTGAGGAAGGAGCAGTGCTCCGAAAGCTAGTGACATCGAAACAAACCTGTCGGACTTTAACCTGGTGTTGTAAGACTTCTTACTATGATATTGAATGGCAGAGCAGGCTCAATAAAGGACCAGATGTCTTACTTTCATTCCATCTTTTGATGTTCTTATGTGACTGAAAAATCCCCCTGCCTGCCAACTATTTGGTGGATACCCAATCTCACCCCTCCCCAAGATGCCAGACATCTCCTCTTTGGACCTCTGTGTCAGTGGTGCCAATCTAGACTTTTAAAAATATCCTAATCTAGAGGTGCAGACCCCTTCCATTCTTCCGTATTCCTACTGCACCTATTTGCATCCATCTAAAAGCTGGAACACCATATCACCTCTGACATCCAATCCCCCAACAGGTTCCAGGTGATCCAGGGCAGCAGGAACTCCTGTCATAGAGCACCTCAGTCAGAGAGAGGCATTGGTCTTCACTGGATCAGACAGCCACACAGGAGGTACTCTTGCCTGTTGAATCTGAGCCGCCTCTCTCTCTGAAAGAACTGTTCAATTTGTCCCACCCCCTCCACTCTTTTCCCTATAACCCTACAAATGTTTGATTTTTAAGTATTCATTCAGTTCCCTTTTGAAATTACAGTTGACTTTACCTCCACCACTGCTTTCAGGCAACTCATTCCAGATTGGAACAACTCGCTACTTAAAAACAATTTCTCCCCGTCCGCCCCTTGGCTCAACTGCAATGGGTTGTGTCCTCTAGTTAATGACACTCAAGCCAGTCAAAACAGGTTTTCCCAACCTACTCGATTGAAAGTGCGTCATGATTTTAAAAACCGACGGCGTGAACGTGCGGGGAGTACCGATTCTGGCCCCTACAGGGGTCAGCACGGCGCTGGAGCGGTCAACGCCGCTCCAGCCTCCCATCCCGGCACAAACTGTGCGCCGCGGGACCCGCGCATGCGCAGCGGCGCCGGCTCCGCGCATGCGCGGTGGCCTCCCTCAACCTGACGGCCCCGACGCAACATGGCGCGGGGGTTCAGGGGCCGGCGCGTAAGAAAATAGGCCCGGGGAGCGAGAGGCCGGCCCGCCGATTGGTGGGCCCCGATCGCGGGCCAGGCCCCATCGGAGGCACCCCCTGGGGTTGGAGCCCCCGTCCTCCCGCGGGCCGCCCCCCCTGACTCCGCGCGCAGAGTTCCTGCCGGCTGCGACCAGGTGTGGACGGCGCCGGCGGGACTCTGCCTTTTAGGAGCGGCCGCTCGGCCTGGCAGCGTACAGCGGTCCGCGACTGGTGCCGTGCCAATCGCGCCTGCGCCATGGCGCTCCGCGGAGAATCACGTGCCGGCGTCGGGGTGGCGTGGCCCGGTTGCAGGGATTCTCTGGCCCGGACCCGGGCTGGGAGAATCCCACCCATTGTGTTTGTCTTGTCCCTTCACATGACTAAAGTCCATCATCCCTAGCATCATTCTGTTTCACCCCTTTTGCTTCCCTGCCTCGGCATCCTTAAGGTGCAGTGCCCCAAAATAGATGCAATACTCTGGCCAAGATCAGGCCACCTCACAATTAACAATCCTGGGAGGGCAGCACTGGCTGGCAAGGCCATCATTTGTTGCCCATTCATCATTGCCCCTGAACTGAGTGGCCTGCTGGGACATTTCAGAGGGCAGCTAAGAGTCAAACACATTGCTGTGTGTCTGGAGTCACATGTAGGCCAGACCTGGTAAGGCCAACAGATTTCTCTCCTTGAAGGACATTAGTGAACCAGATTGGATTTTTACAACACTCATTGATAATTTCATGGTCACCATTACTGAAGCTAACTTTATATTCCAGATTTTATTGACTTCGACCAACTGCTGTGACGGGATTTGAACCCAGTTTCCCAGAGTATTAGCCTGGGAAACTGGATTAATAGCTCAGTGATGTTTCCGCTACACCAGCATCAGTCTCTTGGTTGGTCTCTCAGGGAATGAAGGAATGTGGGAAAGTGGAGATGAATCCCAAGATTAGTCATGATGATATTAAATGGTGGAGCAGGCTTGACAAGCGCTTTGGGTTTACTCCTGCTCCTATCCCATGTATTCTTGTGTCCTGCTCCTTTTCAGTGTGATGTATTGCTTATAGTTACAGTGAGAGTCTAATGATACCTCCTTCCCTGGAGGAAATTCTGGACCACTCTGATCTCAGAGCTTCTAAAAACCGCTCAAACTGTCAGAATGAAAGATAATTAGTTTTAATTGCTGTGAATGCCAAACAAGAATTAAATACCTGTTGTAACCTGCACAGATCCTATTGGGTAGGGACAATTGGTTACCCCCTCTTCGGGAATATGAGCTCCCTCGATAAGGGGATAGAGCAATTGTTTATCTTTTCTGTATAAATCGAGCCAGCCAGTTAGGTACTGGCTAGAGAGAAGACCAATAGCAAAGTACTGGTGCTGTGTAGATGTTAGTGTCAATAAAGTTAAGTTTTGTTTGACTAACAAACTCGTGTTGGACTCTTTGTGGCCCTCACAAAAATACCATTTGTTTAACATCGCAACTAGGTGCAGCTGCAATGAAGGATATATGGGCGATGGCTCTGTCTGCTATGGAAGTATCATGGAGAGAATCAAGGACCTGAATACTCAGTCTGGGGGCCAATGGCAAGGACGACTAACATCAGCCATGTTGTTTTTTGGTAACTTTCTGTTTCCTCAGTTTCCTCCATAAAGACTGGAGCTTTCGCAGGTCATGACTAGATAGTAGAATCTTAGAGCTCAGAAGGAGGCCAAGTGACCCATCATGCCTATGCTAGCCATTTGAAAAAGCTATCCAACCCCACCTAATTGTTAATTGTCTGGTAGTACGGAACTTAGGATTGCTGAAAAATGTGAAATGCCAAAGCTTTTCACCTTGCACTCATCAGGACACTTTGCAAGAATGCCAGAATAAGGGGAAAACAACAATTTATACTGCATGAGAAGAGAGTGCTGATGTGTTGGCAAGCTGAGTGCCCTGATGAGTACAAGACCAAATACTTTGACATGTCTCTTTTTTCAGTAATATCTAATCAATGATTTTATGTCAACTCTGTGGCCCAATTTTACCTGTGGGTGGGTTTTCCATGGTTGGGGAATTAGGTCAATTATTGTTCCAATTCTGCTACCGCAGAAAAGAGAAGAGGTATGGAGGTGCCCACATTCTGAATTCTTGTATATCATTATGAAAGATTTATTAAGGGTGTTCCTCATACAATCAAGATGGTGACCTGCCCAAATCCCGTGTAAACACTCTGCTGATGTTACCACACATCACGTGATGCAGGACCAGCAAGGATATATTCCCAGACACATAACAATTATGCGCCCATCTGTTCCAAGGATGGGGGAAGTCACAAAGCGACCAGAGCAAATCAGGTGGATGGAAGAATTAATGTCTTAAGGGGAAATCTCCTGTTCGGGAAAGGGTGAAGCCCACGGTGGAGGGAACTTAGGGCTGCATTTAATTTTCCTGGTACTAGTCCTGCCCACCAGTTGGAGAACCGATGGGAGGTCTGCACCACTTCAGTGAGGGAGGCCCAAACAAACTGAGTGCGTGTCAGCAATTTAGGTGGTTAGCTCTGGGCCTGCCCTGGGATTTAGAACCAGGCAGTGGAAATCCCGCCGACCAAGAGCTGCTGGCCAATCAAAATCCTGAAGTTCATCGAATCATAGAATCTACGGCATGGAGACAGGCCCTTCGGCCCAAACTGGTCCATGCCAACAAAAAAGCACATCTAAACTAACCCCATTTACCTGCATTTGGCCCAAATCCCTCTAAACCTTTCCTATCCATGTATCTGTCCAAATACCTTTTAAATGTTGTCAATGTCCCTGACTCAACCACATCCTCTGGCAGCACATTCCACCCTCTGTGTAAAAAAGTTGCTCCATAGGCTCCCAATAATTCTTTCCGCTCTTAACTTAAACCTATGCCCCCTAGTTCCCGATTCCTCACCCCTGGGAAAAGGCCGAGTGCATGCTCCATGCCACTCATGATCTTATACATCTCTATAAGATCACCCCTCAGTCTCCTGCGCTCCAAAGAAAAAAGTCCTGAGCCTGTCCAATCTTTCCCCATAGCTCAGTCTCTTGAGTCCTTCTCGAATAGAGAAGCAGAAATCCTGTTTTATAAAATTGCATTGTTGTTACCAGTGCTAATGGTGACATTCGTTGGAGCTGGTCTGGTTGTGTGATGTCAGACAAGTGGTAGGGATGAGGGTTCTGGCCTGGTCTCTCATGTGGCCTCAGCTGAACATTTTGAACGAGCCTGCGGATCCCCTGGAGGACCCTTGCGGGCCACAATTGCAGAACTACCGGGATGAGCGCTCGGCTCCCAAAATCAGTCCTCTCAGCCCTTTGTAATGATTATAACGTAACAGTCCTATAATGTAATGGGATTGCCTAAAAGCTCAGGCATCATGAAAGACTGCTTCCAGATTAAGCACTCCTGCAATAATTTAAATAGTGGAAAATCAGGTGGTTATGATTCTGCAATTTCCCAAACTCTGCTTCCCTGTTAGATCCTGAAAGAAATTGGAGTTCTTTCAAAAACTAACAATTTGCAATACGCTGTAGGTGTAATTTGATTCATGACATGTAGTGCGTGTGGAAAACATAGGAGGAACAAGTCAGCTTGGAATTGTGGCCATTAAAGCTCTCCACCAGAGATGGTAAGGTAAGGGTTCCTTTCTTGATATCTGGGTCAGTTGCAGACTCTTGAGATTGGTTGCCATGAGTAGTCAACAACTTCTTTATTGATGGGCCACGGGACCACTAGGTAGTACAGGGTGAATCAGGTAGAACTCCGCCTTTCCCCATTTAGTACTTCCTGCTTTCCCTGATTGGGGAAATCAGTCCTATAACGTAAATGATTCCAGTTTTGATGTTTTAAAGTATATTTTCTACAGGTATTGTCATTAAATAGAAATTTCCACATGACTTCCTACTATATATCTTTAATTATACACCTTTTCTTCTCTCCCAGGTTCTGGTTACTCCAAGCCACTGACCAATTTGGGTCCTTTTACTTTATTTGTACCCACCAACAAGGCCTTTAAAGAAGTTAATGTAAGTTCCAGGAGGTTGAGCTGCTGATAAGAAATCTTCTTTATAACTTTTATGGTGCGGAGAGGGGAGTGGTTTGTGTATAGCAAGATGAGAGAGTTACTGTTGGGCTTGGGTGCACTTTGTGTTTTGAACATTTGAGCCTGGATCTTAAACTCCAGCAAGAATGGTGTGTGGGGATGAGGGTTATTACAGGGCCAATGCTGTTTCAGTATCCTCACCTGGCGACATTTTACCATCACCAAGTGTGTTTGGTGTGAAGTCCTTGAGAAGAACAGTAATATATTCAGCCAGACGCATTCAGAATCTGAACTGTATGTGCTGTTAGAGCATGGATCCATTTGATCTCATTAGACTCTCTCTGCTGGTACATGTGTGCATGGTAGCCTCAAGTGGACAAAGTGCATAATGCAATTTTCAGAAGATTACAGACGTGGGGGAGGGGGTTGAATTAGGGGGGTTCCACTCGATGTTATAAAGTCACAGGCCAATGATATAATTGGTGCTGTGACAGGATGTTAACCTCCCATGAGTTTACAAAAAATATTTTATCGAAAATCCTTGTGGGTCAGGAGGAACAAGAGTGCTCCCCACCAAGACCTCACACCTACTGTACACCAGACCCCTCAAGGATACCTTAGGCATTCACCAATGCCATCACCCCCTCTGCACACTGACATCTACTGCCAAAGCCCTTGCCCAGCACCAGGGTTATGCCCTTGCACTCAAAGCCTTTCTATCCAATAGGATATTAAACCATGGTCTAGTCTGCCCTCTCAGGTAAAAGTAAACAATCTCTTAACCAATGAGATCTCCCGATGACCTGATCATTATGTGTCCCTCAAATTATCTGGTCATTGTCACAATGCTGTTTGTGGAATCTTGCTGTGCTCAATTGACTGCCATGTTTCCAACATTGCAACAAAAGTGCATCATTAGCTGTCAAATGTTTTAGGATGTCCCAAGATTGTGATTATACAAGTCGAATGGGGGGGGGGGGGGGGATTTTCCAGCCGTTCCTGTCAGTGGGATTTTCCAGTCCTGCCGATAGTGAACCTCTTCCGCGGGTTTCCTGTTGGCAGGGGGTGGATTCAATGGGATATCTCATTGACAGCGGCTGGACCAGAAGGTCTTGCTGCCGCCGAGAAACATGCCATGGGGGGAGCGCAGAAACCCACCCCCTCAATTATCTTTGCCTTTCTTATCTTGTAATGAATTGACTATGGCCACACTTTGAAGCAGCTATACTGAAGTGGATGAGATACCTTATGATAATATATAAACTTTTCTCATAATAAATATCTCATATTTTAACCCAGGTAAACAGGCTTTTGACAGACAAGGACAGAACACAGTACCTTGCAAAGCTGCACATCATTGCAGGCCAGCTAAGCATTGCAGATTTAAACACCACCGACTCATTTTACACTTTGACTGGAAGGTCAGGAGCGACCATACTTAGAGGGAAGGTGAGTTCATAACGTGAAGGAAATATTTGGTTGAACAATTTATAAGAGCAAGATAAGGGCAGCACAGTGGTTAACATCGCCGCCTCACAGCACCAGGGACCCAGGTTCAATTCCGGCCTTGGGTGACTGTGTTAAGTTTACATGTTCTCCCCGTGTCTCCGTGGTGCTCTGGTTTCTTCCCACAGTCCAAAGATGTGTAGGTTAGGTGAATTGTCCATGCTAAAATTACCCCTTAGTGTCCAAAGATGTGCAGTTTGGGTGGGGTTGCATGGGGGGTAGGTGTGGACTTGATGCGCCAAGTGGCCTCCTTCTGCAATGTAGCAGGATTGATGGACAGATGGCCTTTTCCTGCTCCCCTTTTCCGTCTTCAATTAGATCATCCCTCAATCTTCGATATTCAAAGGAACAACTTTTGTTTTGCATTTGTACCAGTCAACTTTGCTGTGTGGGTGACAGGAGGAATGTGAAGTGATACTCCCGGCAGAGGGTAACTTCACAGCACCTGTGGCGGTTTCAACATGTACATCCCGATAGATTCAGGGACAGAGATTGCAGAGTATAGAAAGTCAGTAGATTAACAGCTATATGGTCGGCGGGTGTTCTCCTCGACACACTTTGATCGCCTGAAGGAGGCAGAGAGGATCTTTTCTGCATTTTTTGGTCTCACACACAAGGTTCCATTATTGTGGAAGTTGCAGGATATGCTGGGGATGGGACTTGTAGGAAGTATCCAGTCAGGATCCTCCAGATATCATGGTGTGTGGGGCAGGCTTGATAAACCAACTCCTGTGCCGGCCTGTCCTTTTGTACATTCATATATCAGACAGGTGGATAATTGGGAGCACGCACAGTGGAGATCCCCAGTATCTATTCTTACTGTTGCAGCTTCTGTTCTTATCCTGTAACAATTCCCAAATAAATATTATTATATGGTGGGAGAGAAAAAAACACATCTTTGTGCATTTGTTCATTTGTCACTGCGTGTCTCGGAGCAAGAAGACAACCAATAAAAAAATAACAAACATTCCTTTGTGATTTTATTTGCCTGATGCTGCTCAAAAGCAGGAAATGATTTTATTTCAGTCTATATCCTTCCTATGAAGCCAAGTACAATGGACAATCAGCACTGTGGTGGGTAGACTGAAGACAGCAAGCAGTTCAGAAACTTCCTATTTGTATTGTTAAAGTTAGCATGCAAAGGACGGTCCACTTACTTCGAAATAAACAACCAAGGACGAACTCTGGGCACTTTATTTACACAGTTTATCTTAATTACTTCTGTCATCCTATAAGATTCAGGATCAGTACAAATGGTGTAGTCTATTTGATTGATTGGAAGTGTGCATGAAAATACATTTAACTGGGCTTTATTCATACTGCAACTGTACGAGTGTAAAGCAGTCGGATTTACACCAAAGTTAAGAAGGTGCAGCTTACATCTGCAGTCTGTGCCTGCTACTTGGTCCTGATGTGAAGCTGTGAAGCAGAGAAAGGTTCCACAGAGGGGGCAGTCTCACAATTTCAGCATGGGGCCTGTCCTTGATCCTTTATAGTGTGAATGCAGTCCTAAAGAGCAACAATAAGACATGATATCACTGTGCACAAAGAGTTATAGGCAGATCTCAAATGCTGTTACTCTCCATGTGTTTCAGCTTTGATTGTCGATATCTTTTGTGTTTCTCTTCATTAGAATAACCAGCTAAAGCTACGCATTAGTGGAAGCAACAAAAAGGCACGGATCCTAACTGGGAATGTTATTGCCTCCAATGGCCTGCTACACGTTGTCGATAAAGTGATGGACGGGATTGAACCCACAGTTAAAAGCAGCAAGGAGGTAAAGTTAATGGGCCACCATAGAGGCAAAATTCACTCCATTTGAATGTTTTACTCATGAAATGGTCTAACAGAGCACTGCATTTTGAGTGGGAGCAAACATTCCACATTCGCAGATGGGAATTGTATAGCAGATAGTAGTTCTGTGATTATGGGATAGGACGACTGACACTAAGAATCGTAGATGGCGGAGGTCATGCGAATCCTTAGGGAGTTTGGGGACTTTTCGGGGTATAAACTCAACGTGGGGAAGAGTGAGCTCTTTGTGGTGAATTCAGGGGACCAGGGAAGGGGGATAAACGAGCTACCGCTGAAGAGGGCGGAAAGGAGCTTTCGGTACCTAGGGATCCAAGTAGGTAGGGGTTGGGGGGCCCCGCACAAGCTCAATTTGACGTGGTTGGTGGAGCAGATGGTGGAGGATTTTAAAAGATGGGATATGCTGCCACTCTCACTAGCGGGTAGGGTACAGTCGGTCAAAATGACGGTCCTCCCGAGGTTTCTGTTTGTGTTCCGGTGCCTTCCCATTATGATCCCCAAGGCCTTTTTCAAACGGGTAAGCAGGAGCATCATGGGATTTGTGTGGGCGAATAAGACCCCGAGGGTGAAGAGGGTGTTTCTGGAGCGTAGCAGGGACGGGGGGGGGGGGGGGGGGCTGGCGCTGCCGAATTTGTGCGGCTATTATTGGGCAGCCAATGTGGCGATGATCCGTAAGTGGGTAATGGAGGGAGAGGGGGCGGCGCGGAAGAGGCTAGAGATGGCGTCCTGTGTGGGCACGGGCCTGAGGGAGCTGGTGACGACACCGCTGCCGCTCTCGCCGACAAGGTACACCACGAGTCCGGTGGTGGCGGCGAAGCTGAAGATCTGGAGTCAGTGGAGGCGACACAGTGGTGAGGTGGGAGCCTCGATTTGGTCCCCGATTCGGGAGAATCATCGGTTCGTCCCGGGAAGGATGGATGGGGGGTTTTGGAGCTGGCATCGGGCAGGGATTAGAAGAATGGGGGACCTGTTCATTGATGGGACGTTTGTGAGCCTGGAGGCGCTGGAGGAGAAGTTTGAGATACCCCCGGGAAACGCTTTCAGGTACATGCAAGTGAGGGCGTTTGTGAGGCGGCAGGTGAGGGAATTCCCGATGCTTCCAGCACGTGGGATTCAGGACAGGGTGATTTCGGGTGTATGGGTTGGAGAAGGCAAGGTTTTGGCGATTTACCAGGAGCTGAAGGAAGAGGAGGAGGCCTCGGTGGAGGAGTTAAAGGGCAAGTGGGTGGAGGAGCTTGGGGAGGAGATAGATGAGGGTCTGTGAGCTGATGCCCTGAGTAGGGTTAATTCTTCCTCCTCTTGCGCCAGGCTCAGCCTAATACAGTTCAAAGTTACTCACAGAGCGCATATGACAGGGGCGAGGTTGAGTAGGTTCTTTGGGGTGGAGGATAGATGTGGGAGGTGCTCGGAGAGCCCGGCAAATCACGTCCATATGTTCTGGTCGTTCCCGGCGCTGGATGGGTTTTGGAGGGGTTTGGCGAGGACTATGTCCAAGGTGGTGAACGCCCGGGTCAAGTCGAGCTGGGGATTGGCATTATTTAGGGTATCGGATGAGCCGGGAGTGCAGGAGGCGAAAGAGGCCGGTATTCTGGCCTTTATGTCCTTGGTAGCCCGGGGGAGGATTTTGCTACTATGGAAAGATGCGAAGCCCCCTAGTGTGGATGCTTGGATCAATGACATGGCAGGGTTCATCAAGCTGGAGAGGATAAAGTTTGCCTTGCGAGGGTCTGTGCAGGGGTTCCTCAGGCGGTGGCAACCGTTCCTAGGCTATCCCGCGGAGCGTTAGGAGGAGGTCAGCAGCAGCAGCCCAAGGGCGGGGGGGGGGGGGGGTGGGGAGGAGAGGGGGGGTTCTTTTGGGGTGGCATTTGGGTGAAGGTGGGGGAGTTTCCCTATTTCTGTTTTTAAATGTTATAGTGGGGGTTATTGTATATGGGGGAAATCCAATGTATAATCTCTGATTGTTGTGTTCTTGTTTCTTTCTTTTTGTTGGGGGGGGGGTTTGTTGAAAATTTGTTGAAAAATTTGAATAAACATATTTTTAATAAAACAGAATCGTAGAATCCCTACATTTGGCCCATCAAGTCTGCACCGACTCTCTGAAAGAGAGTCCCAAGCCCACTTCTATGCCTTATTCCTATCACCCCTTAACCTAACCAATGTATCCCTGAATGCTAAGGGGCAATTTAACATGGCCAATCCACTGAACCTGCACATCTTTGGACTGTGTGAAGAAACCGGAGCAGGGTTCAGAACCCCATTGTGACACAGTGAATCTGATCATGTGTGAGACGGCAGCAGAAAACAGTGGTGAAAGTTGCTGTAGAGTGGTGTGTGGTATTATAGGTATTACGGTACCTGATAGGCTAAAGGTGGAAACTGTATGCTTTCTATTGGTTAGAGTGTATGATAGCTCCGCCCTGATAAGCGGGGTATAAGAACCCGTGCCGCCCCAGCAGCCCTCATTCTGTACCTGAGCTGCTGGGGGAAACATCTAGCTTATTAAAGCCTTCAGTTGGACTACAACCTCGCTTTAGTGGTCCTTGATCATGCATCAATTTAATAAGCTAGTTTTTTTTTAAGGAGAAAGGATGGAGCTCCGAATCAAGCCGGAGTGTCTGCAACTTAGCTCCCATGTGGCGAACTCAGCGGCAATCTTTAAGCACTGGCTGGCGTGCTTCAAAGGGTATCTCGAGATGGCCGAAAACGCACCCACGGGAGAGCAGAAACTGCACGTCCTGCACTCAAGGGTGAGCCCGGAGATTTACACCCTCATCGAGGAAGCGGAAGACTTCGATGCAGCAATCGAGCTGCTAAAAGGACACTATATTCGCCCGGTAAACCAGGTCTACGCCCGGCACCTGCTTGCAACAAGGCGTCAAACCCCTGGGGAATCGCTGGAGGAATTCTACCGTCCACTCCTGGTGTTGGGCAGAAGCTGCGGCTGCCCGCAAGTTTCGGCGAGCGAACACACGGAACTTTTAATCCGGGACGCTTTTGTGGCAGGTATGCTATCGTCACAAATCCGCCAGCGCCTGTTAGAAAAGGGCAACCTGGGTCTCAGGGAGGCATGGGCCCTTGCATGCTCCCTGGACGTGGCCTCCAGGAACGCCCGCGCTTACGTTCCCAACTGCGTGTCAGCCCCCTGGGCAGCGTGGAACACCTCCGCGGCCAACCCCGAGACTTCCCCCATTCCCCCACAGGCCTGCGCTGCAAGGCGGCTTGGCAACCCCGAGGGGCCCCGCTGCTACTTTTGCGGGCAGGCCAAGCACCCCCGCCAGCGCTGCCCGGCCCGCACATCCACCTGCAAGGGATGCGGCAAAAAGGGGTATTTTGTGGGGGTATGCGAGGCCCGGGTGGTTGCCGCGGTCTCCAGCGGTGAATGCGGACCGCAACCACAAACTTCTCTACGGGCCCCGTGCGGCCAGCGGTCGCCGCCATCTTGTTCCGCGGACGCCACGTTGGCGGGATGGGCACCGCCATTTTGTGCACCCCCAGCCATGTGCGACCAATGGCAAACGCCATCTTGGATAAACCCCCAGGAACCCAACTCGGCTGACCACACATTGCCCGAACAGAACTCTCAACTGCTGCGACCAGCCTCGATGACTATCGATCAGTCTCGGCCTCGAACGCTCTCAACCGCTACGACGACCGTATTTATCAACGGGCACGAGACGTCCTGCCGAATCGACTCTGGGAGCACGGAGAGCTTCATACACCCCGACACGGTAAGGCGCTGTTCTCTCCTCATCCACCCCGTGAATCAAAATATCTCCCTGGCCTCCGTGCTCACACTCAGTGGAGATAAAGGGGTTTTGTGTAGCAAACCTCATAGTCCAGGGAAGGGAGTTCAAAAACTTCCGTCCCTACGTCCTTCCCCATCTCTGCGCGGCTACACTCCTGGGTTTAGATTTCCAGTGTAGCCTTCAAAGTCTGACCTTCCAATTCGGCGGCCCTATACCCCCCCTTACTGTCTGCGGCCTTGCGACCCTTAAGGTCCACCCGCCTTCCCTGTTTGCGAACCTCACCCCGGATTGCAAACCCGTCGCCACCAGGTGCAGACGGTACAGTGCCCAGGACCGGATCTTTATTTGGTCAGAGGTCCAAAGGCTACTGAGGGAAGGGGTCATTGAAGCCAGTAACAGCCCCTGGAGAGCTCAAGTAGTGGTGGTAAAGACCGGGGAGAAGCATAGGATGGTCATCGACTACAGTCAGACCATCAACAGGTTTACGCAGCTGGACGCGTACCCTCTCCCCCGCATATCCGACCTGGTAAACAGGATCGCGCATTATAAGGTCTTCTCCACGGTGGATCTCATGTCCGCCTACCACCAGCTCCCCATCCGTACTAGTGACCGCAAATACACTGCCTTCGAGGCAGATGGGCGGCTCTATCGCTTCTTAAGGGTTCCCTTCGGTGTCACCAACGGGGTCTCGGTCTTCCAGCGCGAGATGGACCGAATGGTTGACCGGTACGGTTTACGGGCAACATTCCCGTATCTCGATAATGTCACCATCTGCGGCCACGACCAGCAGGACCATGACACCAACCTCCAAAAATTTCTCCAGACCGCTAAAATCCTTAACCTTACAGACAACAAGGATAAATGTGTGTTTAGCACCGACCGTCTAGCCATTCTCGGCTACGTAGTGCGAAATGGAGTCACAGGGCCCGACCCTGAACGCATGCGCCCCCTTATGGAGTTCCCCCTCCCTCACTGATCCAAGGCCCTGAAACGCTGCCTAGGGTTTTTTAGATACTACGCTCAGTGGGTCCCTGTTATAACCTGCCTGCTTACCATTGGCTGGGGACAAATGACAATCCCACAATCCTGTGGGAGTATGAGCTTCCCCAATGTGGGGGGCGGAGAAATCATTAGCAGACTCCCTGTATGAATAAAGCTGGCCAGTTTGGAACCAGCAGGAAGGAGTAAGCAGCAAGCGAGGTTGCTGCTGTTGTGTATATATATGTTATTGTAAATAAATGTTATTTCTTTATATCCTTGAAACTCGTGCTGGATTCTTCATGGCCCTCGCAAAACTGGCGACGAGGGTTAAAGTGAATAGCTGTCTACACTGCTGAAGCCACCTCCCTGGATTTTTGTTGGATACAGGTTGGAAGTTGTTTTCTATTATACCATGCCTCTTTACGGACATTTGGATGTTTTTGATGTTGCTCTGGAAAGCTGGAACCAGTACGCACAATGGACGCGTTACTATTTCTGGGCAAACAATATCACCAAAAACAAGTGCCAGGTGGTCATATTGCTCACCGCCTGCGGCCCCCATACGTTTGGGGTGATTAGGAGCCTTACGTACCCAGCTGTGCCGGACACCAAACGTTTGATGAACTTGTGAATTTAGTGGGGCAGCATTTTAACCCAACCCCGTCCACGAGAGTCCAACGTTACCGGTTTAATACCGCTGAGAGGACTCCAGGATTGCGGAGTACTGTGACTATGGTGAGACCTTGTCAGAAATGTGACGCGACTGTTTGGTTTGCGGTATTAACAATGCGGCCACCCAGAGAAAGTTGTTAGCTCAGCCAACATTGACTTTTCAACAGGCCATTCAAATAGTATTGTCCCGAGAGAGCGCAGAACGAAGAGTGCAGGAGACACAGGGAATGGAAGTGCATGCCTTGGGGCGCAAACCCTTCCGTCCGAAAGCGTCCCTCCGCACTCCTGCGGTACCTTGGGCGAGACGACGTCCGGATCGACGCCAGTGGCCGTCGGACATTCCTCCCCGAAGGGAGCCTTCTCCAGAACCAATGGATGAGGAGCCATGTCCGTGTCAGACTTGTAGGCGCCGACCCCGTCGCGGACGCCGGTCCTGGGGATGCCAGAAGCGCCGTCGTTCCGACCGAAACTGGGACCAGTCCAGGGGCCGTACCTTCCATGTGGATGAACCTGCGGCGACTACTCCTGAGGATGTGGAGATGGAGGACGACTGCCTGCAGCTGCACTGTGTGGCAGCTCCCCGTGTGACCCCCATTAAGGTGACAGTACAGGTCGATGGTCAGCCGCTTGAGATGGAGTTGGACACTGGCGCAGCGGTCTCCTTGATCGCCCAGAGGACATTCGACCGCATCAAGCAGGGTATACAGACCCTTACATTAACCGACACACAGGCCAGGTTGGCCACCTACACGGGGGAATCATTGGACATTGCAGGAACTATGATGACCCCAGTTGTTTATGGACGGCAAGAGAGGCGTTTCCCACTTATCGTGGTGCGCGGCCATGGGCCCAGCCTGTTGGTCGGGACTGGTTGCACCATTTGCGGTTGCAGTGGCAGCACATCCTCCAACCAGTTTCTGGAGGGTTGACTGAGGTGCTCGGACGATACCCAAATGTATTCCAGCCTGGTTTGGGGAAAATAAAAGGCGGCGTAGCCCATACCAAGTTGAACCAGGAGCCACACCGCGCTATTTCCGGGCGCGCCCGGTGCCTTACGCCTTGCTTGAGAAGGTAGAAGGGGAGCTCACTCGTTTGGAAACTTTGGGTATTAATCAGGCCCGTCCGTTTCGCTGACTGGGCAGCACCAATTGTACCTGTAATGAAGCCAGATGCCACAGTTCACTTGTGCGGCGACTATAAACTTACAGTGAATACGGCTTCCCGACTCGACCGATATCCAATGCCTCGCATAGAGGATCTCTACGCAAAGCTTGCAGGTGGACTCTCGTTCGCAAAATTAGATATGAGTCACGCCTACCTACAGTTGGAGCTGGACCCTGCCTCCCGACCATATGTAACGATTAATACACACCGGGGCCTGTATGAATATACACGTTTGCCCTTTGGAGTATCCTCTGCCTGCGCTATTTTTCAATGCATTATGGAGGGCATTTTGAGAGGTTTACCACGTGTCGCTGTCTACTTAGATGACGTTTTGATCACAGGGACGTCGGAGCAGGAACATTTGGAAAATCTGAAAGCGTCCTTAGACGCTTCTCGGAGGCTGGAGTCTGTTTGCGTTGCACAAAGTGCGTCTTTCAGGCAAAGGGAGTAGTCTACCTGGGTTATCGGGTGGACCGCGAAGGTTTGCACCCCGTCGCAGAGAAAGTGCGCGCGATTCAACAGGCTCCCGCCCCGACTGACACTTCGCATCTTCGTTCTTTTCTCGGCCTCGTAAACTATTACGGGAAGTTCCTCCCCAATCTGGCAACTACGCTGGCCCCGTTGCATCTTCTGCTAAAGAAAAATCACACCTAGGCTTGGGGTCAGCCGCAAGAAACCGCTTTCCGGCGGGTAAAACAACAATTGTCGTCGTCTGGGTTACTAACACACTATGATCCTGGAAAGCCTTTGCTCGTCACATGTGATGCATCCCCGTATGGTATTGGGGCCGTCCTGTCCCACAAGATGGAGAACGGGGCCGAGCGGCTGATAGCTTTCGCCTCCTGCACATTGACTGCAGCGGAAAAAAAGTGAGTGCAGATCGAGAAGGAAGACCTGGCGGTGGTCTTTGTGGTGAAACGTTTCCACCAGTACGTGTATGGCCGCCACTTCACTATCGTGACTGGTCATAAGCCTCTGCTGGGACTTTTCAGAGAGGATAAGCCAATACCGCCCATACCTTGCTTCTGCACGGATCCAGCGCTGGGCTTTGTTGCTCGCTGCATACGAGTATTCTCTGGAGCACAAACCAGGAACGCAAATAGCGAATGCCGACGCACTGAGCCAATTGCCTTTATCGACTGGCCCCATGTCGACCCCCACGACCGGTGAGGTGGTTGCAACCCTAAATTTTATGGACACCTTGCCTGTCACGGCATCACAGATCCGTGAGTGGACCCAGACGGAGCCAGTCCTGTCAAAGATTCGGCACATAGTCCTGTATGGTGGGCATTTTCCTCCACGCTGTCAGAATTCAGCGTGGAAGACGGCATCCTCTTGTGGGGGGCGCGTGTGATTGTTCCGGAAAAAGGACAGGCGCTGATACTAAGAGACTTGCACAATGGGCATCCAGGTGTGACCAAAATGAAAATGTTGGCCCTGAGTTATGTTTGGTGGCCAGGCCTCGACGCCAACATTGAGAAGGTGGCCGAAAACTGCTCCATTTGTCAGGAGCATCAGAAGCTTCCGCCGGCCGCGCCCCTACATCACTGGGAATGGCCAGGTCGGCCTTGGGCGCGCTTGCATGCGGATTTCGCAGGCCCTTTTCAAGGATCCATGTTCCTTTTATTAATCGACGCCCAGTCTAAATGGCTAGAGGTGCATAAGATGCTCGGCACAACGTCCTGCGCAACAATTGAGAAGATGCATTTGTCTTTTCGTACACATGGCCTCCCCGAGGTGCTGGTCACGGAAAGCGGCACTCCATTCACCAGTGAGGAGTTTGCAAGGTTCATGAAGATGAACGGCATACGCCATATCCGCACTGCCCCTTACCACCCGGCTTCAAATGGGTTGGCAGAGCGCGCGCAGTGCAGACATTCAAACGAGGCCTAAAGAAGCAGCCTTCCGGATCAATGGCACGAGACTGGCTCTCTTTTTGTTTTCGTATAGGACCACCCCCCATGCGGTGACTGGGGTAGCTCCCGCCGAACCCCTAATGGGCCGGAGACTTCGCACCCGCCTTAGTATGATTTTCCCGGACATTGGCGCAAAAGTACGCCGCACACAAGAACGGCAGGGACAGGGGTTTTCTCGGCATCAGCTGATTCGGCAGTTTGCGCCCGGTGACCCAATGTTCGTTCGCAATTTTGCTGGTGGTGCCCAGTGGGTCCCTGGCGTAATCTTTCGCCAAACGGGCCCTATATCTTACCAGGTGCAACCCAGGGTCGTCTCCAGCGCAAACATGTAGACCACGTTCGGTCCAGAAGACTATCCCTTCCACAGATTCCCCGCCCCCGGAGCTCATTGCTACAGCCACAGAGACCAGAGACAATGGAAAGTAGTCCTCACAATCTTCCTCTGGTGCCTCACTCAAAGCCTGCGCAGGTCGTTACAGAACCGTGCGGAGATAGAGATGCCGAGATGACAGAGGCAGCAGACTCTGACTCCGCGATGGAGACACAGGACGCATCAGAGGGGGAATCCTCGGGCCCACGGGCCGTGGATGTACAACCGTTATGCCGTTCATCACGGAAGCGCCGGTCTCCGTCTTGTTACACGCCGCCCGATCCAGCGCCTCGTGCAAATGGTGTCCGGCCTGCGGCAAAACGGGTCCGACGCCCTCCTTCGCCAGGGTCTTTGGTGGATTCCTTGGACTTTGTGGGGGAGGGATGTTATAACCTGCCTGCTTACCATTGGCTGGAGACAAATGACAATCCCACAATCCTGTGGGAGTATGAGCTTCCCCAATGAGGGGGGCGGAGAAATCATTAGCAGACTCCCTGTATAAATAAAGCTGGCCAGTTTGGAACCAGCAGGAAGGAATAAGCAGCAAGCGAGGTTGCTGCTGTTGTGTATATATATGTTATTGTAAATAAATGTTATTTCTTTATATCCTTGAAACTCATGCTGGATTCTTCGTGGCCCTCACAAAAGTCCCAAACTACACGGACAAGGCCTGTCCCCTGATCCAATCCACAGTTTTTCCCCTGTCAATAGAGGCCCGCCAGGCGTTCAGCCGCATCAAAGCAGACATTGCAAAGGCGATGCACGCAATCAGCGAGTCCCTCCCCTTCCAGGTCGAGAGCGATGCGTCCGACGTAGCTCTGGCGGCCACTCTCAACCAAGCGGGCAGACCAGTGGCCTTCTTCTCCCGTACCCTCCATGCTTCCGAAATCCTCCACTCCTCAGTTGAAAAGGAAGCCCAGGCCATAGTAGAAGCTGTGCGACATTGGAGGCATTACCTGGCCGGCAGGAGATTCACTCTCCTCACTGACCAACGGTCGGTGGCTTTCATGTTTGATAATGCACAGCGGGGCAAGATAAAAAACGACAAGATCTTGCGGTGGAGGATCGAACTCTCCACCTACAAGTACGAGATCTTGTATCGTCCCGGAAAGCTAAACAAGCCTCCTGACGCCCTGTCCCGCGGCACATGTGCCACCGCACAAGTGGACCGCCTCCGAGCCCTCCACGAGGACCTCTGCCACCCGGGGGTCACTTGCTTTTTTCATTTTGTCAAGACCTGCAACCTGCCCTACTCCATCGAGGAGGTCAGGACAGCCACCAAGGACTGCCAAATCTGCACGGAGTGCAAACCGCACTTCTACCAGCCAGAGAAAGCGCACCTGATAAAGGCTTCCCATCCCTTTGAACGCCTCAGCATGGACTTCAAAGGCCCCCTCCCCTCCACCGACCGCAACACGTACTTCCTGAACGTGATTGACGAGTACTCCCGGTTCCCATTCGCCATCCCCTGCCCCGAAATGACCGCAACCACCGTCATCAAGGCCCTCCATAGCATCTTTGCACTGTTCGGGTTCCCCGCTTACATACACAGCGATAGGGGGTCCTCCTTTATGAGCGACGAACTGCGTTAATTCCTGCTCAGCAAGGGTATCGCCTCGAACAGGACGACCAGTTACAACCCCCGGGGTAACAGACAGGTAGAGAGGGACAACGGAACGGGCTGGAAGACCGTCCTGCTGGCCCTACGGTCCAGGAACCTCCCAGTATCGCGCTGGCAAGAAGTCCTGCAGGGTGTCCTCCACCCCATCCGGTCACTGCTTTGTACGATCACCAATCAGACACCTCACGAATGTCTCCTTGTCTTCCCTAGGAAGTCCCCCTCGGGGACCGCGCTCCCGACCTGGCTGGCAGCTCCCGGACCCATCCTGCTCCGAAAACACGTGCGGTCGCACAAGTCGGACCCGTTGGTCGAGAGGGTCCATCTGCTCCATGCTAACCCCCAGTACCCTGACGGCCGACAAGATACGGTCTCCCTACGGGACCTGCCACCCGCCGGAACCCCACGCACATTCCAGCCACCAATCCCACCCTCCCCTCCACCGCAGCACCTTACAGGAGGATCGGTCCTTCCGCCGCCCCCGTCTAGGCCCCCACCCCCACCCACCGACGCCCCCCGCAGGCACTCCCTTCCCAAGTCAGCCGTTTTCCCCACCAGCGCCGTCTAGGGGTGACGAAGCTGCCATGGAGATCGAAGCCACGCTCCCGGAGCCACAGACGCCCGTGCCTCCACCGGAGTCACTGCCGAAGCTCCGACGATCACAGAGGACGACCAGGGCCCCCGATCGACCGATTGCTTCATTTTAACTGTAATCTGTAAATATAAACCATCAAATGTACATAGCTACCAGACTTGTAAATAGTTACTAAACACTGTACAGAGGTATTACGGTACCTCCATAACTAATTATACCATGTTGCTATGTTTTGTAGTTTCTGGCCACCACCCCCGCTGGACTCTTTTTTAACAGGGGGTTAATGTGGTATTATAGGTATTACGGTACCTGATAGGCTAAAGCACCATTGGTGGAAACTGTATGCTTTCTATTGGTTAGAGTGTATGATAGCTCCGCCCTGATAGGCAGGATATAAGACCCCGTGCCGCCCTAGCAGCCCTCATTCTGCACCTGAGCTGCTGGGGGAAACATCTAGCTTATTAAAGCCTTCAGTTGGACTACAACCTCGCTTTAATAGTCATTGATCGTGCATCATGGTGAAAATCTGACTGGTTAACGAATGTCCTTCGGGGTGGGAACCTGTCAGCTCTCAGCTTACTCCGTTGTCATGTGATCTTACATCACTGATGATGTAGACTGTCTATTTACATATTTAACATTAACCCATTACACCACATCTCTCCCCAAGTCTCTGATCTGATTAAATACATTATTTACATTCTCATACACCTTCAACTCTGATCATTCAATTCCCCTAAATTAAAGAGAAAAATCTGCCAGAAATCTGTATCTTATGCTCTCCTTTCTGCGACCCATGTTGGGCGCATCTGTTTTCCGAGTCCATTAATAAGGTTGTTTATTTCCTTGCTCCCTCAGAAAACCCTGTACACGATAATTTCAGAAAATGGAAAGTTCAAGAGGTACATGCAATTTCTACAGGTAAGAGTCGGTGAAAGATAGGGATGAATTCTCCACTGGGGGGGGGGGTTCTCTGTTCCGCTGGCAGCGCACTCCCACCCCGTGAGTTCCCGGTGGCGTGGGGTGGCTACAATGGGAAATACCATTGGTCAGCGGCGGGAACGGAGAATCCCGCTGCCAGTGTCGGTGCGTCACCGAAAAACACACGGCTGGGGAGGCGCAGAATTCAGTCCATTTTATTACAAAATTCAAGAACTATGGGGAATAATGAATAATGATGCTTTAATGGCCTTTTCATAAAATTCATTCCTTTTGGCTCCCTTAAGAGGAACTAGTTCAAATGTGAGAAGAGCTTCAGTCGGTTACTGCCAATCTTTTGAAAAAAAGTAAGAAAACTAATAAGATGTCACCTACTCAGCTTGCTGTGCTTAGGAAAGAGAGACCTGAGGCAGCTTTGTGTCGATTTCCCCTCTCGTTTCATTAATGTTCTCCTTTTTACAACCAGAAATGTAATCTTGCCCAACTCCTTGAAACTTCTGGACCGTTTACGGTTTTCGTTCCAAGCAACAGTGCTTTGGACGGCATAGAGGGTGAAGCACTGGATTACTTGCTTTCAACAGAGGTAACAAAAGCACTTGTTTTCTGCTGTGGAAATGTTATTACAATACTAAACCCCACTGCCAGCTTATAGGTAGATTCGAATTGTGTTAGGCCTGACGGGAGTAGGGTTTTAGCAGAGCCAGTAAATTTCTGCCTGTGGAATCACACAAACCACAATGAATTTCCTCACCCTTTAGGTTTTTTTTAATAGCATGTTAATAATGAGGCAGTTGCGAGATTCTTTACACCTGAACGCACTTCTTTTGACATCGGCCTTGGTTCTGTGGCAGCACGAAGATATATCATGTCATGGGTTCAAGACCCGCTTCAGAATCTAGAGCGCATGATTTAGGCTGACGCTACGAGTGCAGTACTGAGAGAGTGCCGCACCACCCGAGGTGTCATCATTCAGATGGAGTGTTACAAAGACCCATGTCCCTGTTGAGACAGATATAAAAATGCCAATGAACATCGAAGCAGAGTGGTGGAGTTCTCCCATGGCCTTTACTGAATTTTATTTCTCAAGTAAGTCTTCCAAAAAGCGATTAACTCATCTCCTGGCTGCGGAATCTTGCTGTGCACAAATTGGTTTGGGCGACAAATACAACAGAGCTGTACTTCAAAAATAATTCACTTACCACGAAGAATGTTGTGAGGATGCGAAAGGCATTAAATTAAACAGCAAAATTCTTCAGGTGCTGTAAATCTGAAGGTTGTATATCTGTAAATGCTGGAAGTATTCAGCAGGACATCTGTGGGGAGAGAGAAACTGAGGCCAATCTTCTCCATCCCTTTCCACAGGCGGGATCCTCCAGTCCTGCTGATGGTGCCCCCCCCTTGTCGCATGTACCCGCTTGGAGCGCGCGGGGGCGGGGGGGGGGGGGGGGGTTGGGAGCAGCAAATCCTGCCCAGTGTTTTCAGGTTGATGACCCTTCATCAGAACATAAGGGACAGGATTGTCCATCCCGCGCCCCCCACTGACAGTGGGATTCTCCGTCCCGCCAGCCGGCCAATGGGGTTCCCCATTGTGGGCAGCCCCATGTCATCGGGAAATCTCCAGGCATGGGAGCGCTGCTGGCGTAACGGAGAATCCTGACAGCGGAGAATCCAGCCCAAGGCTTTTCTTTAAATGGGATCATTTTCTGAGTGTGTGAATAGTTCTGAGCAACGAGCTCGGTGAGTCTCTCTGCTGATAGCATGCCTGTGTGAACGGCAGTCTATTCTGTGCAATGTCAGAATTATTTGTGGTGTTTGTAATATTTCATTCCATTCTTGTCCAGGGCAAATGGAAGCTTAAGGAATTGGTGAGACATCACATCATTCCTGCAACTGAGGTTAGTTCTTCACTAATCAGAAAACAATTGTGAAGTTACACAGCAAGAGCAAAATACTGCGGATTCTGAAAAAGTAAAATAAAAACAAAAACGTATTGGATATACTCATATGGGCATAGTGGAAGAAAGAACAATAAGGAAGGTCTGGGGTCAGATGCAAGGCAGGAGTGAGTGAATGACAAATTGTAAGCAAAATGGGGCAAAATGAAACAAATATCAAGAGATATGTCTCGAGGAGCTGTAAGTAAATCAGTGCCAGTACCTCTTGTCGGGGAGCAGTGGTTATGATCTGAAATTACCAAACGCAATGAAAGTTCTTACACTTGAGGCAGCATGAGGAAACATTTTTAGGCAGCGAGCTGTTGTGATCTGAAGTACACGGCCTGAAAGGGCACTGGGAGCAGATAACGTTCAAAGAAGAATGGGCAATATACTGGGGGAAGAGCAGGGTATTGGGTCAATTGTATAGCTCTATCACTAGTGCGATAGGCCGAAAGGCCTCATTCTGTGCTGCATCATTCTCTGGTTTTACAACTGAGGTGCTGTTCCTCAAACTTCAGCTGATAATAGTGTAGGGTGTGAAAGACACTCAAGAAAATTCAGCGCTTATGTAAGTTCTGACTAAGTGGTAGATCTGGGAAATGGAGTAAAAGGAAAACCTAGGATCAAGTATGAAATTAAAATAGATCTAGAAATTACAGGTATTACATAGAATTACATTGAATCACAACATGGAAACAGGCCATTCTGCCTGACTGGTCTACTCCAGAATTTCATAGAATCTCCACAGCGCAGGAGGCCATTCGGCCCTTTGGGTCGCAACCGGCCCTCTGAAATAGCACTCCACCTAGTCCCATTCGCCCATCCTGTAACCCCACCTAACCTGTACATACCTGGACACTAAGGGGCAATTTTATCATGGCCAATCCACCTAACCTGCGCATCTTTGGATTGTAGGGCCAAACTCCCGGAGCACCTGGATGAAAACCACGCAGTCACAGGGAGAAAATGCAAACTCCACACCGTCACCCGAGGGTGGAATTGAACCCGTGTCCCTGATGAAGTGAGGCAGCAGTGCTAACCACTGTGCCACCATGCCGCCCCAATGTATGCTCCAGTGTAGTCTCCTCCCATCCCTTTTCATCACCTTTATTTTCTTCCTGGATATATCCTCACTTTAAAAACATCTTTACTCTCCACCCCAACCCCGCGGTAGCAAGTTCCACCACTCTCTGGGTAAAGAGGTTTCTTCTGAATTTCCTATTGGATTTATCAGTGGCTATCTTAGATTTATAGCTGCTAGTTCTGGCCTCTCCGGTAAGTGGAAACATCTTCTCTGGATCAAACATATGAAGTTGTTGAAAGCAATATTCAGATTGGAGGGTTATAGGATGGCTAGGAGAAGGGTGATATGGAGGAACTTTTAATCTAATTCACTGGGTAAGAATTTCATGGGAACATACGGATCATTGATTTAAATCCTCCCAATATTAACCACCACTGACTTTAGTGGGTAGCAAATTCTGGAATGGTGTGAAACCAGTGTTGCCTCTGACCCTGTTAGTTTCAAATGGATGGTTTAGGTTAAAATAAGCCCCAGTGATTGTTCTTGAAGCTTGAATTGTGTACTAGGTCAGTGACAGAAAGGTCAGAGTGAGAAAGGGGAGGAGGGGCTGTTAAAATGATGAATTACAAGTAACTCAGTGTCTGGGCTACTGTAGACAGAATGGGGGATTTCGACAAGACAAGACCCAGTCCAGATTTGGTCTCCCAATGTAAAAAAGGTTATACATTAAGCAGTGAATATGGATAAGGGGAGGTGGTAGCATGGTGGTTTGTAATCCAGAAACGCAAGATAATGCTCTGGGGACACGAGTCCGAAACCCACCACATCTGGTGTTAGTTTAATTTGTTTCTAATGTATTTTATTCCAAACTTATTCAATCAGTTACAAAACATAAATAATCCGGGGAACACGCTTCCCAGCTCACAGTTTTACAGTCTGTACAAGATGTTTTCCCCGTTTTCACCCCGCGCACCCCCCTTTCCCCCCCCCGCTCCCCCACAATGAACAGCTCCTCAAACATGGCCACGAACAGTCCCCACCTTGTATCAAAGCCCTCTGCTGAACCCCTCAGTTCATACTTGATTTTCTCCAACTGGAGGAAATCATAGAGATCCCCTAGCTAGGCCACCACCGCCGGCAGCGATGCCGACCGCCTTTCCAGTAAAATTCTCCGCCGGGCAATCAGAGAGGTGACGGGCACGACATCGGCATTCCTCCCTCCATCAGCTCTGGCTTCTCCGATATCCCAAAGATCGCCATCATCGGTCTGGCCTGACCTCCTCCCCCACATTCTTTGTTAGCGTCCTGAACACTCCCGCCCAGTATCTCTCCAGCTTCTCACAGCCCCAGAACATATGGACATGGTTTGCTGGTCCCAGTCCACACTTCTCGCACTCTTCTGCCACTCCCTGGAAGAGCCCACTCATCCTTACACGAGTCATATGTACCGTGTGCACCACCTTAAACTGTATCAAGCTCATCCTCGTAAATGAGGAGGTCATGTTCACTCTACATAATGCTTTGCTCCACACTCCCCAACATATCTCCCCCCTCAACTCCTCCCCCCATTTCTCCTTGATCCTCGCCACCTGTAGCCACCCCCCCCCACCCCCCGCTCTCCCAGGCACCCAAATATGTTCCCAATCCTCCCCTCCCCTCCCATGTCCAGAAGGGCATACTTCGGCAGTCTGGGAAATCCTTCCCACACTTTCCGTGCAAAGTCCCTTACTTGTACATACCTAAATTTGCTTCCCCTTGGAGCACTACCTTCTCCCTCAGCTCCTCTATGCTTGCAAACCTCTCTTCGAGACACAAATCCCTCGGGTATTAGTCTAATGATGACCATGAAACCGTTGTTGATTGTTGTTAAAAACCCACCTGGTTCATGAATGAGGAAGAAACCTACCGTGCCAACCTGGTCAGGCCTACAATCCACCCCAATGTGGTTGACTCTTAACTGCCATCTGAAATGGCCGAGTAAGCCATTCAGTTCCAGGATAATAATAAGACGGAATTGGGGATCTTGTGGCACAATGGGTGGTTTCCCTACCTCTCGAGCCAGAAGCTCCAGTTTGAGTCGGGAGCCTTCATCATGTGGGCAAACAGGTTGCATGTCAATCTGTAAAAGGGTAAGATCAGGACAGATTCCTGGCCAGTCATGTGGTGGAAAGAGAGCAGGCGCCTCTATCATCACTTGAGTTCTGAACTGCTTTGTGCGTGTAAAAGTGCATGTTGCCACAGCAACTCGGACCCTTTAAGGTGTTGTGGATCAGATTGGTCCCAACAGCATAGAATTTAATCTCTGTCTGGCTGGGATTGACTGGGACCAGCCTCCTTGCCCCACCTGTAAAGTGCTGTGGTAGATTGCACTGCCCTGGATTAAGTAAGGGCAAATAACCCAAGATATTGGATTGTAGTAAATACACATTGCTTTTGTTATGTGTTAACCAGCTGGAAGTTTCGAGTCTCCTCTCTTCAGCCAACATCCTGAGCTTAGCAAATCAACGCGTGGCATTGAATGTTAGCTACAATGTAAGTCAATCCTTTACTCAATAATGAAGCATGAATTCACGTGTCTTAAAAAATCTGATTTGTTTCATCAAACACAGGACATTTACTTGGATAGAATTTCCAATTTTATTTTGTGTGATATAGCATTATCGTGGATGAACAACCTGTTTTACTCCCATTGGTTTCAACAGGGATTTGGAAAAATGTGGAAAACTGGTAAAGCTGTTATTTATTGCCCATCCCTGGTTGCCCCTGAGAGATGGGTGTGGGCGTTCTTCTTGAACCTTTGGCATTCACTCCCTCCACCAGCAATGCTCAGTGGCAGCAGTGTGTACCACCTACAAGGTGCACTGTGGCAACTTATCAATTGCCACCTTCCAAACCGATAAGCTGCACCACCTTGAAGGACAAGAGCAACACCTGTGATTTCCTCTCCAAGCCACACACAATCCTGACTTGGAAATAGAGTGCTGCTTCTTCATTGTCGCTGGGTCAAAATTCTGGAACTCCCTTCCTAACAGCACAGTGGGTGTACCTACACCGCAGGGACTGCAGTTGTCCAAGGAGCCAGCCACCTTCTCAAGGACAATTAGGGATGGGCAATAAATGCTGGCCTAGCCAGCGACGGCCACATCTCATGAATGAATAAAAAAGTTGTAGTTTATGCACTGAAGTGGTCCAGACAGTGCGGTTAGCGAAGAAACTGCAGGATTTTGTTCCTGTGATTCCATTTATCAAGTCTGTTGTTATATTTTTCCCCTTGCCCAGTTAGTGCTCTACCAGCCGTGGTTGCTAAAAGACATTCTGTGTTCTGGGATCCTGAGCAATCTGGCCAACAAGCCCCAGGATTCCCAATCCTATTTGTGCTCATATTTCTTGCCCATTGCTTTATCCTGTTCGGATTCTGAAGGGCCTATAACTTTGGAAAGGCCTGTTATTTGTCTCATTGCTGGATAACCATCCAAAAGAGCACCCCACCCAGGCCCTCTCCCCCGCTCTATCCCCATAACCCCACCTAATCTTTGGACACTAAGGGGCAATTTAACATGGCCAATCCACCTAAGCTGCACATCTTTGGACTGTGGGAGGAAACTGGAGCACCCGCAGGAAACCCACACAGACACGAGGGGAACGGGCAAACTCCACAGTCGCCCAAGACCGGAATCGAACCCAGTCCCTGACGCCATGAGGCAGCAGTGCTAACCACTGCACCACTGTGTATGATCTGACAGCAGCAATGGCTTGAATGATGTGCAGTTTGATAGCAACCTGAAGCTAAACTTGACATATGGCTTTGAGGCTCTGAAGTATGTGCCAAAGCTGCCTACCTAGACCACAGCTTGAGCACCCCTTGCGTAAGATATCTCATGCAAAGCATAAATAAGGGAATGAAAATACACAATGTCTAGGTCCTCCCAAGATAACGTGACTCCAATGATACAGATTGATTCATGGATGAGCCAAATACTGGTGACTTTGACGTACAGCGATTTTCGTAGCTTGTTTCAAAATACATTTGTAAGTTTATTTTGGGTGTCAGCTGTGGTTAGTTGGTAGCAGTCTCAGCTCTGAGTTATAAGGTTCCACGTTTAAATCCCATTCCAGCGCGTCAGTGCAACAATTAAAACTGATACTCCAGTTCAGCACTGGGAATGTGCTGCAGTATTGGATGTCCTATCTTACAAATGAGGTGTTAATCCGTAGTACTGTCTGTCTGCCTTCTTGGTAGAGGAGGTGGATCCCATGTCACACTTTTAAAGAAGAGCAGGTGAGTTCTCCCTAGTGTCCTGGCCAATGTCCTCAACCAATATCTCTGAAAACTGGTGTGGCCGGAAACTTTTGGCCTACATTTCAAAAGTACGTCATTGACTATAAAACTCTGAGATGGCCGGTGCTTCTGAAAAGTGCTATGTAAATTCAGGTCTTTCTTTTAAGCTTTTTTAATCTCTTGCGCAGGGGCAGATTTTACTGGGTGACCCGAATGTAGCTATTGACGAAACGGACATACTCGGCAAGAACGGTAGGATCTACTCTTTGAATGGTGTTCTGGTTCCTCCATCCATTCTCCCAATCCTTCCACATAGATGTGACGACAAAACATACAAGATTACCAAGGTAACAGTTGGCATCAGGCGAAAGGACACTAGGATTATTTGATGCGTATTTCTCATCTTCAAAAAAGTCATGCTGATAGTTCACAAAACAGTCTTTTTTTTTTTGAAAATCTTTTTAACCCCCCGGGTTGCGCAGTCCTTTGGTTCTTCATCTTTTGTTTTCTTTTTTCCCCTGGCTTACTCCTCGTTGCTGGCCTCAAACAGGTTTTGGAACAGGCCGATGAACTGCCCCCAAGTGTCCAGGAAGCCTTCCTCTGACCCACGGATGTCGTACTTGATCTTCTCCAGGTGGGGAAATTCCGAGAGGTCAAAGAGCCAGTCTGCAGCTTTGGGTGGTGCTGCCAATCGCCAGCCGAGCAGGATTCTCCGGCGTGCGATTAGGGAAGTGAAAGCAAGGGCGTTGGCCCCCTTCCCCATGTGTAACTCTGGCTGCTCCGATACCCGAAGATTGCCACTATTGGGCATGGCTTCACCCTCACCCCCACAACTTTGGACATTGCCTCGGAGAAGGCGGTCCAGAACCCAGCAAGTTTGGGGCAAGCCCAAAACATGTGTGTGTGGTTGGCCGGGCCCCTCTGGCACCGCTCACATTTGTCCTCCACCTCCGGGAAGAATCTGCTCATTCGGGTTCTGGTCAGGTGCGCTCTGTGCACCACTTTGAGCTGCATTTGGCTTAGCTTGCGCAGGAGGAGGTGGAGTTTACCCTGCTCAGTGCTTCACTCCAGAGTCCCCATCCTACCTCTGTCCCCAGTTCATCCTCCCATTTTTGGCTGGTCCCGTCCAGTGGTGTTCAGGCTCTGACCAGTAGCTGTCCGTATATTTTCCCACATTGCCCCCACTTCTTGCTGCTTGTGCACAAAACAGTCCTGACACCTTGGCATTCCCTCCCTCGCTCTCTCTGCCCCCCCCCCCCAACCCCACCCCCCACCCCCATGCCACTCCCCATATCCACTACCTGTATAGACCTTATTCTAGTGGGAGGACAGAGGCAGGTACATGATCCACATATATACTGACCCTCTTTGCCAGTTAACTTTAAGGCCTGGTTTGTAGTGGAACCTCTGTCTGCCCAGAGCAAGGTCAGCTGCAATACAGTTAGCACGGCGAGGATAAAAGACCTCCCAAGCTAGGAACTTCCTCCTCCCAGATATGGAATTAAATGGTTGGCATGCCAAGAGATAGTGGGTGGACCGGTCTGGGCCACAATGGAAGAGGCACCCACAAGGGGGTCCAAGCCTTGGTCTTGAGTAACTTGCCAAAGGTAAGAAAGTGGGACAGTAGCTCCGCTGCCCCAGTCAGAAGGCTTCTGGGATCTCTTGAATCTATTCCCTCCCTCCAACTATGGTGGTTGCCTGAGATGCACCCTTAAAGCACAGGCAGCCACCAGCAATATTCATATTAGATAACCTCTCAATTCTAGTGAGGTCAAGTGCGGAGGTTGTGGGCAGACCACTCAGGAGCTATTAACCATGAGGATTATTTAGAGGATTTTCAGCCCCATTTATTTCTGCTACTAACTTAATACAAAAGAAGCATACCTGAGAGTAATCTGGAAAAGCTACACACCACACACGGATCCTTGCTAATCGCGGGGGCGTATAACATCCACCAAAGTGATTTTACCCCTTTTTAGTAACCCCCACCTATATCAATCTAATTCTTCCTCCAAATCTCCTTAGATTTAGAATGAGTCAGAAAAATAGATAATTTTAAATGTTGTATAATGTGATCTTTAAGCACCATCACAATTATTCTTTATGTTATTCACTTATACATTATTGATTAGCACTAAGAAACTAACCATAGATGTTCAACTTCAAGACATTTAAAAACAGATCTGGAATTGAACAACATAAAACCATAAGACCCAGAAATAGGCCATTCAGTCCATTAGATCTGCTCCGCCATTCAATGAGGTCAGGACTGATCTGAAATTAGAATCCTCAACTCCACTTTATGGCCTTATTCCCATAACCCTTGATTCCCTTACTGATTAAAAATCCATCTACCCCAGCCTAGGTACTTAACGACTCAGCCTATGGTAAAGAATCCCACAGATCCATTATCCTCTGAAAGAGGAAATTCCTCTTCATCTCTGTCTCAAATGGTCGATCCCCTTACTCTGAGATTATACCCTCTGGTCCTAGACTCTCCCACAAGGGAAAACAACCTCTCAACATCTACCCTTCAAGCCCCCTGTAAAACTTATATGTTTCAGTGAGGTCGCCTCTCGTTCTTCTAAACTCCAATGAGTACAGGCCCAACCTACTCAACTTCTCCGCATAATAAAATCCCTCCATACCCAGGATCAACCTAGTGAACATTCTCTGGACTGCCTTCAATGCCAGTAATCAATTAATAAAAGTCTGGAATTGAAAACTTCTCCGTATAGGTGACCACGAAACTATCATCAATTAACGTTAAAATCCATCTGGTTCATTAATGTCTTTTAGGGAAAGAAATCTGCCATCCTTCCCTGGTCTGGCCTACATGTGACTCCAGATCCTCAGCAATGTGGTTGACCCTTAACTGCTCTCTGAAATGGTCCAGCAAGCCACCTAGTTCAAGAGCAATTATGGATGGGCAACAAATGTTGCCAGTGACAGCCATATCCCATGAAAGAAACATAAAAAAATCTCTCAGACAGACCATGCCAGATCATAACCATTCGCCGAGTATAAACATTTTCCTCATGCCGCCTCTGGTTCTGATGCAAATCACTTTAAATTGCTGTTCTCTGTTTCTTGACCCTTCCACCAATGGGAACAGTTTCTGCCAACATACTCTGTCCAGACCCCTCATGATTTTGAACACTTCTATCAAATCTCTTTTCTTCGGAGAATCCCAGTTTCTCCAACCTACCCTTGGAACTGAAGTTCCTCATGCTCGGAACCATTCTCAGAAACCTTTCCTGTACCATCTCTAATACCGTAACATTCTTAGGAGTGTCTCAGGAAGCGTATTAGGCATACTGCGCTGGGTTTAAAATATGCACATACCGTGCACTAGCTTGTAACATAATAATGATTACATTTGTGTTCATTCAGGGCTCCTGTAGAAGTTGTGCAAAGGTTTATGCCAGCTCTTGTCCCTCCGGAATGGCTCAGCTGGTAAGTGACACTTTGATTCATTCCAGGACACGACCAACATGCTTTCCTTTCTCAATTGATTTAATCGGGTAGTTAGTAGCTTGCAGGGGTGCGTACGTTCATTTGGTTCATCTAATTTTTTTTAATTTACACGGTGGAGATGTAAGTGACGGAAGAGAGTCTAGAAATGTACTCCACAGCACCACTCACTGGCCAATGCTTGCAACTATCCCACTAAAGGCAGCTGCTTACAGACAAGCATTTCCATTCTAAAATGTTTATATGGGAAGTTCCAATATTAAACATTGATCTGAAGGCGCAACCAAAAATTGTAAGAACATACAATTTAAAAGGAAACAGCTTGCATTCGCATAGCATCATTAAGGCAAAACACTTTGCAGGAGAGCAATCAGACAAAACTGACACCAAACCACAGAAGAAAAAAGGAAGACAGGTGAACAAACATTTTATTGGAGCGAAGTCCAGAATGTAGGGTGGGGAGAGCTGAGGGCACAGCCACCCAATGGGTGAGCGTAAGAGATCTACGTGCTTTTAATTACATTTCTTCCTTTCCCCGCCTCACTTTCGTTCCCTAAAGCATTGACCCTGTTCTGAGGGACAACTTCACATGCAGCAGTAATCTAAGGCCTTTATTCACTTTTAATATATATTCTTAACGTTTTAGCACTATGCACTCGATATATCTTTCATGTAAATAATGCAGTAAATACGATAGGACAGTTATATAATTGTTTCTGTGCAATGCAAAGACTGAACCTGCTCTTTCTGTGATTGCTGTCTGATTTAGGAGACCTTTAGCCATGGGTGCTTTTACATGAGCAATTTGGTGGGACTGCGTCTGCCAACACAGGGCTGCAGTAGAAACTGCAATGAAACAGTGACTGTGAGTAAAATATAACAATTAAAATTCAGAATTTAAAGTCCCAGGGTGGAATTTGAACTCGCAGGGTGGAATCTAACAGCCACAGGGCCTTGGGTTAGAGTTGGATTCAGTAAAATGGTGGGCGAATGCATCAGAATGACATCTTCCCACCGCTGGGAAAATTTCCACAAGGTGATTGGGTAGCAGGATCAGGAACATGCAGGATGACAATGGGCATCAAGTTTGAAGAGGATTTTTAAAAAAAGCATTTTTATTGGGTTTTCACATTTTGTATTGAAGAGGATTTAAAATGTTCCCCATGGCGCACGGGTTCCACATCAGCAGCTCATCTGTTCAAAGGAGGTGAGAGGTCAGTGGTGAGTGAGTGCCAGTGGAGATGTCAGCCATTGAGTACAGCTGCGTTGCCAAACATTATGCCCTCTCTGAGCCCCACCCTCAGCGAGAGGCTTCCCTCCAGCAACCCATCCTATCGCAATGGCTTCCTCCTTCATTGGAGTCACTGAGTGGCAGCTGACCTCCAGTTCTTCTCCATCCCTGAAATTGTGAGCACAGTGCTCCTGCAAACAGAGACTGACATTGCGTCGCTCTTGCCTCATTGCCCAGCTACCCTCGTCAGTCCATGTCACTCCTCATGTTCTGTATCACGCACATTGTAAGGCCTCCTGCAAGCAGTCATTCAGTCTTGCCAATTCAGTGCTCACCCCTGGATGCCCATATGATTCTATGTGTGAAGCAACTCTACGTCCCACGAGGGACACTGGCCCCTGGTTATTCCCAATGCATGAATCAGCCGCATTGACTCACATCTTACGGGTGCCATTATTTAGAGACAGGGCTGTGAACTTGCTATTTGGAATTGTAACTCATTTTGTTTCCTCTTGTGGGAGAGTCTGGGACCAGAGAGCCTAATCTCAGAGTGAGGGGTCACCCTTTTCAGACAGAGATGAGGAGGAATTTCTTCTCTTGGAGTGTAATAAATCTGTAGAATCCTTTACTGCAGAGGGCTGTGCAGCTGGATTATTAAGTATGTCAAGGCTGAGATAGACAGATTTTGAATCAATAAGGGAATCAAGGGTTATGGGGATAGGATATGAAGTGAAGTTGAGGATTATCTATCAGATCAGTCATGAGCTCATTGAATTATGGTGCAGACTTGATGGGCCAAATGGCCTACTTCCTCTTCTAAGTCTTATGGTCTTATGGTCATTCACCTTGCCAGACCACAAACAATTTTTTTTTAAAGATTGAAATGTTTCTGGCACCGCACCCATGTTTATGTGACGTCTCACCAGCTACCTCGGCCACCTCCAGCCATGCCTTCCCCCTGCGGGTCCCCTTCTCCATCCATTGGCAACAGTACTTTTCTCTGTCCCCTTGCCACCCACAGGGGGACCTCTAGAGAGACGTCACTAAACCAACGAGCCACTGTTCTGCTGGCCTCTCTTATTCAACGCTCCTTCCAATGCCCTCTGCATATGTGTGCAGCCTGTATGAAAGCTTCCTTTGACCTTCCGAATCCCTCGCACTCAACATTGGCTGACTCTTCTGCCTGCCGGGCTGTTTATTGGCTGCAGATGGGCAAATCCCTGAGGATGTCCTATGTGTCTGCGGACTGAATTTGACCTCGGCCTCAGGGCTTGCCTGCAGGTGGGATTACTAACCTAGCAGCATTACCATGACAATGCCATAGCCTTTGTAATAGCCTTACCATATAAAGACCTTCAGCTCTATCACTTGGAAGCTAAAACATGTCAGTTCAGAGAGTATGATAATTCTTCTCCATGATTTTTCCTGACGTGTTTCCTAGGTACCAAAATGCTGCAGAGGATTCTACGGCCCAGACTGCAGACCATGTCCTGGAGGCTTCCAAAACCCCTGTTCTGGCCATGGACAGGTAAGGGTTTTAGATTGGAAGCTTTCTGTAGACCACAAAAAAGCTAGTTGAAATGTTGTGAAAGTTAATCTTCTTTAATATATATAAAAAATGAAATTTCAAATATGGACTCAAAAATAGGAGCAGCGAGCTAAACATCAAAATAACAGTAACTGAATAAAGTAACAAGCACTTACTGGTGACATTAGAAATGGGTTTAAATAAGAAGATGCATAATAATAACACTCTTTAAAACTTCTCCCCCCCCTTAAATTTTAATCTCTGTTAAAGACAGAAATACAATGAAACTAATGCCTTAATTTACGTCAGTCTTTCAGCAACTTTGCGACTATGCTGTGATCTGCGCAGTACCACTGGTGACTCCGTCAACTCTGGTGATGCTTGACATAGTTCAACTGAACTTGTGGACGCAGGAGTAGGTTGGCATGAATGTCCCTCTCCTGAAGTAGAGTCCACTGGAGATCCTGGTACATGAGGAACCATTTCTTGTTGAATTTCCAGAGCAGCATTTCCGTCTATTGTGTCATCTGGAACGTTTGCTGAGCCCAAGCCACGGCGTAGACGAATATGATCTTGGTGTCTGTAAACATCTCTTCCATTGTTCAATTCCACTACCAACGATAGTGGACCTCTTCAGTTAAGAATAACTCAAGGTCACCAACACTGGTTACTGCCAATATTCCTGATATAAATACAATTATTTGGGTAAAAACGTCTCTGCCAAGCATGATAATCAGATCTCTCCTTCTGCTGTTCTTGTCTCCTTCCCACTTTTGCTTTGATATCTGGATGTAGCAGATCCAGGTGAGATTTTGGTCTTCTACCCATCAATAATTCAGCTGGTGAGAGTCCCGTAGTTGTTTGTGATGTGATACGATATTGAAATAAGAACCTTGAGAGCTTGGACCCTAAAGTATCACCTGCCATCTTCAATCCTTCCTTCAATGTCTGGACAGCTTGCTCTGCCAAACCATTTCAAGCTGAATGAAAAGGCATGATACGCACATGGCATATTCCATTCCTTTGCATAAACGCTTGGAACAACTCCCTCGTAAATGTTATACCATTATCAGAAATGAGATAATCCGGTAACCCAGACTTGCAAAGACTTGGTGTAGCTTCTCAATGGTACTGGGAGCTGTAATGTTGCTCATGATGTATACTTCTAACCACTTAGAATTTGCATCCCCAATGACTAAAAGCATGTGACCCATGAAAGGACCTGCAAAATTCACATGAAGGCTCGATCCAAGGATGGTCAAGCCAGTCCCAAGGATGTAATGGTGCTAGTGGCACCATCGGCGGGTTAGATTGGCATGCAGAACAGGATTTTTACTTTGTTCTGCAAATCCTGGTCCATATTAGGCCACCAAACATACAGCATGGCTAGACTTTACATTCAAGAGGCACCTGGATGAGCCTGATGAATTTCATCCATTACTTGCGAACGACCAGGGGGTGGAACAACCACTCTCAACCCCCACAGTATGCAACCATCCTGCACACTTAACTCATCTTTGCACCTCACTTAAGGCTCCAACCCACTATCTTCTATGATAGATGGCCATCAGAAATCTTTTAACTTGCAACAGAATAGGATCTCTCCGTCCACTGCTTAATTTGTTTAGCACTCACTGGAGATCGGGCAAATCTCTCGGGAGGACACAATCCCTGGGTTGGCAAATCAAGTAAAGGAAGACAACTTAACACATTGGCACTTAACATTGTCCTTCCCTTACCGTTACACAATGCTGTCTGATATGTTGACAATGTAAGCAGTCAGCGATGTATTCTTGCTGAGGCAGGGTAGGTGGATTGGCCATACTAAATTGCTCCTTAATTGAAGAATTGGGTACGCTAAATTTTTTTTTAAAAATGGGCCAGTAGATTTTGATTGCAGCAGTGCTTTAACATCTTTGAAAGCCTTCTTCTGTGCAGGCTCCCAATTCCATTTTGTTTCTTTGTGCAGAAGTAGGTACAGTGGAGCCAACGCTGTAAACAGGTCTGGCAAAAACCTTTCATAATAGTTTCTGCGGTAGTACCAGGTATTGCGGTACCTAAGAGGCTGATGACCATTGGTTAGACCCAGGAGTTTACCATTGGCTGTTGTTACGTAGCTCCGCCCTGACAGGCGGAGTATAAGAAACGGTGCCGTCCCAGCAGCCTTCACTTTCTGTCCCGAAGCTGCTGGGGAACAAGTTCTAGTAGATTAAAGCCTTCAGTTATGAACTCACTTCGTCTTGAGTGTAATTGATCGCGCATCAGTTTCTCAAACCTACAAATGTCCTGAGCTTGGCTACATTCCTGGACTCTGGAGCTTGCTTAATCACTCAAATGTTCTCTTCCACAGGAGCCACGTCTTGTGCAGTGATTCTTTGGCCTAGATACTCCATGCTCAGTGCCTGAAAGATACACTTGCTCTGCTTCGGACACAGTCCCTCCTCTGAAAACCTTTTTAAAAACTCGATCTAGATTGTTGAGGTGCTCCTCTTAGTCTTACCCAAAATTAAAATGTTATCCAAGTAAACCGCACCATGAGGAATGCCTTGTAACAGGTTGTCTATAGTCCTTTGGAAGGTTGCCGGACTGTAGGATATGCCAAAAACTAAACTATAATCTTTTAGATTCTTTATTAGTGTCACAAATAGGCTTACATTAACACTGCAATGAAGTTACTGTGAAAAGCCCCTAGTTGCCACATTCTGGACATGTTCAGGTACCCTGAGGGAGAATTCAGAATGTCCAATTCACCTAACAGCACGTATTTCAGGACTTTGTGGGGGGAAACCGGAGCACCGGAGGAAACCCACGCAGACACAGGGAGAACGTCCAGACTCCGCACAGACAGTGACCCAGCGGGGAATCGAACCTGGGACCCTGGAGATATGAAGCAACAGTGCTAACCAGTGTGCTACCATGCCACCCTGGTCTATTATACTTGAATAACCCTTTATGCGTGTTGATAGTTACGTGCTGCTTCGAATCTTCCTCTATCAAGAGTTGTTGATAAGCCTGGCTCATGTCCAGTTTTGAAAATGCCTTGCCTCCTGGAAGGGTTCAAAACAGATCTTCTATCCATGGCAATGGGTAAGCGTCCAGCTCGGAAACCTGATTAATGGTAAGTGTGTAATCCTCACCTCTGCGCATAGTGCCATCACTTTTAAGGACAGGAACAATTGGAGCGGGCCAACGTGAAAATGAATGGGCTCAATGACTCTACACCTTTGCAGCCGCTCCAACTCCTCCTTCCAATTTGGCTTTCATGGTCTAGAGCACAGTCCTTGATTTGAAAAAGTGAGGAGTAACCTGAGGATCTACAAACAATTTACCTGTGGTACCCCACAATGTACCCAGTTCATCTTTGAAAACCTCAGGATATTTCTGAATGACAGCCTCTGTCACTTGTGTGCTTTATCTCACCCTAGTTCAACTGAATTTTCCTGAGCCAGTCACACCCTAGTAGACTTGGCCCATGCCCTTTTAAACCCCGAGCCTCGCACTTGCTTCTTGGCTGTTCTATGCCATGTCTACCTCGAACGCTCCAAGCAATGGTATAGTCTCACCGGTGTATATCCGAAGGCCGATTACTGTTTGAGTATGGGCTTGTGCCTACTTAGAGACCCAAATCTTCCTGAAGGTCTCTTCACTGATTACCAGTACAGATTACCTGCATCCACCTCCACCTTGTTTCTGTCCATTGACCTCCACTATAATATAAATAGGCTTTGCGCATCCCTCACTCATATTAAACATGTCACAATGGTGCCCATTTGCATGGTCTGAGCTTTCCAAGCAATGCACCATTGACTGAGGCTTCTTTGAAGTTCCCTGCTCAGCCTTCGACTTTCTCTCAACACCCAGGCACTTCTTTGCTAAACACCACTTCTTGTTGCACTGGTCACAAATAGCGTCCATAAACTTTAAATAATTCACATAATGTGACCCTCCACACCTAAAACACTCCACGGTTTTCACTTTTTTACTTGCAACTTCTTTTTTACTTGATGCAGTGCACATGCCTGCCTACCTTCTGAATATCTTTTGCTTTATTGGCAGCCGTTTCCATGCCCTGAGAGATTTCCAGAGCCTTCTTAAAAGTAATTGTGGCTTCTCGCAGCAAACACCACTGAATGCTGTCCTCATTAATGCCACAAACTAATCTATTCCAAAGCCTGTCTTCCAAAACTGCCCGAAACTTGCAATATTCAGAGAGCTGGTGCAATTCAGCAACAAAGTTAGCTACATACTGTCCTGTCTTCTGAAAATAACTATGGAATTTTAAATATTGTACAATTACTGAGAGCTTAAGGATTGTGGTATTCTGAACGAGTGTAAGTAAATCCGCAAATGAAATGTCCCCCGGTTTCCACGATGTAACTAAATTTCTCACTAGCTTGTAAATCTTTGCCCCATGGGAGAATTGAGCTCTTTCAAGTCTCAACTGTGATTTTATTTGCCAAAAGAAAGTGTTCCAACCTTTCCACATGTTCAGTCCAGTTCTCGTTCCAGAAATTCACTGATTGACCCAAACATAGCTCGGGTGCTGCTAACTTGACTTCGAGCGGTAAACTTAAGAAAACTTCATGTTGAATGTATTGAAACTCAATTTTTTTTATTTTTGTAGCCAAAAAGATGTGGTAATTGACCAAAGCAATGTGAGCTAAATGTTGTGAAAGTTATCCTCCTTTAATATATATAAAGAACAAAATTTAAAATACAGTATGGATTCAAAAATGGGAGCAGCTAGCTAAACATCAAAAGAACAGTAACTGAATAGAATTAGTTCTAATAGCAGTTAAATAGGAATGTAAGCAGGTAACAACAAATAATGTTGTCACATCACTTAATGATGACATGAGAAATGGATTTAAATAAGCAGATGCATAATATTAACACTCGTTAACACTTTCCTAATGAGAATCATGAACCCATTGTCATTAAATAGTTACACACGCAAAATTGCTACATGATATTGTAATTAACATTAACAGATTCTGTGGCTGTTCTTCTATTTATTCATAGAGTGTGGGCATCGCTGGCAATGCCAGCAATTCGTACCTTTCTCGAATTGCCCTTGAGGAGCTGTTGGTGAGCTGCCTTCTTGAACCACTGCAGTCCATGTGGTGTAGGTACACTCACAATGCTGTTCGGGAGATAGTTCCAGGAAATTGACCCAGCGACAGTGAAGGAACCATCATTATTGTTTTAACTCAGGATGGTGTGTGGCTTGGAGGGGAACCTTCAGATAGTCATGTTCCGAAGTATCTGCTGCTTTTGTCCTTCGAGATGGTAGTGGTCACCGTTTTGGAAGGTGCTGTAGTACAGCATAGTGTTATATACATGCCACAAACTAATAGAATTACATCAAATGTGCAGCATGGAAACAGTACTCTTGGGTAAATTGGTCATTGGCAATTTTGTGCTCCACATGATCTTCCTCTCAGTCTACTTCATCTCATCCTATCAGAATATCCTTCTATTCCTTTTTCCCTCATGTACTGATCTAACCTTCCCCTAAATGCTATTTACTTCCTCATCCTTGTGGTAACAAATTTTATATTCTAACCACAAACTCTTTGTGTTTTGCTCACAGTGTGCAGATGGCTTGGATGGAAATGGCACATGTCTTTGCAATGATAAATTCAAAGGCTCCCAATGTCACCTCTGCTCCGATCATGACAAGTACGGACCAAACTGTGACCAAAGTAAGCTTGTTCCTGCTGCTTGAATGTCAAAGTCACACGGACCTGAATTACCCACAGACCACTCATGCTGGTTTTTTTTAAACCATTTTTTAGCCTGTCGGTGTGTTCATGGGGAATGCGATAACAAGGTGTCAAACAATGGAGCCTGCAAGTTTAACTCCTGCAAAGTGGGATACAGTGGGATCTACTGTGAGAGACACACCACGCCATGTGGACCCAGTGTTCAGTTCTGCCACGCCCATGCTAACTGCGAATACAAGAATGGTGGCCTCAGGTATTGTGGGCTGGAATATCAGAAAAACATCAAATAATGTGAAAAGAATCACTTTGTGGAACTGGATAATACTGTCACAATTTTAGTTCGACCCAGCGACAGTGAAGGAACCAGGTCCAAGTTAGGATGGTGTGTGGCTTGGAGGGTAACTTGCAGGTGGTGGTGTTCTCATGGGTCAGCTGCCTTGTCCTTCTAGATGGTAAGGTTCACAGGTTTAGAAAATGCTTGTGACCTTCGTAGTGAAAGTGAGAGCAATACCAACTGAACCACAGCAGTAGTTGGATGAGTCTATTTCTAAAAGTATTTAACATACTCATAAGTGTTCACCTTTTCAGTTCTGACTATGTGATAGTGTGGCCATACATCATTTGACTTAAAAGGTGTTCATGCGTTAGAAGCAGTTCAGAGCAGGTTTACTAGACTAATATGAAGGATGGCCAGGTTGTCCTGATGAGGAAGGGTTGGAGAGGTTAGGTTTATATCCGCTAGAGTAAGAAGCAACTTGATCGAAACCTCTAAGATCCTGAGAATAATCAACAGGATGGATGTGGCGAGGATGCTTCTTCTTGTCAGAGAATCTGGAAATAGGGGTCTCTTTTTAAAAATAAGGGGTCATTCATTTAAGACGGAGTTCCGGAGAATATTTTTTCTGAGGGAAGTGCAATGTGCGGAGTCTTTGAATATTTTGAAGGCAGAGCTAGATAGATTCTTGATTAACAAGGGAATGAAAGGTTATCAGGGTTAGGCAGGAATGTGGGGTTAAGGTTACAATCAGATCAACAATGATCGGATTGAAAGGCGAAGCAGGTTCGAGGGGCTGAGTGGCCTGCCCCTGCTCCTAATTTGTATGTTCGTAAGTAAATGGCTGCTATTGTTTTCCCTCCAGCTGTGTTTGCAAACCAAACTATGAAGGTGATGGATCGTACTGTGAAGAGGTCAACACTTGCCGTCGGCCCGATCGAGGTGGTTGCAGTCGCAATGTGGGTAGAGCTGACCGATTCTTTATGCTAATTATTGTGAATTCCTGTACAGATAGGAGGAGTTGCCAACCCTGCAGGGTTCCCTGGAATCTCCAGAAATGAACCAATCTCCTGACCACTTCAGCACGGTAGCATTGTGGTTAGCACAATTGCTTCACAGCTCCAGGGTCGATTCCCAGCTTGGGTCACTGTCTGTGTGGAGTCTGCACATCCTCCCCGTGTGTGCGTGGGTTTCCTCCGGGTGCTCCGGTTTCCTCCCACAGTCCAAAGATGTGCAGGTTAGGTGGATTGGCCATGCCTTTAGTGTTCACAATTGCCCTTAGTGTTGGGTGGGGTTACTGGACAGGTTGGATGTGGGCGAATTAAGTGGGGTGCTCTTTGCAAGAGCCGGTGCAGATCGATGGGCTGAATGGCCTCCTTCTGCACTGTAAATTCTATGATTCTATGAAACATTAGGGGCGGGAGTCTCCGAACCCCGCCGGGTGGGAGAATCGCCAGGGGTCAGCGTCAATCCCGCCCCCGCCGTCCTTCTAACGCTCCCGCCCCCAAAAATTGACCCGGCGTGAGGTGCGCCGCCCGCCTCGGAGAATGGTGGGGTCCGGCGCAACTCAATGGGTGCCGGGGCTGACCGAATTCGCCAGCCCGCGATGGGCCGAAGTCCCGCCCGTTCTTTGCCAGTCCCGCCGGTGTAAATTAGAGTAGGTCCCTTTACCAGCGGGACCTGGCAGCACGGGCAGGCTCCGGGGTTCTTGGGGGGTCGTGGGGGGATCTGGCCCCGAGGTGGACTGGCCCGCGGTCGGGGCCCACCGATCCGCGGGCGGGCCTGTACCGTGGGGGCACTCTATCGTTCCGCACCGGAGGCCGTGGTCCTCCGCCATTCCCGGTGTGGAAGCGAATCCCTCTGCGCATGCGCGGGGACGACGCCAGCACGCGCTAGCGCTCCCGCACACGCGCCAAGTCGCGCCGGACTGCGGAGGCCCTTCGGCGCCGGTTGGCGTGGCACCAAGCCCCTTTCCCACCAGCCGGCGGGGCACCAACCACTCCAGGATGGGCCTAGCCCCTGAAGGTGCGGAGGATTCCGCACCTTTAGGGCGGCCCGACGCCGGAGTGATTCACGCCACTCCGTCCCACCGGGACCCCCCGCCCCGCCGGGTAGGGGAGAATCCCACCCTAGGTCTCTTAATTTTCCATAAACACTTTTGTTTATTAGCGATAAAAATATTAGTATTGCATTGGGAGAAAATGCCTGTTTGATTGGGTGGGATGATTTGGGGCGGCATGTCATGTGAAGAAACCTCCAGGAATACCTCAACCCAGAGTTGGCAACCCCACTTGACAGGAGCATGGACATTTTCAGAAAGAATGTTGATAACATGTAGATGGTGGTGCAGCAAAAACGTCACTGGGCCAGTAATCCTGAAGCCCAGGCTAATTCTCGGGAGGAAAGTGGGTTCAAATCCCACCACGGCAGCTGGTGGAATTTAAATTCAGTTAGCAAATCTGGAATCTGGGATATAAAGCTCTTCTCAGTAATGGTGACTGATGCACTAAGCGTCAAGAACCACAAAGACGTGTGAGACTTTAACTAAGGCTACACTACATAGGAAGCTTACCTGACACAGACGACCCCAGACAAAATGGGTCCTGGTCACCGAAGTTGGTCTTATACTGAACTCCTGGGGGAGTGGCTAAGGCGGAGCTCTCCGTGGCCAGGTCAGGTTACATACAGGTGACCGAACCTCTACAGAGCTACAGTACAATACACAGTATCATAAAAATCACAGGATTACAGGGCCACGTTACACACAACTATTATACAACTATGTACAATGCTAGGGAAGTACAGTGGTGTATCACCACAGTGACCATGACAACTATCATCGATCTGGTTCACTATGGGAAAGGAGATCTGCCATCCTTATCTGGTCTGGCCCACATGTGACTCCAGATCCACAGCAATGTTCACCAAACTCTTAAATACCCTCAGAAATGGCCGAGCAAGCTGCACAGTTCAAGGGCAATTCAGGATGGGCAACAAACACTGGCCTTACCAGTGACGTCCATGTCCCATGGAAGAATAAAGATATTTCCGTGATTACTGATTCTCCAATAATCGGCAGTATTTTTGTCTGTCTGTGCTATTCTGATTGGTTGGCGAGTTGATTTTGTGGATGTGCATGGAGGCACGTGGGACTACTTGAGCAGTGGTGGACATTGAGGGGACGGAGAACGATGTCAGTGGAGGACAAGGGGATTCATCGACAAAGTTACCTTGGCTGAATGGATTGGTGACGGGGAGGAACGACATGGAGAGGGAGGGCGTGTGGCATGGGAGGGGCGCAGAACGCGGCATGAGGGATGGTGTAGAATGGATTGGGATTTTAAAGAAGCACTTTTGCAGTAAAGATATGAATTACACTGAAACAAATTGCAGGTCTCTGCTAGTATCAGCATAATTAATAAATTGAGTCAATTCGTACCTTTGTGTTCTTCATTTATGGATTTGTTGAGCAAAGAGGTCACATAGTGCAGTAGGCTTTTAAAAAAATGTGGGACGCGATTCTCCCAAAAGGGAACAAAGTTCTCTCGCGAGCACGTTTAGCACTCGCAGTGCCAAGAAACACATGGCTATTCAACGTGACTCGCATTGAATAAGGGGCCTGAACGAGGCCGCACACAGCCCTGTTTTGTACACTGGGGAGCTCCGCTCACCGGAACTCCCAAAATGGCGACCCAATCCCCAAGGCCCCAGATACAATCCCCAACCTCCCCCCCCCACCAACACCCACGCCGGGCAACCCCAGCCCAATCTCGTGCATGCAAAAAATGCCAGCTTGGCGGTGCCAACCTGGCAGTGCCCACACCAGCTGGCAGTGCCAGGTAGGCACTGCCAGGGTTCCCAGGTGGCACCAGCAGTGCCAGAGCACCACCCTGCCCAAAGGGCATGCAGCTGGGGGTCTCCGATTCCCTGGGAGATCCCCACGAGTGACGTTCTATCTGGTTCCCATTTGTGGGGACCAGTACCAAACAGCGCTCGTCCATGGTCTCTGAGGCCAAGGGATCGAATCACAAAGCCTCAGGTGCCTTGGGAATCTGCACATTAGAGAGAGGCTTACTGCCTCGCTCTAATATGAAGATTTTCTAAAATGTGGTCCCGCCCATTGCGAGAGGAATTCACATTGCAACATCTCGCGAGATTGCATTGAATCTCGCGAGGTGTAGCGAGTCGGGTCGATCCCGGGTGCGGGGTCTCCCGGCTTTCAATGGCCACGCTGTACCAAGGCGAGGTGCTTTTCTGGCGCAGCATGGCTGTAGGATCACGCCCGTATTCTTTCATGGGATGTGGGTATCATTGGCTGGGCCAGGATTTGCTTCTCATTTTTAATTGCCCTTGAACTGAGTGGCTTGCTTGGTCATTTCAGAGGGCAGTTAAGAATCAACCATATTGCTACGAATGTGGGGGTCACATGTAGGCCAGAGCAGGTAAAGGGTGGCAGATTTCCTTCCCTGAAGAACATCAGTGAACCAGATGAGATTTTACAACAATCAATGATAATTTCATGGTCACCATTACCGAGAGTAGCGTTTAATTCCAGACTTTATTCATTGCATTTAAATTCCACCAGTTGCGGTGGTGGGATTTGAATCCATGTCCCTAGAGCGTTAGCCAGGACCTCTGGTTTATCGGTTCACTGACACGTCCACTATGCCACTGTCTCCTCTGAGCCAGAAACTCTAGGTTCAAATTCCACTCAAGGTCAAGGAAGGTGCATTCATAATGTGGTCAAACATGTTGAGAGTCAACATGCCAATGGCTGGTGCTAAGAGTGGGAGAAATTTGTGGTCAGTCAAATGATGGAAACGATGTAAAATTACTTGTTGCAACAGCAACTCCCTGTGTGAACTGTAACACACAACACCATAATTGTCAGTATTAATGCACTTGCTAAGAGATCAGATGGATTCCTCTGTTTTAAATTTGCAATGATGTCTGTGTTAATGTAAGCTTTTAATCTGCCAATTCATCACAGGCTGAATGTATTGAGGCAGCAATGGGAATGTATTCATGCCGGTGTCTACCAGGGTGGACAGGAGATGGTGAAGATTGTACTGAAATCAATAACTGCCTGCTAGAAAATCAAGGAGGATGCCACACCAATGCAAACTGTATTCACCTGGGCCCAGGCCAGGTAAATGAGAATGCTTCATTTTCTTTGCCAATTTCCTCCCTTCTTTTGAAGCTGTCAACTCCTTCCTGTGTCACCCGTGTGTCAGTTGGTCGCACTGTAAGTCAGTAAGTTCAATTTCACTCCAGGGACGTGAGTGGAACACTGAGAGAGGGAGAGAAATGGAAGTGCCTGACGTTCCTCTCAGATAGATGAAAACGATCGGTGAATGACAGCACCCCGATGGATGCAGTAATAAATTGCAGGCCTGATTCGGTGCTGGAATAGGCCTTAGCAGCCTAAGAAAGAGGCATAGGCCATAAAGCCTGCTCTGCCATTCAGTAGGATAATGGCTGACCTTTTCCCTCATGATAGCCGCATTCCATGATCCTCTTAGTGACTAAACATTTATCAATCTAAGTCTTGAACATATGCAACAACTGAGCGTCACCAACTCTGCGTTAGAGAAGTCCAAAGATTCACACCACATTGGGTGAAGAAATTTCTCCTCACTTCAGTCCTAAAAGAACTACCTCTTATTCTGAAATTATGGACCCCGTCATTCTAAATTCTCCAACCAAAGAGAATACCTTTTTCCTCCTTATGTTCAATTCCCTTTCATGACCAAAAGACGAGAGTGCTAGTTTTCAAAGAAGGAGTGTCTTTAGTGTTCAATTGTTCTCTGTTTGATTGCGTCAATCTGTTTACTCTTGATGTTCACTCTGCTGGATTGGTTAAGCCTGGCTGTGGACTCCGAGAGAAGTAAACAAGGCTGTCGAAAGAGCTGGAAGCCAGAGCTGTAAGCATGGAGTAGACACTTTAAAGCATTCTATAAAACTCTGGTAAATAAAATTTATTCACACATAGAAGCTGGTGTCATCTCTGCATAACGCTGAGAATGAAATAAAAGTTTCATCAAGTGTTGATTGGTAATTGAATTTATCAATCGAAAAATTAATATTGTAAATAAACATTTTAAAAAAATATCACCAGAATCAGTTTAAGCAGATCCCATTTTCATTTTGTGTGACAACCCTTAATAACTGAATTCAGCAGTAATAGACAGCAAGAAATATTATGATTGGGTCTTTATTTTGTTAACAGAGTGACTGTGAGTGCAGGAAGGGCTTTCGTGGTAATGGAATACAATGTGAGCCGATAAACCCATGTTTGGAAGAAAATGGAGGGTGCCATTATCTGGTGAGTTGGATATTTGAATTTGCAAAGTCCTAGTTTCTTCAGGATAGGCAAGTTTGTCAACCAGACTTCCCAGGACCATAAGTACCAACACCAATGTGTCCAATACACAGGCATAAAATAGGTCCAGTGATAAAAATTGTATTAGGTTGACAGAGCACACTGTGCGCATCTGTTCAGGTAATTTTGTCAGGGTTTTTTTTTAGGCAGCCCTAGCACTTGCCTAAAATTAATGCACAGGACCCCAGTTCTGATTGCATTTTAAAAATTCATTCATGCATGTAATGTGGGCGTCACTAAGAAGTCCAGCATTTATTGCCCATTCCTAAATGCCCTTGAGAAGGTGGTGATGAGCTTCCTTCTTGAACCGCTGCAGTCCATGTGGTGTAGATACATCCACTGTGCTGCTAGGAAAAAAGTTCTAGGATTTTAAAGGAACGGCGATATATTTCCAAGTCAGGATGGTGAATATTTTGGAGGGGAACCATCAGCTGGTGTGGTATCTGCTGCCCTTGTCCTCCTAGAATGGGGTAATGATCGTGGATTTGGAAGGTGCTGTCTAAGGAGTCTTGGTGAATTGCTGAAACAGTCATTGTCGCATGTAACAAGACATTTAGGTTTGGGCTGATAAGTGGCAAGTAACATTCACACCACATCTGTGTCAGACAACAACCATCTCCAACAAGAGAGATTAATCTCCTCTTGACAGTATCATCATTGAACTCCCCCATCAGCATCCTGAGGGTTACCATTGACCAGAGATTTAACCGGAGCAACTGTATCCACAAGAGCAAGTCAGAGACCGGGAATTATGTGAATTTTCAGCGGCTCTGGTTAAGTTTTCTGTAAATATTATTGGAGGGGAAATGATGCACTGCGCCATGTGATTCAAACTTAGTCTCAGATTTGTTCAGAGAAAGCTACCAACTCAGCCACATGGGCCGGGATTCTCCCCTACCCGGCGGGGCAGGGGGTCCCGGCGGGATGGAGTGGCGGGAACCACTCCGGCGTCGGGCCGCCCCAAAGGTGTGGATTTCTCCGCACCTTTAGGGGCCAAGCCCTCACCTTGAGGGGCTAGGCCCGCGCCAGAGTGGTTGGTGTGCCGCCGGCCGGCGGGAAAGGCCTTTGGCGCCACCCCAGCCGGGGCCGAAGGGACTTCGCCGGTCGGCAGAAGTCCGCACATGCGCGGGAGCGTCAGCGGCTGCTGACGTCATCCCCGCGCATGCGCAGGGGGGGGTCACTTCCGAATCGGCCATCGCAGAGGCCGATGCCCTCCCCAGGACCCCGGAGCCCGCCCGCGCCGCCTGTCCCGCCAGGAAGGGAGGTGGTTTGATTCACGCCGGCAGGACTGGCATGACAGCAGCGGGACTTCGGCCCACCATGGGCCGGAGAATCGAGGGGGGGGGCCTGCCGACTGGCGCGCCATGATTCCCGCTCCTGCCGAATTTTCGGTGCCGGAGTATTCGGCGGCCGGCGGGGGCGGGATTCACGCTGCCCCCCCGCCGATTCTCCGACCCGGCGGGGGGTCGGGGAATCCCGCCCATGTATCTGTTCTCCAACTGTGTAACAATGCTCCCAACTTCTCAAATCTGTAATAAATGAACCTACAGATTTTTGTATAACCCAATCTCCTATGCATGGTTGGTGCCTTGATGTTTATCTACTATAAGTAAACTCAAGGAGAAGAAAGACACAATTACAGCGAGTAACTCATCACCTGACTCCCAACAACCTGACAACCATATTCCAGTAACATGCCAGGAATGGGAGAGAGTAAATGGAATTCACCATTTACCTGGATGAGTGCACCTCCAAAAACACTCGAGAAGCTTAACACCATCCAGGACAAAGCAGCCATTTTATCAGCACCCCATACCGCACTGTATACATTTATACCCTCCACCACTGGTGCACAGTGGCAGCCACGTGTACTGTCTACAAGATGCATTGCAGCAACTCACCACGGCTTCCAAACCCACAACCTCTACCACCAAATGCAGCAAAAGGAAGATCTCTACCATCTGCAAACCGCACACCATCCTGACTTTCACCGTTCCTTCACTGTCTCTGGATCAATGTCCTGGAACTCCCTCCCTAACAGGACTGTGGGTGTACCTACACTTCACAGACTGCAATTCAAGAAAGCCTCTCCCTACCACCCTCTCACGGGCGATTAATGATGGGCGATAAATGTTGTACTTGCCAGAGACACCCACATCCAAAGAATTGCAGAACCCTTTATAATTTTGAATATCTCTAGCAAATCCCGTGTTGTAGGGAGAAAAATCCAACTCCTCTCATCTTGCTTATTGACTGAAGTCTCATTCCTGGCACCATTTTGTAAACCTCCTGTCAGGATTGGAAACAGTACTCCAACGAAGATCAAAACAAGTGTTTTTTTTAGCATAGCTTTCTTGCTTTTATACTCTGTGCCTCTCTTTATAAGACCAAGGATCATGTGTACCTTTTGAACAGCCTTATTAATGTGGACAGCCATATCAACTAATGAACCAATTGGATTGATACGTTATGATAGAAATGATTCAGTCACTATAAAATTGCTAGATTATCTTGTCGCAAATTTTCTCTCTCTCTGCTGTTTTAAGCAAGCATAAAGCTAAAGGCGAATTCTATTCTGTTATCTAAAAAAAAAACATGAAAATGTACAGCAACCCACCAACAGAATGAAAAGAAAATGATTAGAAGAAGTGTATCTTTTTACTACTCATTCACTGATCAACTTCTAATATTTGGCAGGCAACTTGTACATATATATCCCCAGGAATCAGGAACTGTGCATGTCAGCAAGGGTATGATGGAGATGGTGTGTTGTGCTATGGCAATGCCGTGACGGTAAGTAAACTATAAAGGCTATTGGTTGAAAAATGTTCTCTAGAGGTTCTGGGCTCATTCTGTTCTTCTGGTTCTACATAAAATTTACAAGGTGTATGGCCTTTAAAGGAAAATTGGTGTTGCACAGCAGGATTGAGGCACTCGTGCTGGGTTATGTATTAACCAATCCCCTATGCGCCTTGATATTTATCTACTTTATGATGTTCGTGCCTTGATGTTTATCTACTTTAAGTAAGCAAAAGGAGAAGAAAAATACAACATCTGCAGTGAGTAACTCACCACCTGACCACAGAAAAATGACTGTGTGGGTGAATGGAGGTCTTGATCTCATCCAAAAAGCTGGTTGGAAACATTCTGCCAAACTCGCCCAAAATGACACTTAGGGCGCGATTTGATAGAAGTGAAACAGAGTCCCATTTCAGGCACGTTTAGACTCTCGCAAGATTTACCGGCCTTAGCGAGTTCCGAGTCTGGCACGACGAGACTGATTGTTCGCGCCCTTTATCATTTTTTGGATGAATCGTGCCCTAACTGTCCATTCAATCTTCACCCACCAGACTTTTTATGGTTTATTGAAAGAAGTGCTGGAGTAGGGTCCCACACGCTGGCAGTGAGGGCTTCAGCAACCTCGACCTTCTAGAGATCAGGGTGCCAAGGTACTGCTCGGGCGTGTCCGTCTCCCGCCTGTGGGCTAGACTTAATTGTACGCCCCCAGCGGGTTTTCTTCACTAGGTTCCCATTGGTCCAGACCTGTTGTAAGCCCCGCTGACATGACCTCATTTCAGGGAGGGGGGGGGGGGGGGGGGTGGGGAGGTGGAATCTGAATGTGGGGGGACAATACAGCGGGGAAGCCCGCTGATGATATTAAAATGTATGATAATAGGATTTGTGTCCTTTCTGGGTAGGTCATTGACGGGAACGGGAACAATGGAACGGGAATCCCGTCGGCATGAAAGCTGCTTGGGGACTCCATTGGATTCTCCACCCCCGCTGGTTTTCCCACCTACCGAAAGCAGGGGCGGAGTATCCTTGCCTATGTCACAGCATGGTGATGCCCAAATAAGGACAGCATGCCATCAATAGCAATTTGAATATATATTTGAATATATTACAACTGCAATTCAAGTGTTTGTCATTGTAAACAGTGAGAACATTTTGCGATGTGTAGGAAATTAATTTCTCTTCTCTCTCTAGGCTCTATCCCTCATTCCAGAGGCAGCAGAATTTCTCAAATGGGTGGATGTAAGTATTGTTGTCCAAACAAAACGGCTCTCCTTCCTGAAAAAAGCCATCAACAAAAGGACGTAGAGTTAATTCATTCTTTCTTGGGCTTGGGGGCATTAATGGCAATGCCAACAATTGTTGTCCATCCCTAATTACCCTTGAACTGAGTGGCTTATTAGGTCATTCAGAGTTAAGAGTATAGAATCATAGAATTGCTGCAGTGTTGAAGGAGACCATGTGGTCCATCGAGTCTACACCGACCCTCTGAAAGAGAAGCCTACCTAGGCCCACTCCCCCACCCTATCTCCATAACCCCACCTAACCTCCACATCTCTGGACACTACGGGCAATTTATCATGGCCAATCCACCTAACCTGCACATCTTTGGACTGTGGGAGGAAACCGAAGCGCTGAGAGGGAGGACGAATTTGACAATAGCAGCTTGTCATGAGGATATGGAGCCCATCACTGGAGGGAGCCCTGGGAAATTCCAATTTTCATCTGCTAGTTTCAGCAATACAATCGAACATTCCATGAACAATTCAATGTAGGATATTCCTTCTCTCATGGTGCAAGCTATGCAGGGTGCCAGGACACCTATGAGTCCCTGCTAACCAGTGTTGCTAATGGCCTAAATGAGAGTGATGCATCATAACATTCACTTCCTCAACCAGGGTCAGGGAGTGAAATCATGGGATCGGTGCTTCTCCTGTTTCCAGGATCCTAACCCCACCCCTGCCCAGATGCCCGCTACCTCCATAACCCTCCCCTTCAATCATGCATGATACTACTGCCTCTTCCAGATTCACCAATCAATTCACCAAACAAAGGCCCTCGGAAAATAATAATTCCCATTGTTGGCATCTGATTAGAAATATCTGATATATACTCTTTTAAATAAAACGCAAAATCAGTAAATTAAGCAAGAATGAGAGGTGGGGCACTGTAACTAAAACGAAACCTCAATGGAAATTTAACTAACAAAACCAAAATAGTGTTCCCATGACTGATGATGCAATATCTTCTACACACCACAACATTATCGCAATATTTCAATACCTTAGAAAACTCATAAAAGGCGCCGAAATAAAATGGGATAATAGGTAAATAGTCAAATGGCCAAGATTGGAGACAATGAAAAAGACTCCTCAGAATCACGTGCAGTATAAAACAGGTTACTGATTGACTGAGTCTATTGCATTATGAGCAGGCATAAGCCATTGGGCACCACGAGCTTGCTCTGCCATTTAATAACATTGCCTACAATATACCAGTGACCATAACTCCAAAGTACTTCATTGGCTGTAAAATGATTTTGACATCATGAAAGGTACTTTATAAATGTAGGTTTGTTTTTGTTTCATTGTCCCTGCCTGCAGTCGGCAGACTGACTATTCAATAGTGAATTAGGAGGCCCAGTGGTGATTCTCTAAGGACTTGGAATGAGTCATTCCTTCACATTCCTTCACTGTCACTGGGTCAAAATCCTGGAACTCCCTCATTGAGCACTGTGGGTGCGCCTACATCACATGGACTGCAGCAGTTCAAGATGGCAACTCACCACTGCCTTCGCAAGGGCAATTAGGGAGGCGGTGGTTTGGTGGTATTGTCACTGGACCAGTAATCCAAAAACCCAGGGTAACGCTCTGGGGACCCAGGTTCAAATCACAGCAAATGGTGAAATTTGAATTCATAAAATCTGGAATTTAAAAGTCTGGAGTTAAAAACCATTGTCGATTGTCAGGAAAACCTATCTGGTTCACTAATGTCCTTTAGGGCCTGCATGCGACACCACAGCAATGTGGTTTACTCTTAGCAAAACAACTCAGTTCAAGGATAATTAGGGGTGGGAATAAATGCACATCCCCTGAACAAATAAATAAAAATCCCACATCCCACGAATGAGTAAAATAAACCGCCCTGTGAATGAATAGAATAAAATGATGTATGTTCCCCCGCTGCTATTTGTGGGTGCTGCAAAGGCGCAGGGATCTCCATGAGGAGTGAAAAAAGATGGAACTCTTAAGATGTGGATCTGACAACGTAAGTTCACTAAATTAGTCCATCAGAAGAGAAGTTGTCTTACGAATGAACTGGACCTATATTCTCTGGAGTTTAGAAGATTGAAAGATGGTCACAATGAAGCATATAAGATTCTGAAGGAACCAGGCAGGGTAGACACTGAGAGATTGTTTCCACAGGTCGGGAATCTAAATCATCAGGGGCACAGTCTCAGGATAAGGGGCCAATCATTTGGGACTGAAATGAGAAGAAATTTCTTCACTCAAAGCGTTGTGAATCTTTGGAAATCTCTATCCCAGAGTGCTGTGGATGCTTCATTGTTAAATACACTTAAGACTGGGGGAGACAGAATTTTGGTCTCCCAGGGAATTCAGGAATATGTGGAGCGGGTGGGAAAATGGAGTTGAAGCCCAAGATCAGTCATAATTGTATTGAATGGCGGAGCAGGCTCAATGGGCCATATGGTCTGCTCCGGCTCCTATTCCTACTGTTTACATGTATTCTTCCCTCCTTGTGGCTCTAACTCCATGGAATCTATCCTTCCTGGAATTTTCTGTTTTATGTCTATCATTATGCAACAAATAAAAATGATAGACAGGAAAAGATGAGCTAACCCATCATGTCTAGCCCTACATTCATGATGCCTGAAGCATTATGACTGGACATTCTTGTCCAGGGCAAAACCCACCTCCCTATCCCTCACCATCCCTTCCCCACTCCCGTAGCCATGTAATCTCCTGAGAGGAGAAAAAAAAGGGAAACATCCTCTTTGACATTCTCAGACAATTGGAAATTCTTTTAATCCAAATGTTTGCATTCTCTTTCTTTTCAGGGTGCTTCTCAAAGCCAACTTCTTTCAGAAACAACCAATATCACACTTCTCGTGCCCTCGCAGAAGGCCATTGATGGCATGAATAGTGACAAACGAGCGTTTTGGCTTAAAGCAGGACAGCTTCCAAACCTGGTGAAGTGAGTTAATTATCTTTCTAGCTTGGAATGTCAATGGGTTTGGGAACTAAACCACACATCTAATGTGCCATAACGCATGCGGTTAATGTCCTAATATGTTCATTTACAAAGACAATCAGCTCATTGCACACACAGATTTCTGCTTTTGGCATCTCTGCATGTTCGAATATATACCACCATAACAAGTACACACATTTATATAGCCCCTTTAGCATAGTAAAATATCCCAAGGTGCTTTTCAGGAGCATTATCAAATAAAGTTTGAAAACGATATTAGGTCAGGTAACCAAAGGTCACCGAGGTAGGTGAAAAGGTGTCAGAACGAGCAAAGCGAGACAGATGGGTTTAAGGAGGGACTTCCAGAGCTTGAAGGCTTGGCTGCTGAGGGCATGGCTATAAGTGATTAAAATCAGTCATGTGTGGGAGGCCAAAAGCAGAGGAGCACAAAGAACGCAAAAGATTGGAGAAGGGGAGGTGGGGTGGTGACGTCCTGGAAAGATTTGAAAAAAACTTAATTTTAAAATCAAAACGCCATCCCAAAAGGTGGAAGATACCCATGACTCTGCATTTTACATTTGATTTGATGGAGGGCAGAGTAGGGAGCCTGGACCAGAAGGGTTTCATAAAGAGGGAAGCAGCAGAGTCTTCAATGGAGGTTATGAGGTAGGAAGGCCATTGGAGCGGAAATTGAGTCATTGCAAAAATGAGCCACAAGGTGATGAGGCGTGGATGAGTTTCAGCACCAGAAACAATTCCTGCTGATTTCTTCTGTTGTGGAAATGAGCACAAATAATAAACTACACACCATGTGGCATGGCCACATGCCCACAGCTACCTGATAGCTGTGGTCGGGGTGCCATGCCCAGAGAGGCAGCCCTTTCTGTATATTCTCCTAGCTAAAAAGAATGTTACCATGCACAGAGTTCCCTTATCATCATGTCTTTCATACACTTTTTGGGTGAGTGTTAACTGTGGTTCAGCTGGTCGCATTTCCACCTGTGAATTAAGTCTCGCTCCAGGGCTTGAACACAAAAAAACAAGGCCCTGTCGAGCTGAAGGAGTCCTGCAATGTCAGAGATGCTGTTTATCAGTTGAGATGGCCCATTGAGAGCCCATCGACCTGCTTATGTGGATGTAAAAGATATCATGGCACTCCTTTGAAGACGAGCAGGAGAGTTCATCCTATTTCTCCCTCAACATCACAAAATAGATTACCTGGTCATTGCTGCTTTGTTATTTTTGGGAGCTTGCTGTGCACAAATTGACTGCTGTGTGTCCTACATTACAACTAATGGGTAGACTTCAAAAGCACTTCATTGGCTGCAAAGCATTTGGAGAAGCCCAATAGTCATGAAAAGTGCTCGGTAAATGCAAGTCTTTTTTATAATGTGGTAACTTCAACATATTGATTGATTTATGTTGACACAGATTTTATTTACTTGGCCGGGATTCTCCCCTACCCGGCGGGGAGGGGGGTTCCGGCGGGATGGAGTGGCGGGAACCACTCCGGCGTCGGGCCGCCACAAAGGTGCGGATTTCACCGCACCTTTAGGGGCCTGGCCTTCACCTTGAGGGGCTAGGCCCGCGCCGGAGTTGTTGGTGCGCCGCTGGTCGGCGGGAAAGGCCTTTGGCGCCACGCCAGCCGGGGCCGAAGGGACTGCGCCGGCCGCGGAAGTCTGCGCTGCTGACATCATCCCCGCGCATGCACGGGGGGGGTGGGTGTCACTTCCGCATCGGCCATTGCGGAATCTATGGCCGAAGCGGAAGGAAAAGAGTGCCCCCACGGCACAGGCCAGCCCGCAGATTGGTGGGCTCCGATCGTGGTCCCCCCAGGACCCCAGAGCCCTCCCGCGCTGCCAGTCTCGCCGGTAAGGTGGGTGGTTTGATTCACGCCGGTGGGACTGCCATGACAGCAGTGGGACTCGGCCCATCGCGGGCCGGAGAATTGCCGGGGGGGTGCCCGCCGACTGGCGCGGCGCGATTCCCCCCCCCGCCAAATTTTCAGTGCCGGAGAATTCGGCGGCCGCCGGGGGCGGGATTCACGCGGCCCCCTCGGTGATTCTCTGACCCGGAGGGGGGGTCAGAGAATCCCGCCCCTTGTCTTTTATTGTCTTTTTAGATTGTTTTTACATACATTTTATCACTTTGTATTTTGTTTCTCTTCCAGACAGCACGTGTTACAGGGAGTGTACAGCCTCACAGACCTTCTCAGTTATTCATCTAATTCACTGGCAACAATCAATTCAGGCAACTCTTTATCCCTCACAAAATTAAATGAGGTATTTATTGTCTTTAGGAAAATAAATCAACTCTTCATTTCACTCCAATATAATTTTATGTTGCTGCTGTAGGTCACTTCGCCCAATTTATAATTCCACTAATCTTCAGGTGCCACCGCAAGGGTTGCAGGGTTACAACGGCAATAGTAATGGCCTGGTCAGCGATGCACACTTGTCAAGAACATTTTGAAATAAAAATAGCTTTCTCAGTGAAAAGCATTAATTTCTCATGACTGGGCGTGAGAGTAAAGATCGACCTGACCAAACGTTCTGAGTTACTGGGCTTTTGTTTGACAATTCTTGTTCGTTCTTCACCAGGTAAATGTTGTGTATTCATGTTTGTTCCCAGTTGGAACAAGGTCACTTTAAGAGTTTGATCCCGTGATGTACTGATGACATCATTGGCAGTTTGGGTGGGCTAACAGTCAGTCTATTCTAGCAGCCTGTAGTGAAAACACCTTTCTAAGCTGGCGACGGGGTCATCGATCCACACTGCAAACACCCCAAAAAAGAGCTGGAGAAATCCGTTGGGCTAAGAAAAATTGTCGATCCATGTTGCAGCTATCCAAAAAGGATTAAGAAGAGAAAAACATTGCTACCTCAGAGCTGGCAATGGAGGCGTTCCGAATTATAGCAGCAAATGAACCATCGAAGGAACCGAAATTTAAATCATTATTTCAGGCAAAACAGCATCAAAAGAAGCTTTCCACGTGTTCTGCTCAGACAGTTCTGCAACAGTGCTCCCTCAACTATGAGTAGCAAGTAAAGTAACAAATACCCTGCAACAATTAATTGAGAGCATGGGGAGTATTGCAACTACCCTTGCAAAGCTCGGAAAGGAACAGGCTATGTTCAGGTTACTTTGTTTGAAAGGAGAAAAAAAGAAGCAAGATAGGGCTAAAAGCTTTGTGGCACATTGTCCTTACACACATTGTCCTTTTACACAGTAAAATGGCAGGAGTGTTTGGCAACATGGGACCGTATACTGAATGCACCGAGCACTGGAGCTCATGCATTGAAAGATTCGAATACTCTGTCCAGACGAACAAAATTTTGGTGATCATAGTAATAATAATAATCTTTATTGTCACAAGTAGGCTTACATTAACACTGCAATGAAGTCACTGTGAAAAGTACCGAGTTACCACATTCTGGTGCCTGTTTGGGTACACAGAGGGAGAATTCTAAATGTCCAAATTACCTAACAGCACGTCTTTCGGGAAGCAGACACTGGGAGAACTTGCAGACTCCGCACAGACAGTGACCCAAGTTGGAAATCGAACCTGGAAACCTGGTGCTGTGAAGCCATCGTGCTAACCACTATGCTACCGTGCTGCCCCGACTTTCCTGAGCCTGAGAGAGGGGGTGGCGGGGAATCTTTCAACGTCCTGAGAAGTCTGGTGCAACCAGTAAAACCAGGCTTGAAAACCTATGGTAAAATAGTGGAGATATTGCAGGGCCTAAACTCTTGGTCGTCGCCGAGAGGTTCACTTTCCACAAACGTAACCAACAAAATGGTGAATCAACCATACAGTTCATAACTATGTTGAAGAAATTAGCTGAATGCTATGAATTTGGACATGTCTTGAATGACACCATTGGAGACAGACTTGAATGTTGGTTAGAAGCAAAGCTATCCAGAAAAGGTCTTAACAGAAAGCAACTTAGACGCAAAGAAGGCTTTAGAAGTCGCAATCTCTATGGTGAGGAAGCGCAATAATTAAGTTTGAGAACTAAAATCCATAAAGCTGAAACCCGAATAACGACACAGATTCGAAATTGCCATTGATGTGCAAAAACTGGGCACACAGAAACAGATTGCTGGAGTAAAGATGTAAATTACAGGAATAGTGGTAGAAAGGGGCACATCGAAGATGCGTGTTGGAGGAAGAAACAACAAGTTTTAACCAAGAATTATAAAAAGCCAGAACCAAATACATCAAATGAAAAATCGAATAGAGGGAAAAGAATCCATGTGATACAAAAAGTGGCAGACCAGAGTCACAGAAGGATGATGAACTGTCATTGAACGTACTGGCCATTGCTGGTGCAACCAAGCATTACTGGGTCACTCCTTTACTGGACAGATAGCCAATGAAATTGGAGCTGGACACTGGAGCAGCTGTTTCATTAGTACCAGAAACTGTTTACTAAGAGAAATTATGACATATTGTCTTTAAACTCTCAAAGATAATACTCAAATCCTACACCAGTTCCATTAAAGTGCCATCTCGCGGTAAATGTACAGCTAAACAGACAGAACACAGACTTGTCCCTGAATGTCCCTAAAGGTACCTATTCGGCCCTAAGAGAAAGAACCTGGCTGGAAAGAATCGAGCTAAATTGGGCCGAGGTGAATCTCATGTCAGAGTCCAAAGCAGGTCTACTGAAGATTTTAAAGAAACATGCCATAGTCTTTAATGGAGAGCTTGGAAGCCTGAAAGAGATCTCAGTCAATCTAAAGATCAAGGACGAAAGACAAGGACGGTGTTTGAAGGCTAGGTCAGTGCCGCACGGCATCAGGCCTAAGTTCAAGGCTGAATTAGAGAGACTGGTCAAGGCCTGTTAATGTAAGTGATTGGACCATGTTGATTATACCTGTGAAGAAGAAAGATAGTTTGGTTCGCATATGTGGTGATTTTAAAGTTACCATCAAACCGGTAATGTACAGAACAGAATCCTCTGCCTTTAATTGATGATTTGTTAGCTGGAGGTCAGCATTTCAGTAAAATTGACCTTAGTCAAACTTTGCCCCAGATAAATGGATCCAGATTCACAACAATATTTGACAATCAAAGAACATGGCGCCCTAACTAAAAAAAAACTACCTTCTACCCTTACTTGGTCTGTATCCCTCTATTTCCTTCCTATACATGTGTCCGTGACGCACAAAGGGCTATTCAGATATAAAAGACTTCCAATTGACATCACATCCGTACCTGCATTGTCGCAACATATCATGGATCAAATTCTCAGCAGCCTAGAAGAGGTCCAATGCTACTTAGATGATATCCTAGTTACTGGGAAGAATGAAGAAGAGCATCTATAACATTTAGATGCTACACTCCAGAGACTAGATGATCATGGACTACCAGTACAGAAGGATAAATGTTAATTCTTCAAATCTTCTAATGAATACCTGGAGCACGTCATAGATTCAAAGGGACTGCACAAATCACCTTCAAAAGTAAAAGCCATAACTGAGGCACCTGCACCTCAAAACCTAAATCAACTTAGAGATCATTTTGGGGCTTATTGAACATTACAGAAGGTTTGTCCCTAATCTAGCAACTATTCCCAAGCCTTCACACAACTTATTTTGTCAAAACAGTAAATGGAAATGGGTGGATCAGTGCAAGAAGGTCTTTGGACAAGCTAAGGAAGCATTACTAAAGTCAGAAGTCCTGACACATTTTGATCCGACGTTACCCTTGCAACTGGCTTATTCACTGTATGAGGTGAGAGCAGTGGTTTCTCATATAATGCCCAACAATGAAGAGAAGCCAATAGTGTTTGCATCAAGATCCTTGAACAAAGCAGAAATTAACTATGCACAGCTAGAGAAGGAAGATCTAAGCATCATTTTTGGAAACAAATGTTTTTACCAATACCAAATGGAAGGAAATTTACTTTACCAATAGATCATTGACCACTGACAATGATACTTGGGCTGCACACCAGTATTCCATCTCTAGCAGTGAGCCCGATGTAGAGATGGACATTGCTGTTGTCAGCACATACATACACAATAAAATATCGTCAATCAAATCTCCATGGGAATGCCGATGGACTCTCTAGACCAGCTTTACCTAACAAATCATCAATGAATAGTTCAAGTGATAATATTTTCTATTCCGATCCACTCCTGTCAGAAGTTATGGACATGGTGCTTCATGGCAAGACCGCAGGAACAAACCCAAGATTGAAGCCGTACGGCATGCTTGCCTTCATCGGCTGGGGCATTGAGCATAAAATTTGGCAAGTCATGCTGCAGCTGTATAGAACCTTAGTTAGGCCGCACTTAGAATATAGTGTTCAATTCTGGTCGCCACACTACCAGGAGGATGTGGAGGTTTTGGAGAGTGCAGAAGAGATTTACCAGGATGTTCGCCTGGTATGGAGGGCATTAGCTATGAGGAGAGGTTGGATAAACTTGGTTTGTTCTCACTGAAATGATGGAGGTTGAGGGTGACCTGATAGAAGGTTATAACATTATGAGGGGCATGGACAGAGTCGATAATCATAAGCTTTTCCCCAGAGTGGAAGAGTCAATTACTAGGGGACATAGGTTTAATGTGCGTGGGGCAAAGTTTAGAAGAGATGTGCGAGGGAAGTTTTTTACACAGAGGGTAATGGGTGCCTGGAACTTGCTGCCGAAGGAAGTGGTGGAAGCAGGTACGATAGTGATGTTTAAGGGGCGTCTTGACAAATACATGAAAATGATGGGAATAGAGGGATACTCAAACTATCCATACAAGCTGGTTGTCTCCTATGGGGAATGAGGCTCATCATTCTGACATTGTTAAGGGAACGTATTCTAAACCAACTTCATGAAAGTCATTGTGGGATAGTAAGGATGAATGAAGTAGCCAGAAGCTATTTTTGGTGGCCAGGGTTTGATAGCTAAATTGAGGCAAAGGTGGCATGTATTCAGCTTGTGCAACCAGTGCCATTACACCCATGGGAATGGCCAGATGGCCGTGGCAAAGACTTCATAAAGATTGTGCCAGACCATACGAAGGAGGAATGTTTTTCATTGTGATTGGCGGCACTCAAAATTGCCTGAAGTTGCCATTATGAAGACTACGTCCTCAGAGAGAACAATAGAAAGACTGGGTGAGATTTTTGCAAGATCCGGTTACCCTGAATGACTTGTTAGCAAGAATTCACAAATTATCTAAAGGAGACCGGAATCCAACACATCCGATCCGCTCCTTATCATCCTGCCACAAATGGGCTGGCTGAAAGGCTGTACAGACATTGAAGGTAACTGCTGAGCAAGGATCATTGTCAAAACAACAAAGCCAATTACTGATGACATACAGGAATAGAGCACATTTGAAAACGCAAAGTTCTTCGGCATTACTTATGGTAAAATGTCAGTTATGTACAGTTTTTGATCTGCCATCTAAGACAAGAGAAATTGTTGAGAGGAAGCAGAAAAACCAGGCTGCACGATGTGAGAACAGGGCTAAGCGCCGTGTTTTTCATAAAGGTCAGGAAGTATTGGCAAGAAACTATACCGCCAGTGAGTAGTGGATACTTGCCATCATATTAGCACAGACAGGACTGGTCACCTATACCATTCAAACTCACGACAATGTTGTGTGGAGAAGACACACTGATCGACTTTCAGTGGCTGGTTCCAGAGACAGTTAACTCAGAGTCTGCAACGAACTGTGCCAAGTGAAGTCCTGTACATACCTGAGAACCTGACAATGCCTGAAACAACCCTGGAAGACAGTATCTCAGTTGAGGACATTTCAACCTCCAAACCGTACATCTACTCCGGGTGAGGCAACAGCAGACGACGTCATGCTCAACCAAAAACATCAGAGATTACAGTCAACATGAAAAAACAAACTCCTGAGGTTCGCCAAAACTCACATAGGAATCAACGTCCCCTAAAACTGCTAACTTATTGACTTGTGTTTTTTAATTGTTCATATTGTTAATTTTGATTGTTAACGTTATATTGTATTTCATGGCAGAAACTTCTAATGTAAAGGGGAAGGGAAGTGTTGTGTCTTCGTGTTTGTTCCTAGTTGGAGCAAGGTGACTGTGGTGATGTGCATCAATGTGAATGCATGTAGGCTAGCTAGACACTAGAGGGAGCACTAGAAACATCACACACACACACACTCAACCAATAGATAAGTTAGACAGGACGCGACCAATGGACATTCACGATACACAAGGAGGTGACACGACCACGAGGGGGCATTACACCAACCCATATATGTAAAGGACACCACACACATGATCTGCCTCTTTCCAGTGGAGACAGTCAGTGAGTAGAGACACAGGGTTGATTCAATATTAGACCCACCACGTGGATTGCAGCAACTAGTTAGTCAGTCTGGGTAGCTATAGTAGGATTAGCAGTAGTGTCGAACCCGAGTAATAGAAGTGTATATAGTTTAATAAACGTGTTGAAGTTATCTCCACGTCTGAACCTTCCTTTGTCAAGTGCATCACAAGGAAGCCGCTTATGTGACACCCACAACATAACAAATCAGTGACTTTAAGAGTTTGATCACATGGTGTACTGATGACGCCATCGGCAGTTTGGGTGGGCTAGCAGTCAGCTAACAGGGTGGACTCTATCCTCTATAATAAACGCCTTTCCAATGAAGCTCTTGGTTGTTTTGTACCCTCGTGGTCTGCAAGCCTGTACTTTGAAAGTACCACAGTAAACAAAGCATTGAAAAGAAGCAGAGTACCACATTAAAATACTACGGCACAGTGGCACATTCTGGTGCCATGGTCAAGTGGCTAATTAGCCACGGTAGAGTGCTATGGCAGAGTGACATGGTAGAATGCCAAGGCAGGGTGCCATGTCAGGGTGCCAGTGAAGAGCTTCAGGGCAGAGTGCTACATTAGGGTGCCACAGCACAGCGTCGTGACAGAGTGCCACGACAGAGTGCTATGTCAGCATGCCAGGGCACAGTGCCATGTCAGGATGCCACGTGTTCCATTGTGATTTGGCTCGTGTACTTAAGAAATTGCAAGGTCGGAAAAGACGAGCTCCTCCTTCAGGCCTGTCTCATGGTTCATGATGCATCATAACTAAAGGCATCCCCCATCGCCCTGCAATCATCCCAGGTGAGATAATAAACCAATATATGTCTATGCTCTCAGATGAACCTTAAAGGTCCCATAACCACTAATTTGAAGGAGAGAAGGGGCATTCTCCCCGGTGTCCTGATCAATATTTAGCCACAACTAATATCACTAAAACAGATTACCTGGCCATTATTGCATTGCTGTTTGTGGAAGCTTGCTGTGTTCAAATTGGCTGTCGAGTTTCCTACATCGCAGCAGTGATTACACTTCAAAAGTATTTCATTGGCTGTGGAGCACTTTGGGGAAGTTTAAGGTTGTGGAAGGTGCTGTACAAACACAAATCTAGATTTTAATCGCCATAGAGAGGGAAAAACAAAATAGATCTTTTATTTTATAATGCGGCACCTGGCACTTAACTTTAGACTTGTTGATAGTGTTAGAGAACATGGATGTAATACACTGAGAATCATTGTCTCTGAGTGAAACTGGAATTCTTCTCCTTGGGCAGAGAACATTAAAGGGAGAATTCATAGAGGTGTTCAAAATTAGGAGGAATCTTGATGTAATAAATAGGAAGGAATTGTTTGCACTAACAGGAGGGTTGGTGACCAAAAGGCACAGATCTAAGGTAACTGGCAAAAGGGCCAGGGCGAGATGAGGAGGACATGTTTTACCCAGTGAGTTGTTCTAATCTGGGATGTGCAGCCTGAAAGAGCAGCGGAAGCAGATTCAATAATAACTTTCAGAAGGGAATTGGATAAATACTTGATGGGGAAAATCAGCAGGGCAATTGGGAGAGAGTATGAAGGAGGGGGACGAATTGGACAGCTCTTTCAAAGAGCCAGCACAGGACAATGGGCAGGATGAACCTCTTTCCGTGTGGTATCATTCTATGATGAGTGCTACAACGATGTCGTAGTCCTCTGCTCCAATGATCTCAGCCATGTTCCGGAATCAAATGTTTCCAATTTGTTCATGGAACGTGGGCATCACTGACGAGGCCAGCATTTGTTGCCCATTTCTGATTGCCCCTGAGATGTTGGTGGTGGGAGGCGGAAGGAGGGAAAATTGAAGAGAGAGTAATCCCTGAGATACACATGTTCACCTGACAGACTTGCAAGAGCTTTGAGGGAGGAATCTCTGAGGGAAAGATGTGGAATGGTTTAGGAGAATGTTGGTGAGAGAATGTGCAAGGGAAAAGTATCACTGAAGTCGACAAACTGTCCGGTCTATGTCCTGCGATTCAACCTTCAGACTGCATATGTGTTTCTTGAATAAACTATTATTATTGTTTAACAAAAATGTTGCTCTTTTTACACTAATTCTACCAAACGTTTTGTTTTTCTAGAACCCTATAATTGAAGGTGCTAACATTCTCAATCCTGATATTGCTTTAACAAATGGGATAATGCACATTATTGATAAGGTAAGGTCAATCTTCTGAGTGCAACTTGTACCTCAGGCCTCACATTACCAGAGTTCCCAGATAGTTAAAGAGAAATTGTGTATATTGCGAATGAAACCATTTGGGGAGAGTGACCATGGCCTCCTTAGGCCCATATATGGGCAGAAAACAGGGGACAAAAGTAGCAATTTTCCACTCCATGTCCTGGACCCTCTGCGACAGCTGAAATACGTATATCCTAATATTGGGTCAGTCAATTTTTTTAGGCATGCATGATGGTTACCTACAACAGGCCTTAAGCCTTCGCATTAAATACTAAGGATATCCAGAACCTGTTTTCACACCCCACTGCCATTGGGTTGCCCAGAGCAAAGTGGGCCCCAGGCCTGTTCCTCTCAGGATTTCCTGCTGCAGTTGTTGCCTAGTGTGGTGAATATATTATACTAATAATCCACCATTGTATCAGTACCATGCTTTGCCTTTGTATTTGCATCTATGCTATGCTGTTGCCCTTGTGGGCTCCACCTATGGGCCATTGTATGGCATCCATAGGGGAACATGTTGGGACACGTATGGGCTCTGCCCATGGCTCCTCCCCTTGAGGGGGTTTATAAAGAGCAGTCGACCTGTAGGCGGCGCACAGTATTGTGTCAGTCGCAGGCAGGCACTGTTCTAAGCTGATTAAAACCACGGTTTACTTTTACTCTTGTCTCGAGTGAATTGATGGTCTCATCAATTTAATCAACTTAAACGCAACTATAGAATTGGCCCTCAAACCTGACCAACTGGAACTCGATCCGCAGGCCGCGGAGGCGAAATAAGTTTTTTCGCACTGGCTTCGATGCTTCAAGGCTTATCTCGCAGCCCCGCTCCACGCCTTCCGTCACTGACGAACAGAAGCTGAGCCTCCTCCACGCACAGGTGAGCCATCGAATCTCTGTTCAACTCGACGAGGCCTCCTCCTACACAGATGCCCTCGCGATGCTCAAACGCCTCTATGTACGGCCCATGAACGAGGTCTACGCGCGACACATCCTCACCACTCGCCGCCAGCGCTCCGGGGAGTCGCTAGATGACTACCTATGCGACCTCAAAGCCCTCGCACGCAACTGCAATTACCAGGCCGCTACAGCCACTCAGCATATGGAACTCGCCATCCGAGACGTCTACATGGCGGGAGTCCGGTCTAATTATGTGAGACAGCGCCTACTCGAAAAGGGGGCCCTGGACCTGGATGAGACGGTAAAATTAGCCACCTCTCTGTAAGTGGCGTTCCAGAGCCTTACCGCGTTCCCGGCTGACCCCGCGACCCCCTCGTGGACCCCCGACCACAGACTACCCGAGGCCTGTGCCGCGCGGCCGCCCGCCCATCATGGGGCCTACCCTGCTATTTCTGCGGCCAGTCCCAACACCCCCAGCAGCACTGCCCGGCCCGCAACGCGAACTGCAGAAGCTGCGGGAGAAAAGGACATTTCGCCAAAATCTGCTCATGGGCCCGATCCTCAGACTCACAGGCCCTCAGACCCCGCAGCGTGGCAGCATGTCTGCCGACTCCGCCCCCCTCATCAGCCTTGTGCTATCAGTGGGACCAGTCCTCACAGCACGTGCGATTCACGGGGGCCGCCATCCTGGCCATCCTCCCCCACGCGGTCGGCCACGTGCGATCCACGGGGGCCGCCACCTTGGATGCCACCTTCCTCGCCGCCTGCCACGCTCGACCAATGGGGGCCGTCATCTTGGCCGCCATCTGTTACGCCGCTCAAAGCGTACGATCAACATGGGCTGCCATCGCGGACCCATCCAAGCACCGCCGGCCACGCCGGCTACCCGCAACTCAGCACGGTCACCCTGGACCAGTCGCGACCCAAGCACCTCCGGAGCTCCATGATGACCGTCCGGGTTAACGGGCACGAGACGCCTTGCCTCTTCGACTCTGGGAGCACAGAGATCTTCATTCACCCGGACATGGTAAGACGCTGCTCGCTCCCAATTTTTCCTGTGCACCAAACCATCTCCCTCGCCTCTGGGTTGCACTCGGTGCAAACTCAAGGGTGCACTAATGCAACCCTAGAAATACAGGGCGCCGAGTATGCAAACTTTAAATTATATGTGCTCCCAGACCTCTGCGCTCCTCTCCTATTGGGACTCGATTTCCAATGCAACCTCAGGAGCCTAACCCTGAAGTTCGGGGGGGCCCCTGCCCCCACTCACCATTTGCAGCCTCGTGACCCTAAAAGTCGACTCTCCCTCACTCTTCGCAAACCTCACCGCCGACTGCAAACCAGTTGCCACCAGAAGCAGGCGGTATAGCATACAGGACCAGACTTTTATGAGGTCCGAGGTCCAGCGTCTCTTGCGGGAGGGAGTCATCGAGGCCAGCAATAGCCCCTGGAGAGCTCAGGTGGTGGTCGTCAAGACCGGGGAAAAGTTCTGGATGGTTGTTGATTACAGCCAAACCATAAACCGGTATACGCAACTCGATGCGTACCCCCTTCCCGGGATTGCAGACATGGTAAACCAGATCGCACACTACCGGGTGTTCTCCACGGTGGATCTGAAGTCTGTATATCACCAGCTCCCAATCCGCCCGGAGGACCACCACTACACGGCTTTTGAGGCAGACAGCCGTTTTTTCCACTTCCTCCGGGTCCCCTTTGGCGTCACGAACGGGGTTTCGGGGTTCCAAAGAACAATGGACTGAATGGTGGACCAGTACGGGCTGCGGGCCACATTTCCGTACTTGGACAATGTCACCATCTGCGGCCATGATCAGCAGGACCACGACGCCAACCTCCACCGATTTCTCCAAACCACCCAAACCCTCAATCTCACCTACAACAAGGAGAAATCGTTTTCCGCAAGACCAGACTAGCCATCCTCGGCTACGTCGTGGAGAACGGGGTCCGAGGGCCCGACCCTGACTGTATGCGCCCCCTCCTGCAACTCCCCCTCCCCCACTGCCCCAAGGCCCTGAAGAGGTGCCACGGGTTCTTTTCGTATTATGCCCAGTGGGTCCTCAACTATGCGGACAAAGCCCGCCCACTAATCAAGGCCACCATCTTCCCACTGGCAACTGAGGCCCGCCAGGCCTTCAGCTGCATCAAGGATGACATCGCCAAAGCCGCGATGCATGCGGTGGACGAGTCCGTCCCCTTCCAGGTGGAGAGGGACGCATCAGAGGTCGCTCTTGCCGCTACCCTCAATCAAGCAGGCAGACCGATGGCGTTTTTTTCACGCACCATCACCACCTCTGAAATTCGACATTCCTCGGTCGAAAAAGAAGCCCAAGCCATCGTGGAAGGGGTACAGCACTGGAGGCACTACCTCGTTGGTGGGAGGTTTACCCTCGTCACCGACCAACGATCGGTAGCCTTCATGTTCGACAATACGCAGCGGGGCAAAATCAAGAATGATAAGATCTTGAGGTGAAGGATCGAACTCTCCACCTATAACTACGATATAGTATATCGTCCTGGGAAGCTCAACGAGCCCCCAGATGCCCTATCCCGCGGCACATGCACCAGCGCACAAGATGACCGACTATGGGCTATCCACGATGACCTCTGCCACTCGGGGGTCACCCGGCTTATCCACCATATCAAGGTCCACAACCTGCCCTACTCCACCGAGGAGGTCAGAGCCATGACCAGGGACTGCCAGATCTGTGCGGAGTGTAAACTGCACTTCTATCGACCAGATAAGGCCCACCTGGTAAAGGCACCCCGGTCCTTTGAGCGCCTCAGTATCGATTTCAAAGAGCCCCTCCCCTCCAATAACCACAATACATATTTCCTCAATATTATTGATGAGTTCTCCCGCTTCCCCTTTGCAATTCCTTGCCCCGATATGACCACGTCCACCGTCATTAAAGCCCTACATAGTGTCTTCACCCTGTTTGGTTTCCCCAATTATGTCCACAGTGACCGGGGCTCGTCGTTCATGAGCGACGAATTGCGTCAGTACCTGCTCAGTAAGGGCATTGCCTCGAGCAGGACTACCAGTTATAACCCCAGGGGAAACGGGCAGGTGGAGAGGGAGAACGTGACGGTCTGGAAGACCGTCCTACTGACCCTGCGGCCCAGGAATCTCCCAGTTTCTCACGGGCAGGAGGTCCTCCCCGATGCGCTCCACTCTATTAGGTCCCTACTTTGCACGGCCACAAACGAGACCCCTCATGACCGCCTATTAGTTTTCCCTAGGAGGTCCACCTCAGGGGCCTCGCTTCCATCCTGGCTGAAGACACCGGGGCCAGTCCTACTCAGAAAACACGTCAGGAGCCATAAGGCTGATCCTCTGGTAGAGAAGGTCCAGCTCCTACACTCAAACCCCCAGTACGCTTATATCGAACACCCCGATGGCCGACAAAATACAGTCTCCCTCCGGGACCTGGCGCCTGCTGGTTCCACCATCACCACCACTACCACCACCACCGCCCCTCCACTATAATCCCGCCCAACCTACCATGATCAGCGCCCCCGCCCCTTTTAGGCCATTCTCCCTTCACCGGTCCACAGGAATGAAGCTCCAGAAGAGACGCTCCCGGAGTCCACGTCTGTACCCACACCAGAGCCCCCACTACCGATGCCAGCACGGATGAGCTCGACACCCGGGCCAGCACCGACGCCAGAACTTCGGCGATCGCAGCGCACAATCCGTGCGCTGGACCGGCTGAACTTATGAACCCATCACCCCCGCCGGACTTCATTTTTTAAACAGGGGGTGAATGCGGTGAATGTATTATACTAATAATCCAGCATTGTATCAGTACCATGCTTTGCCTTTGTATTTGCATCTATGCTATGCTGTTGCCCTTGTGGGCTCCACCTATGGGCCATTGAATGGCATCATCCATAGGGGAACATGTTGGGACACGTATGGGCTCTGCCCATGGCTCCTCCCCTTGAGGGCGGTGTAAAGAGCAGTCGACCTGTGGGCGGCGCACAGTATTGTATCAGTCGCAGGCAGGCACTGTTCTAAGTTGATTATAGCCAAGGTTTACTTTTACTCTTGTCTCGAGTGAATTGATGGTCGCATCACCTAGCAAGTGGCTGGCATAAAAAAAATGTCAAGTAAAAGATGTCTTTAATGCCTTGATGTAGAATCAGGAATGCATTCAAATGAGGCCTGATGTGCACAATTTAATGTGAGACTTGACCTCCTGATTCAAATTACGCACGCTGTCTTTCCACCCTTGCATTTGCATGTGAAAACAGGCCGTAACTAATATCTATCCCTTCATAGACGTGTTCATATTAAGCTTGTTTCCCAATACTGGGGCACCTTACCCATATTTATTACCATACCCATTAAGTGAAAATTGCTGCCTTTATAAGCAAAGTAATAGTTGGTTTTGGAAGATTAACATATGTGATACTATCATATAACTGTTAATGGCTGATTCATTTCTCTACCAATTGTTGCGTTGTAGGTTCTTATACCTGATCAGCTTATGAGTGATGCATCGGTCAACCTACTGACTGCGTTGGACCAGATACCTGAATATTCCCGGTTCAGAACTTTTCTAATTGTAAGTTCTGCAGAAATAGATTCCAGCTGATCATTGAGTGATACTCTCGCTTTGGTGTTTGCCTATTGATGAGTTGAAAATGTTGTGTCAGTAAAGTATATTTGCATCTGTTACAGCAACAGAACCTGACAGCACAGATTGAAAGCGCCAGGACCTATTCTGTCTATTCCCCAAATAATGATGCCATCGAGAAGTACCTCAAAGAGAAAGCTGTTGATGTATTGGTATGTTTGTGAGTCCAAATCTCCCTGGGGAAAATTGTGATGCTGAATTCCATTAATTTAGAAATTTGAGAGTTGGAACCAGCACTTCTTCCTTTGTCTTTCAGGGGATATGGTCATTGCTGGCTAGGCCAGCATTTGTCACCCATCCCTAATTGCCCTTGGGAAGGTGGTGGTGAGCTGCCTTAGAACATAGAACACACAGTGCAGAAGGAGGCCATTCGGCCCATCGAGTCTGCACCAACCCACTTAAGCCCTCACTTCCACCCTATTCCCGTAACCCAATGAACCCTCCGAACCTTTTTGGTCACTAAGGGCAATTTAGCATGGCCAATCCACCTAACCTGCACATCGTTGGACTGTGGGAGGAAACCGGAGCACCCGGAGGAAACCCACGCAGACACGGGGAGAACATGCAGACTCAGCACCAGACAGTGACCCAGCGGGGAATCGAACCTGGGACTCTGGCGCTGTGAAGCCACAGTGCTATCCACTTATACTACCGTGCTGCCTTCTTGAACTGCTGCAGCCCATGTGATGCAGGTGGACCCACATTGCTGATAGGGAGGGAGCTCTGCTCTTGTACGGTTGGCCCTTTTTTTCTGGTTATCATGTGTAGATAGGACTTGAGGGGGAGGGGCCAGTTGTGTGGGAAATTAGAAAATCAAAGTGAAAGGAGAGGGTAAGGATGCAGGCCTATGATGAGGTGGATCGTTACCAGAAAATAAAGGAAGGGACAGAACATGTGAACTTCATACTGCACCAAGGAAACAGACAAGAGTAGGGAAATTGGATAATAGAAGGGACCTTAAGGCTTTGTATCTGAAGATATGAAGCATTCAGAACAAAATTAATGAGCTAACAGCGCAAATAGAGACAAAAGGGTATGATTTGGTGGCGATTACTGAGACATAGTTACAAGGAGACCAGGTCTGAGAGTTGAATATCCTAGGTTTTTCAGAAGGATAGACAGGTTGTTTAGCTTTGTTGGTAAAGGACGGGGTCAGTGCTGGAGTATGAAATGATATAGGTACTGGAGATCAAGATGTGGAATCAGCTTGGGTACAAATGTTTTGTACAGCTGCAACATGACCTCATGGCTCCGAAACTCAATCCCTCTGCCAATAAAAGCTAACACACCGTACGCCTTCTTAACAACCCTCTCAACCTGAGTGGCAACTTTCAGGGATCTATGTACATGGACACCGAGATCTCTCTGCTCATTCACACTGCCAAGAATCTTACCATTAGCCCAGTACTCTGTCTTCCTGTTATTCCTTCCAAAATGAATCACCTCACACTTTTCTGCATTAAACTCCATTTGCCACCTCTCAGCCCAGCACTGCAGCTTATCTATGTCCCTCTGTAACTTGTAACATCCTTCCGTACTGTCCACAACTCCACCGACTTTAGTGTCATCTGCAAATTTACTCACCCATCCTTCTACGCCCTCCTCCAGGTCATTTATAAAAATTACAAACAGCAGTGGCCCCAAAACAGATCCTTGTGGTACACCACTAGTAACTGGACTCCAGACTGAACATTTCCCATCAGCCACCACCCTTTGTCTTCTTCCAGCTAGCCAATTTCTGATCCAAACTGCTAAATCACCTTGAATCCCATGCCTCTGTATTTTCTGCAGTAGCCTACCGTGGGGAACCTTATCAAACGCTTTACTGAAATCCATATACACCACATCAACTGCTTTACCCTCATCCACCTGTTTGGTCACCTTCTCAAAGAACTCAATAAGGTTTGTGAGGCACGACCTACCCTTCACAAAACCGTGTTGACTTTCTCTAATCAAATTATTCCTTTCCAGATGATTATACCTCCTATCTCTTATAAACCTTTCCAAGATTTTGCCCACAACAGAAGTAAGGCTCACTGGTCTATAATTACCGGGGTTGTCTCTACTTCCCTTCTTGAACAAGGGGACAACATTTGCTATCCTCCAGTCTCCTGGCACTATTCCTGTAGACAAAGATGACTTAAAGATCAAAGCCAAAGGCTCAGCAATCACCTCCCAAGCTTCCCAGAGAATGCTAGGATAAATCCCATCCGGCCCAGGGGACTTATCTATTTTCACACTTTCCAGAATTGCTAACACCTCCTCCTTATGAACCTCAAGCCCTTCTAGTCTAGTAGCCTGAATCTCAGTATTCTCCTCAACAACATTATCTTTTTCCTGTGTGAATACTGACGAAAAATATTCATTTAGCACCTCTCCTATCTCCTCGGACTCCACGCACAACTTCTCGCTACTGTCCTTGACTGGCCCTACTCTTACCCATGTCATTCTTTTATTCCTGACATATCTATAGAAAACTTTAGGGTTATCCTTGATCCTACCTGCCAAAGACTTCTCATGTCCCCTCCTGGCTCTTCTTAGCTCTCTCTTTAGGTCCTTCCTAGCTAACTTGTAACTCTCGAGCGCCCTAACTGAACCTTCATGTCTCATCTTTACATAAGCCTCCTTCTTCCTCTCGACAAGTGTTTCGACTGCTTTAGTAAACCACGGTTCCCTTGCTCGGCCACTTCCTCCCTGCCTGACAGGTACATACTTATCAAGGACACGCAGTAGCTGTTCCTTGAACAAGCTCCACATTTCCATTGTGCCCATCCTCTGCAGTTTTCCTCTCCATCCGATGCAGCCTAAGTCTTGCCTCATTGCATCATAATTGCCTTTCCCCCAGATATAACTCTTGCCCTGCGGTATACACCTATCCCTTTCCATCACTAAAGTAAACGTAATCGAATTGTGATCACTATCACCAAAGTGCTCACCTAGCTCCAAATCTAACACCTGTCCTGGTTCATTACCCAGTACCAAATCCAAAATGACCTCGCCTCTCGTTGGCCTATCTACATACTGTGTCAGGAAACCCCCCTGCACACATTGGACAAAAACGGACCCATCTAAAGTACTCGAACTATTGCGTTCCAGTCAATATTTGGAAAGTTAAAGTCCCCATAACAACTACCCTGTTGCTTTCGCTCCTATCCAGAAGCATCTTTGCAATCCTTTCCTCTACATCTCTGGAACTTTTCAGAGGCCTATAGAAAATCCCTAACAGGGTGACCTCTCCTTTCCTGTTTCTAGCCTCAGCCCATACTACCTCAGTAGACAAGTCCTCATCAAACGTCCTTTCTGCCACCATAATACTGTCCTTGACTAACAATGCCACCCTCCCCCTCTTTTACCACCTTCCTTGGCTTACTGAAATATCTAAACCCCAGCACCTGCAACAGCCATTCCAGTCCCTGCTCTATCCATGTCTCCGAAATGGCCACAACATCGAAGTCCCATGTACCAACCCATGCCGCAAGTTCACCCACCTTATTCCGGATGCTCCTGGCATTGAAGAAGACACACTTTAAACCACCTTCCTGCCTGCCGGTACACTCCTGCAACTTTGAAACCTTACTCATGACCTCACTACTCTCAACCTCCTGTATACTGGAGCTACAATTCAGGTTCCCAAGCCCCTGCTGAACTAGTTTAAAACCTCCCGAAGAGCATTAGCAAATTTCCCCCCCCCCCCCAGGATATTGGTACCCCTCTGGTCCAGGTGTAGACCATCCCGTTTGTAGAGGTCCCACCGACCCCAGAATGAGCCCCAATTATCCAGAAATCTGAAACCCTTCCTCCTGCACCATCCCTATAGCTACGTGTTCAACTCCTCTCTCTCCCTATTCCTCGTCTCGCTAGCACGTGGCATGGGTAACAACCCAGAGATAATAACTCTGTTTGTCCTAGATCTAAGTTTCCACCCTCGCTCCCTGAATTCCTGTCTTACATCCCTATCACTTTTCCTACCTATGTCATTGGTACCTATGTGGACCACGACTTGGGGCTGCTCCCCCTCCCCCTTAAGGATCCCGAAAACACGATCCGAGACATCACGGACCCTGGCACCTGGGAGGCAACACACCAACCGCGAGTCTCTCTCGTTCCCACAGAATCTCCTATCTATCCCCCTAACTATGGAGTCTCCAATGACTAATGCTCTGCTACTCTCCCCCCTGCCCTTCTGAGCAACAGGGACAGACTCTGTGCCAGAGACCTGTACCCCATGGCTTACCTCTGGTAAGTCCCCCCCCCAACAGTATCCAAAGCGGTATACTTGTTACTAAGGGGAACGACCACAGGGGATCCCTGTACTGACTGCCCTCTCACCGTCACCCATCTATCTTTATTCTTCGGAGTAACTATATCCCATCCCTGAAGCTTCTATCTATGACCGCCTCTGCCTGCCGAATGATCCAAAGTTCATCCAGCTCCAGCTCCAGTTCCCTAATGCGGTTTCTGAGGAGCTGGAGATGGGTGCACTTTCCACAGATGAAATCAGCAGGGACACTGACGGCGTCCCTCACCTCAAACATTCTGCAGGAGGAACATTGCACTGCCTTCCCTGCCATCCCCTCTGGATAAAAAAAAGAAAAAGTAAAGAAAGAGCTTACCTATTATTCACTCCCCTTCTCAGCAAGCACTCACTCAGCAACCTCTGCGCCTGCACGATAACACCTGAGGGAAAATAAAAGAAAAACTACTTACCAATCACCAGCCAATCCCTTACCTGCAGGCTGTGACGTCACGGTTCAACTTGTTTCTACTTGTACCTGCCCTCAAGCCTTCCTCTTGATCTTTACAACGGTTGTTTTTTTTGGTTAGAGGAGGGGGTAGGGAGGGAAACACTGAAGAAGTGTTTCGGGTTTAAGTGTCACTTGACAACAGCTCCTCCACAAACCACCTTCAAGTTGGAGTGACCGCACCGGACGTATGCAAATTTCCCCCGCAACAGCCAATCAGCAGCTTCGCTCTACTGTCCTCTGCTGGATCTCCTTTCCACTTTCCTTTCCACCTGGTTCCCATTGACTCCAATTTTGCTAGGGCTCCTTGATGCCACACTTGATCAAATGCTGCCTTGACGTGAAGGGCAGTCACTCTTACCTCACCACTGGAGTTCAACTGTTTTGTCCTTGTTTGAACCAATGCTGTAATGAGGTCTGGAGATGAATGGCCCTGATAGAACTCAATCTGAGCATCAGTGAGCAGGTTATTGCTGTGTAAGTGCTGCTTGATAGCTTTGTTAATAACGCTATTCCATCACTTTTACTGATGATCAAGAGTAGACTGATAGGGAACAATTGGTCGGGTTGGATTTGTCTTGTTTCTTGTGTACAGGCAATACCTGCACAATTTTCCACATTGCCGGTTAAATGCTAGTGTTGTAACTACACTGGAATAGCGTGGCTAGGGGTGGGGCATGTCCTGGAGCACAAGTCTTCAGTTCTATAACGGAATATTGTCAGGGCCCATAGCCTTTGCAGTATCCAGTGCCTTCAGCCATTTCTTGATATCACGTGGAGTGAATTGGCTGAAGGTTGAAATCTGTAATGCTGGGAACCTCAGAAAGAGGCTGAGATTGATCATCCACTTTGCACTTCTGGCTGAGGATGGTTGCAAATGTTTCGGCCTTTTCTCTTTCACTAATGTAGTGGGGCTACCCCTATTTTTGAGGATGGGAATCTTTGTGGAGCCTCCTCCTCCCTAGTTACCCATTTTTTCATTTGTTCCTGCGATGTGAGCATCACTGGCCAGGCCAGTATTTACTGCCCATCCCTAATTGTCCTTGGGAAGGTGATGGTGAGCTGTCCTCTTGAGCCACTGCAGCCCATGTGGTGTAAGTACACCCACATTGCTGTTAGGAAGGGAGTTCCAGAATTTTGACTTGGCAACCGTCAGGATGGTGTGTAACATGGAGGGGAATTTGCATAGACCATAAGGCCACAAGACATAGGAGCAGAATTAGGTCACTTGGCCTATCGAGTCTGCTCCGCCATTCAATCATGGCTGATATTTTTCTCATCCCCATTCTCCTGCCTTCTTCCCATAACCCCTGATCCCCTTATTAATCAAGAACCTATCTATCTCTGCCTTAAAGACACTCAGTGAATTGGCCTCCACAGCCTTCTGCGGCAAAGAGTTCCATAGATTCACCACTCTCTGGCTGAAAAAATTCCTCCTCATCTCTGTTTTATAGGATCATCCCTTTAATCTGAGATGTGTCCTCTGCTTCTAGTGGAAACATCCTCTCCACGTCCACTCTATCTAGGCCTCGCAGTATCTTGTACGTTTCAATAAGATCCCCTCTCATCCTTCTAAACTCCAACGAGTACAGACCCAGAGTTCTCAAACGTTCCTCATATGACAAGTTCTTCATTCCAGGGATCATTCTTGTGAACCTCCTCTGGACCCTTTCCAAGGCCAGCACATTCTTTCTTAGATATGGGGCCAAAACTGCTGACAATACTCCAAATGGAGTCTGACCAGAGCCTTATACAGCCTCAGAAGTACATCCCTGGTCTTGTATTCTAGCCCTCTTGACATGAATGCTAACATTGCATTTGCCTTCTTAACTGCCGACTGAACCTGCACATGAACCTTAAGAGAATCATGAACAAGGACTCCCACGTCCCTTTGTGCTTCTGCTTTCCGAAGCATTTCCCCATTTAGAAAATAGTCTATGCCTAGATTCCTCCTTCCAAAGTGCATAACCTCACACTTTTCCACATTGTATTTCATCTGCCACTTCATTGCCCATTCTTCTAGCCTGTCCAAGTCCTTCTGCAGCCCCCTTGCTTCCTCAATACTACCTGTCCCTCTACAGATCTTTGTATCATCTGCAAACTTAGCAACAGTGCCTTCAGTACCTTCTTCCAGATCTTTAATGTATATTGTAAAAAGTTGTGGTCCCAGCACAGACCCCTGAGGCAAACCACTAGTCACCGGCTGCCATCCTGAAAAAGACCCCTTTATCCCCACTCTTTGCCTTCTGCCAGTCAGCCAATCCTCTATCCATGCCAGGATCTTACCCTTAACACCATGGGCTTTTAACTTATTTAACAGTCCCCAATGCGGCTTGTCAGAGGCCTTCTGGAAATCAAAATAAATAACGTCCACTGATTCTCCGTTGTCTAACTTGCTTGTTACTTCCTCAAAGAACTCTAAGTTCCAATGCATCTGCTGCCTTGTCCTTCCAGGTGGCAGAAGTTGTGAGTTTGGAATGTACTATTGAGGGAGTCTTGGCAAGTTGCCGATAGTTTCATTTGTAATATGCCTTTAAGGGCTTGCAGCATGGCATCACTAGAAATTAAGTGTGTCATGCAATCCAGTTTTAGTTCCCCTTTTGCTTCAAGTGGAGCCCACACCACAGCTCTGCTGCTAGTTTCTTCAAGCTTTATTTACATCTTGCACAAACGTTGTCATGTGCCTCAACTCAACAAATGAACCCACAGTCTGTCTACACAATCCCTGATGAGCGATTGGTAAAATCACAACATTTCCCTGAGAATGTTAATGGGTTTTCTTTTTTAAAAAAATATTTTTATTCTCCTTTTTCACATTTTCTCCCGCATTTACACCCATCAACAATAAACAATAATCAGCAACAGATATGTCAATCCCCTTAATAACAACAATCCCATCCGCACACCAACCCCCAAACATCAGCCCGCATGTTTACATAAACAAATGACAAAAAGGAATCCGGGATTACCCAGAGTCACCCTTAATCTACACAGCCCCCCCCCCCGCCCCGCCCCCCCCCCCCCCCCAACTAATGTTCGATGTTATCCAGTTCTTGAAAGTGCATAATAAATAGAGCCCATGACTTGTAGAACCCCTCCGAGCATCCCCTCAGTTCGAACTTAACCTTCTCAAGGGTCAAGTATTCCAACAGGTCCCCCCGCCACGCCAGAGCACTGAGTGGAGAGGCTGCTCTTCATCCCAGCAGGATCCGCCTTCAGGCGATCAATGAGGCGAAGGCTATGATATCTGCCTCCGCTCCCGTTTCCAACCCTGGCTGGTCCGACACCCCGAATATGGCCTCCTGGGGACCCGGGTCCAGTATCACACTCACCACCTTGGAAATGTCCCTAAACACCTCCTTGCAGTACTCCCCTAGCTTTGAACAGGACCAAAACATATGAACGTGATTAGCGCCCCCCCCCTCCCGCAACGCTCACACACATCCTCTACTCCTTCAAAATATTGGCTCATCCTCGTGAGGTGTGCTCTATATACCACCTTCAGCTGTATCAGCCCCAACCTCGCACATAACGTGGAGGCATTCACTCTCCGGAGTACCTCACACCAGACCCCCTCCTCTATAACCTCTCCCAGCTCTTCCTCCCACTTTGCTTTGATCCCTTCCAATGGTGCCTTATCCTCTTCCAAAATAGCGCCGTACACCGCTGACACTTCCCCCTTCTCCAGTCCCCTTGTCGTCAGCACCTCCTCCAGCAATGTGGAGGCCAGTTCCTCTGGGGAGCTCTGTATCTCCTTCCTGGCAAAATCCCGAACCTGCATGTACCTAAACACTTCTCCCTGCTCTAGCCCATACTTCGCTTCCAGCTCCCTCAATCCTGCAAACTGATCGCTTCTCGGCCTTTTGGCTAAGATCAAGTGCAGTATCTGTTCTTATCAGTTTAATATCTGATACGTCCCTTATCTGGGGACCATATATTAAATTGATTTTTGGAGCAGGGAGATGGAATAGGGGCTTGCTCCGTCCACTCCACGCATCGTCCTGGTATTGCAGTACCTCCGGGAACGGTGCAAAAAAAGACCCCGAAGAAACAAATCTTTTAGCCTCTTAATCCCCTTCTCTTCCCATTTCCAAAAACTTCCATCCCACCTCCCTGGCTCAAATCTGTGGTTCCCCCGAATCGGCATTTCCCTTGACCCTAAACCCAACCCGAAGTGTTGGCGAAACTGCCTCCAGATTTTCAATGAAGCTATTATTACCGGACTCCCTGAATATTTCCCTGGAGCTGTTGGGAGCGACGCTGTTGCAAGTGCCTTCAGCCCTGACCCCCTGCACAAACTCTCCTCCATTCTGACCCACTGAGAATCAACCCCTCTGACCCAGCTCCGCACCTTCTCCACATTCGCCGCCCAGTAGTAGTACAACAGGTTCGGGAGACCCAAACCCCCTGCCTGCCTTCCCCTCTGTAGCAGCACCTTTCTCACTCTGGCCACCTTCCCTCCCCATATGAATGAGGTAATCCTTCCCTCAATCTCCCTGAAAAAAGACTTTGGCAGGAAAATCGGTAGGCATTGAAAAATAAACAGGAATCGCGGCAACACATTCATTTTAAACGCCTGTACCCGACCCGCCAGTGACAGAGGAAGGCCGTCCCACCTTGCCAGATCGGCTTTCACTCTCCCCACCAAACTAGTGATGTTGTACCTGCGAAGCCTCCCCCACTCCTGGGCAACCTGCACCCCCAGATACCTAAAATGAGTCCCTGCTCTACGGAATGGCAGCCCCCCCTCCCCTGCCCCCACCCCCGGCCGAGACACCACAAAACTCTTGTCCAGGTTCAGCTTGTACCCCGAGAAAGACCCAAATACCCGCAGTAGCTCCAATATTCCTCCTATCGACGCACTCCGTTCCGACACATACAGCAAATCGTCGGCATATAAGGACACTCTATGCTCTATCCCCCAGCACTATTCCTTTCCATCCTCCCGAACTTCTCAATGTGATGGCCAATAGCTCAATCGCATCTGCAAACAGCAGGGGGGACATAGGACATCCCTGTCTCGTCCCACGGTGGAGAGAAAATAATCTCAAACTGATATTATTTGTGCGGACACTCGCCTTCGGCTCCTTATATAATAGCTTTACCCAGTTCACAAATCTTGGTCCAATCCCAAACCGCTCCAGCACTGCCATCAGGTACCCCCATTCCACCCGATCAAACGCCTTCTCGGCGTCCAATGCCACAACTACCTCTGTTTCCTTCCCTTCCGCCGGTGCCATAACAACGTTCAAAACCCTCCTAATGTTCGAAAACAGCTGCCTCCCTTTCACGAACCCCGTCTGATCCTCCCCTATCACCTTTGGGAGGCACTCCTCCAGTCTACCCGCCAGTACCTTCGCCAACACTTTTGCGTCCATATTCAGAAGTGATATGGGCCGATACGACCCACACTCCGTCGGACCCTTATCTTTTTTTAGCAACAGTGAAATCCATGCCTGCCCCAAGGTTTGCGGCAATACCCCTTCCCTATCTCCTCCTCAAACATCCCCACCATCAGGGATGCCAACCTATCCTTTAAGTTTTTATAATATTTCACCGGAAACCCATCCGGCCCTGCCACCTTCCTCGACTGCATCCTCCCAATCGCATCCTTTATCTCCTGCTCCACTATTGCTCCTTCTAATGTAGCCCTGTCCCCCTCCCCTAGCCTCGGGTATTCCAACCCATCTAGAAATTCCTGCATCTCACGGTCTCCCCCGGTTCGCTCTGACTTGTACAACCTCTCATAAAACACCTCAAAAACCTTGTTAATCAGCACTGGAGCCATCACCAACTTCCCTGCCCTATCCTTCACCTGAAGAATTTCCCTTGCCGCTGCCTCCCTCCGGAGCTGACCTGCTAACATACAGTTTATGAACTTGGAGATAAAGCCCCGCTTTATCTCCAAGTTCATAAACTGCACCCCTTGCTCGTCTCAGTTGGCGCACTGCCTTCCTGGTGGACAGTCGGTCGAAGCTCGCCTGTAGTTCCTTCCTCTTTTCCAGCTTCGCCGGGTCCCCATCCTCTGCATAACTCCTATCTACCTCCAACATCTCATCTATTACCCTCTGCCGCTCCAACTTCTCCTCTTTGTCCACCCTGGCCTTAAACAAAATTACCTCAACCCTCACCACCACCTTTAGAGCCTCCCAGACGACTGCCTTCGACACCTCACCCGTACAATTGAAACCTACATATTCCTTAATTACCTTTTCAATTTTCTCACAGAACACTTGGTTCCACAAAAGCCCCACATCCAGTTTCCACCCCGGTCTCTGCGCTGCCCCCTTCTCCAGCACCATATCCACCCAATGTGGAGCGTGATCTGACACTGCAATTGCAGAGTATTCCGACCCTTGACTCCAGCCAGCAAAGCCTTCCCCACCACAAAAAAGTTGATCCGCGAGTATACCTTATGGACCGCTGAGAAAAACGAGTACTCCCGTTCCCTTGGGTGCAGGAACCTCCAAGAGTCCACCCCTCCCAGTTCCACCATTAGCCCAGCCAGCGCCTTCGCCCCCCCCTGATGGGACCAGCGAGCGCGGACGTGATCTGTCCAACCTTGGCTCCTGCACTAAGTTCCAGTCCCCCCCCCCACACAATCAGCTCATGCGTGTCCAAGTCGGGAAGAGCCCCAAACACCTTCCTCGCGAATCCCACATCGTCCCAATTGGGACCGTATACACTTAACAGCGCCACTAATCTCTCCTCCAGCGCCCCTGCCACAATCACATATCTACCCCGCTGATCTGCCACCACTTTCTCCATCTGGAAGCGTACCCTTTTGCTGACCAGCACCGCTACCCCTCGAGCCCTTCCATCAAATCCGGAGTGAAACATTTGGCTAACCCAGCCCTTTTTAAGTCTCACCTGGTCCTTCACCCTCAAGTGAATCTCCTGCAGCATTGCTACATCGACTTTCAAACTTTTAAGATGTGCAAGCACCCTTGACCTCTTGACCGGACCTCCTAGCCCTCTCACGTTCCACGTGACTATCCTTACTGGGGGTCTCCCACCCACCCCCCACCTTTCTTATCCACCATCACCATACCACCGGGCCCTGCCCCATAAGCCTGACCCGCCCCTGTCCATTGTTAACATCGAACCCCTTCCCCCCCTCCCAAGAACCCCCCCTACAAAAACATCCCCCAACATCCATCCCTCCACCCCCTCTTGCTCGCCTCGTAGGCCTATCCAGGCTCCAACGTCCACAGCCCTCCTCTCACCTCACCCCCGTTCACTAACTGACTTTAGTTAGCTAGCGCGGTTGGCTCCCCCCGCCAAGACCTCTCGCCCCCTTCCACCCAGTCCCAGAGAAAGAAATACCAAAACAAACCCAACAATCCAACCCCTACAATTCACTAACATAACATTTAACCGTCGCAACACAGAACGCCGTTAACTTGAACTCTGTAACAATGCAAAGAGAAGTAAATTTCAATACAAATCAGTAAAAAGAAAGTTGTAACATTTGTACATTTTCCAGCCGCTCAAACACAGTCCACAGTCTCTCTTCCAGTTCCGCTCTTCACGTCTGTCCCAAGCCTTCTGCCCTCACGAACGCCTCAGCCGCCTCCGCTGTCTCAAAATAAAAGTCTTTGGCGTTTATGTTACTCTCAACTTTGCCGGGTACACCACACCAAATCACACCCCCTTCTTGTACAAAGCCGCCTTCACTCGCCCAAATGCCGCTCGTCTTTTTGCCAACTCCACCGTCAAGTCCTGGTAGATCCGAACCGCAGTACCATCCCACAGCACCTCACGCTCCTACTTCGCCCAGCTTAATACCTTCTCCTTCATGCAAAACTTATGGAAGCAGATAATTACTGCCCTTGGCGGCTTGTTCACTTTGGGCTTCGGCCTTAATGACCGATGAGCTGGGTCTAGCTCGTACAGGGTGAGGCTCTCACCCTCCCCCATCAGCTCCGCCAACTTCTTTGCGAAGTATTGCGTTGGCCTTGGGCCCTCTGTCCCTTCGGGCAAGCCCACAATTCTCGGATTGTGCCACCTTGAGCGGTTTTCCAAGTCTTCCAGCTTTGCTCGGAGTCCTCTGTTAACCTCCACCACCCTCCGCAGCTCGTCCCCCATAGAGGTGACCTGGTCGCTGTGTCGTGTCACGGCCTCTTCCACCTCCTTCATCTTCTCGCCCTGCTCTCTCACCTCGGCCGATGCCTTTGCCACCTCCACCCTCATCGGGCCGATTGCCTCCTCCACCAATGACCTCAACACGACCGCCGTCTCTTCCCTCAAGGCCTCCATGTGCCTCGCAAACTGTTTTTCCAGCTCCACCGCCATCACCTCGGTCATCTTCTCCACCGTAAGTAGTGCGGCCCCGCCTTGCAGTTCGGCTTCCGCCATCCTGTCAATACTTTTGCTCGTCTTCTCCTTCTGCGGCGAACCCGCATTTCCTCCTTTCTTCGACGCTGCTCTTCGCATCCTTTAGCGGCTTATTGTTTTTTATCTTCTTTCTTTTCACCTCTCACCCCCTTCACCCTCCTGTCCTTCACCAATCTGACATTCCTTTTTTGAAAAAAAAAAGGGGGGAGAGAAAAAAAAACTTTCACCAAACTTCCTTAAACCTTCTTTCTTTCTCCTCTGCATTCACCCAGAGCTCCCCTGGGACCAGGCTTCAGCCTTCTTTCTCCTTCCTAGGTGGGAGCCATCCGACGTGGAGCACCCTCCCAACATGGTGCCCTGTCCTCAGGCCTGCCGCCTCAGCCTCCTCGTAGCTCCACCCCCACTGCTCTAACCTGCCGCGCCGGGCCCAGCGCCTCAGCCCCCGCCGCCCGACACCTGCGCGGGGTTCTTCGCCGGTTTTTAAACCGGCCCCGCTGGCTGCTCGTGACGGCCCAAATGGCCGACGATAGTCGGGGAGTGCGTGAGGACTCGGGGATTTCCGCGAACTGTGGCCACCGGCGGGAGCTCTTGTTGTTGCAGCCGCCCTGTGCGCCCACGCCACCGGAAGTCTGTTAATGGGTTTTCATGTTACTTTTGAACTAAATCAATAGATTATGTTACAGTATCCTTTCATTCCCTCCAGAGTGAAGACCTTACAAAATACCATGTCATTTTGGGTCAAAAGTTAATGGAACGTGATATGCGCAACGGGATGCACCGGGAGACAATGTTAGGATTTTCCTTTCAAGTTGGCTTTTTTCGCAGGAATGAGCAGGTATGTGGATGTACTGTACTTCTATCAGTTTAACACATAGAGTATACTTCACAGATGGGAGAAGTTAAGTTTGAGGTGCTTAGGGCATGAATAAGCATTTCAATGGCAGCAGGGGAGAGATAGGGGTGGAGGTAGGCAATGGTTGAAATACTATCCATTAAGAAATGTGGGGCAGAAAATAGCCCAGCTGGCCCACCTAACATGACCCATGCAATCATCATGGTGAGTGCATCAAGAATCAGGTATTCCCCACCCACTGGAACCATGGATACTCCTGGGGGTGGGAAAAAAATAAATTTGGGCCAATGAAGGTGGAAGAAATCAAGAAAAGTCCTTACTGACTCATTTAGGACATCAAAACAAGTTTAGAAAACCACATTGATCCTAACTCTAGAGGGCGAACTGTACCTCATACAAAAACAAATCGCTCATAAAGATTTATAATGAATCAGTGCTGACTGCATGTGCTATCAACCTGTTATTAGGGTCTACTGGGGAAAATAAATCACATAACTTCCGACCTAGTTACACCCTTACATACTGAGCCATACTGAGGGTATACTGTGGTTGAATGGGAGATGGTGACTGGCTTGGTGAGGACGTTTTGAGAAACCGCAGCAACAGCAAAAACAGAAGGAACAACAACCAATTGTTTCAACATTTGTTTGAGGGAAAATGTTGGAAGTTATTACTGACTGGAAATTTTCAAGGCAACCACTCAGGGAAATAAATCATGTTTGACCAATTTGAGTTCTTCAAAGAAATGGATAAAGGGGAACCACTGGAGATACTTAGATTTCCAGAATAAGGTCCCACATCAAGAAGCTCACAGTGTTGGGGTAACATATTGGCATGGATAGACAATTGGCTAGCTAACAGGAAACAGAGAATGGGGGCGTCATTCTCCGACCCCCCGCCGGGTTGGAGAATCGCCGGGGGCTGCCGTGAATCCCGCCCCCGCTGGTTGCCGAAGTCTCCGGTACCGGATATTCGGCGGGGGCGGGAATCGGGCCGCGCCGGCTGGCGGGCCCCCCCGCTCGATTCTCTGGCCCGGATGGGCCGAAGTCCCGCCGATAAATTGCCTGTCCCGCCGGCGTGGATTAAACCACCTTTTGAACGGCGGGACAAGGCGGCGTGGGCGGGCTCCGGGGTCCTGGGGGGGGGCGCGCAGGGCGATCTGGCCCCGGGGGGTGCCCCCACAGTGGCCTGGCCCGCGATTGGGGCACACCGATCCGCGGGCGGGCCTGTGCCATGGGGGCACTCTTTCCCTTCCACCTCCGGCACGGTCTCCACCATGGCGGAGGCGGAAGAGACTCCCTCCACTGCGCATGCGTGGGAAACTGTCAGCAGCCGCTGACGCTCCCGCGCATGCGCCGCCCGGGGATGTCATATCCGCGGCAGCTGGCGGGGCAACAAAGGCCGTTTCCGCCAGCTGGCGGGGCGGAAATTCCTCCGGCGTCGGCCTAGCCCCTCAATGTTGGGGTTCGGCCCCCAAAGATGCGGAGCATTCCGCACCTTTGGGGCGGCGCGATGCCCGTCTGATTGGCGCCATTTTGGGCGCCAGTCGGCGGACATCGCGCCGTTTCGGGAGAATTTCGCCCTGGGTATAAATGGGTCATTTTCTGGTTGCCAAGATATAACAGTGCTGGGACCTCAATGTTTTACAATTCATATAATTGATTTGGATGAAGGAATAGAAGGTCTGGTTACTAAATTTTCTGACGACGCAAAGATCGAAGGGAAAATAAGTCGCGGAAAGGACATAAGGGAGGTTACAAAAATATACAGATATATTAAGTGAGTGGACAAAGATCTGGCAAAAGGAATATATTATGGGAAAATGTGAAATTCAATTTTGGCAGGAAGTATATAAAAGAAGCAAGTTATCTAAATGGAGAGAGATTGCAGAGCTCTGAGATGCAGGGAAATCCAGGGTCCTAGTGTATGAATCACAAAAGGTTAGTATGCAGGTACAGCAGTAATTAAGAAAGGTAATAGAATTTTATTGTTTATTGTGAGGGAAATTGAATATCAAATTAGGGAGGTTGTCTTATGTTGGAAAGGTTGGACAGAATAGGCTTGTATTTGCTGGATCTTAGAAGAGTAAGCGGCGACTTGATTGAAACATATAAGGTCCTGAGGGGTCTTGGCAGGACGGATGTGGAGAGGATGTTTCTCTCTTGTGGGACAATCTGGAACTAGGGGTCACTGTTTAAAAATAAGATGCCCATTTAAGACAGGGTTGTGGAGAATCATTATCTCCGAGGGTTGTTCATCTTTGGAACACTCTTCCTCAAAAGATGATAGAAGAGGAGTCTTTGAATATTTCTAAAGCAGAGGTAGATAGATTCTTGATAAGGAATGGGGTGGAAGGTTATTGGGGGTTAGACAGGCATGTGAGGTTGAGATTACAAGCAGATCAGCCATGATCTCATTAAATGGCAGAGAAAGCTCGAGAGGCCAAGTGGCAGCAACAAAAATAACAACAACAGCATTGTAATGCCAAGTGGAAAGCTGGAGGAGGAGCAGCTGGGATTAGATTGAATTGCTGAGAGAGCTGGGTAACAAATTCCTTCCAGGGTAATGCGCTGGAGGTAAACAGCGAGCAATAGTTGGTAAGGGTGGGGAGAAAGTTGTCAGAGATGGTCATTATAATGACCAATATTAATCTCCCAACCAAAGTCATTAAGAAAAATAGATGATCTGGTCATATTACTGTTTATGGAAGCTTGCTGTGCACAAATTGGCTGCCGGATTCCTACATTCCAACTTGTAACTAAACTTCAAAAGTACTTCATTGGCTGTAAAGTGCTTTGAAATGATGTGAGGTGATCATGAAAAGAGCTATGTAGATGCAAGTCTTATTCTTGCTGTTGACGTTCTTTCTTTATTTCAGAAATTATGGGCTGAATTTTACAGGCGGGGGGGGGGGTTATTGCTGACCCCTCCACCCCTCCCCACTGAAGGAAATTTGGTCACAAAACAGCCGACTTTATAAAAGGCCAGTTCACAGCAATGCTAAGCTGACAGCATCCTAAACAAGCCTAGGGTTGGACTTCCGCCCTTCAGGGGAAGAAAGCTCTGCCCTTAAGAGCTGCCGGTGAATCTGATTTGCCGGCAGCTCCTGCAGTCACAGCAGCACCAGAAGACAGTAGAGGGATCGGGCACCCTAGCGGGGAGCAAGAGGGTGGGATTATAGAGTTATGGAGACCAGGAGAGGAGGCACAAAGCGGGTTATGATCTTGGAGCGGAGGAGTGTGGGGAGGTGTCTTCAATGTGCACAGGGCATGCGCCAAAGTATGTACCTCCTCCCACTTATTGCCCTTTCACTAACTTCGCTGAAAGAATTGCCTTCCTACTCTTGCCTACCTTCCATTGCGCAGCGATTATGTCAGTGGAGGTGGGTTGAGTGGTAGGCCTAGGAACGGGCAGGTTAGTGGGTGCCTTAATCCCATACTATGGGGAATGGGTCAGGGGTGGGCAGGAAGTGGTGGCTACCCTCCTGTCATATATCACATGCCCCTTCCCTCACTGAAAACACACCTGGCCGGGGAGGGAGGGGGGCATAAAGCCCCAAGACCACTAAAGTAATGAGGCATCTTTGACATGCACAAGTCCTGGAATAACCTTCGTGACTCACACCTCTGATTGATTGGAAATTGAAGTCTTGCCTCACCTCAGCGCGCAGTGCTTGACCAGACATAGGGGTTCAAGTCAATTAAAGTATCACTTAGAAATCAAGAGTTTGCAGTTAATCCAACTTACATTGTCAAAGTCTGAGTTAAAGCATTTAAATTTGTAGGAGTTATTTCTTGCTTAAACTCTCAGGTGTTATCGGAGTTGTCTTAGTTATTTTCTGTGTTTGTTGTGGAATGGGTCTCACGAGTCTCTATGATGATTGCCAATGGAAACAGTTTTGTCTTGTTCACTCTTCATCAAGACCATTCATGATTTTGAAAAGCTCAAATAAATCTCTCCTGCGATAACAAATTGTTTATCGTTGCAGCTTTTTGTGAATGACGCACCAGTCAATTTCACTGACGTGGAAACAGACAAAGGAGTGATCCATGGACTAATGAGGGTTCTGGAGATCCAGAAAAATCGCTGTGACACCAATGAATCAACAGTGTTGCAGGCAAGTGACAAAATGGGTTGAAGCTGGCGGTGCTCCTGACCCTGGAGTGGGGCTTAACCGACACCCTCTGACTCAGAGGCATCAATGCTGCCAACTAAGCCACAGTTTGCACCAAGCATACAGTTACATTGCATTTTAAAACAAGGGAGAAATATGACCTGTTAGTAAGAACAAGGTTGAGGAGGTCACTCCCGAATGGTCCAATAGCTGATATGTGTGCGGTCCTTTTGTTACAATCCTAGCTGATGTCCCTACTCTACAAGTAGGGTGTTACCCTGCTTGATCGATCCTAACTTTTATTTTTTGCTTAGAAACATGCAGGGTGCCTACTAAACAGAGTCACAGAAACGGCTGATGAACTTTTAACAAAAGAATTTATTAAACAAGAAAAGAGTAACTATTTTACACAGCTCCTTCACCCCATTATACCTATATACATATTTGTAGGGGTAACACCAGTTAAAAAACCTATTTTATACTCTAATGTTCACAGCAAGTACATAGTCCATGTAAACCAGTCAGTGAACTGTGGTTAGACACCCCACATTCTGAAACCAGGGGCGGGATTCTCCCACAATCAGCGGGAAGGCCCGACGCCGGTGCCAAGAATGACGCGAACCACTCCGGCGTCGGGCCACCCGGAAGTTGCGGAATCCCCCGCACTTCCGGGGCCTAGGCCGGCGGCAGAGGGGTTGGTGCCGCGCCAACCGCCGCCATGGTCCCGCGCATGCGCAGAACCGCCAGCGTGTTCTGGCGCAGGCGCAGAACCGCCGGTGTGTTCCTGCGCATACTCAGGGGGGTTCTTCTCCGCGCCGGCCATGGCGGAGCCCTACAGAGACCGGCGCGGAGGGAAAGAGTGCCCCCACGGCACAGGCCTGCCCGCAGATCGGTGGGCTCCGATCGCAGGCCAGGGCACCGTGGGGGCCCCCCCGTGGCCGGATCCCCCTGCACCCTCCCCCCCCGATGACCCTGCTAAACGGCGAATAGCCAAGACCCGCCGTGATGGACCATGTCCATTCCACGCCGGCGGGACTGGCTGAAAACGGGCGGCCGCTCGGCCCATCGGGGCCTGGAGAATTGCCGGGTGTGCCGCTGACAACGGCCCCCGACCGGCGGGGCATATACCCCGCCCCTGCCCGCAAACTGGCGCCGGAGAATACGGCAGCCGGTGTCGGAGCGGCGGGGTGGGATTCATGCCCCCCTCCCCCCAGGGATTCTCCAACCCGGCGGGGGCCGTAGAATCCCGCCCATAGTGTCAGATGCCACCCAAACACATTCTACGGATTTCTCAGCAATTCCCACCGGATCCTTTGCATACTGTGAGATAAATGGTCTCACTGGAATTTTTTCTTTCACATGAGGGTTTACAATTTCTGCTGTCAAAGTACACACCTTGGATTTCTCTCCATCGCTTTTTCTCCGATGTCTTGACCAAGGATCCACCTCCAGGGTTTCCAACTCTCCTTCTGGTGTCCCTCGCTCCTGGTTTTCCCTGTGCATTCAAGATTCATCTTCCATGCAATCCCTCAGATACCCAGTCATGCCAACAGAACACCACTGTTTCGCAGGCCAGTAGTAAGGAGTCATCAACCTTTAGGTCTCCCTGGATACCTGGCTTCTCACAAGCTCTCTGCTGTCCTCCTTCACGATCCTGCGTGTTCCAGTAGTTTCTCTGGACTGGTATTTCCTTCTGGGCTACCTTGTTCCAATTGAACTAATACTGCTTTATGTTCCCCTATGGCCTCTCTGTTGCTCGGCAACAGCCCAGTTGTGTTTGCTTTAAAGTCATAAACATCATTAAAATGCGGACATCTGAACAAACCCACAGACTGAAGTCTTCTTCACACAGAACTGCATAAATATAAGTTAAGCTTAAACTTAAAACCATGTCTTATTCTCAACATCTACAAATACAAACATAACTTATCTAAAGCTATCACTATTTTCTAATACAATCTAGCTCCAAAACAAATGGCTATTCCAATGCACTCCTAGCTGATCTTCCACTTTTCTAATCTTTGTAAACTTGATATCATCCGAAACTCATCTGCTTGTGTTTTAAGTAACTGCAAGTTGCATTCACCTATCACCCCCTGTGCTTGGTGACCTATGGTGGCTCCCAGTCAAACAGTGTTTTAAAATTGTCACCCCTTGTGTTCTAATTCCTCCAACCCTCCCTACCTCTGTAATGTCCTTGGGTCCCACAATATTGCTGGATATCTATGCTCAGATAATTCTGGCCTCTTGAGCACCCTCTTTGTATAATCAATCTTCCATTGATTGCCGCCCCTTCAGCTGCCATGGACATAAGCTCTGGAATTTTGAAAAGAGACACTTGTTGAAGATTTTAGTCTCCCGCTTATCAGGGCAATCACAAGGATACCAATGTCAGGGGGAACAACAATTTTATACTGTATGAGCAGAGGGTGCTGATTGGTTGGCAAGAGGACTCTGATTGGTAGAGGCTTGAGCATGGAGAGGGCACCAGATAAAGATGACTGGTAGTTAACTGCCAAACACTGTTTGAAAATTTAAACTAGGCAACTTGACTCTGATTGGCCACAGCATTGCTCTGAGGAATGAACCAGTGAATGGCTATCACTTATTTTGCTTAGCTGTAGCTGGCGCAATGTGTGTACATGTTCTTTCTGTTGGCAAAGAACAAGATCCTGTGTATTAGTATATTGGATTGGATTGGATTGGATTTGTTTATTGTCACATGTACCGAGGTACAGTGAAAAGTATTTTTCTGCGAGCAGCTCAACAGATCATTAAGTACATGGGAAGAAAAGGGAAGAAAAGAAAATACATAATAGGGCAACACAAGATATACAATGTAACTACATAAGCACTGGCATCGGATGAAGCATACAGGGTATGGTGTTAATGAGGTCAGTCCATAAGGGTCATTTAGGAGTCTGGCGACAGTGGGGAAGAAGCTGTTTTTGAGTCTGTTTGCGCGTGTTCTCAGACTTCTGTATCTCCTGCCCGATGGAAGAAGTTGGAAGAGTGAGTAAGCCGGGTGGGAGGGATCTTTAATTATGCTGCCCGCTTTCCCCAGGCAGCGAGAGTTGTAGTTGGAGTCAATGGATGGGAGGCAGGTTCGTGTGATGGACTGCGCGGTGTTCACGACTCTCTGAAGTTTCTTGCGGTCCTGGGCCGAGCAGTTGCCATACTAGGCTGTGATGCAGCCCGATAGGATTCTTTCTATGGTGCATCTGTATATACTTCCAGTAGTTGTACATGCAAATGCGCTGCACTGCGAGCCCAACTGTCAATACTAAATCAGTTGTCAGCGTACTTCTTAGCGCATTAAGGATTGTTTAGCAAATGCTGTCCAATCGCAAAATTAAATCTAGTTTTGGACACTCTGTTTTGAGTTTTGCAATCACGGGCTGGTTGAATACAGGTTGTTCCTTTCCAGTTGTGAGCAATGGAAGGGGCATGCTGTTTGATATGATCCACCAGTCTTTGGAGCATACAGCTTACATAGCTGGCATCACACTGGCAAGAAATTCATGGACCACATTACTCATTTGTGTGATTGGCAGAATGTCTTTTTGGCTTGACAGCAGCATCTTGTTAGTGGTGAATACCACACGTGCTTCCTTTTGCGTAGAAGCAGGGTGAAACTGATGAAATACCTTGCCCTTCCGCGGTAATCTGACGTAAATTGGGCACTTTACAGTGCCAGAAGTGACAGCATGAGGTTCGTCCATGTGTTTACACGCTATAAAGTGCAAAATGATCTGGTCATGGAAGCCATTAGCCCACAGGATGTCGTTGATGCTCCCTATTCCATCATCAAGCTTATATGATGAGCAGGTGGCTTGGGTCCTATTTACAAGGTTGCTGATGCGGCCAATCTTATAGCACGTGGAACTGTAAGAATTTCAATGTGCGTATTGACCAGTGAAGGTAGGCTTTCGGTAGTCCATGGTAGAGAACCCGCTGGCAGATTTCTCAACTAGTACGTCCGGGAAAGAGAGTTAATTTGACTGCTCTATTTTAGAGATAAATTTGAGTGCAGGATGAAGCCCATTTAGACATGCAAGGGAATTATTACATGTTGCTACAGATTTAAATATAGCAAATGCTTCATCCACGTATCAGAAATAGGTTAGGTGTCATTCCTTTGAAGACACATTTCTCATGGAACCCAATAAAGATGTTTGAGAGAGCTGGGCCTAGCGGGGATCCCATGACAACACCATCTAGTTGTGTATACCTCGTGTCATTCAAGCTGAACTCAACTGAGTTGATAAGCTCAATGAATACTGATTCACGCAATGGTGGCGGATCTAGAGTGCCACGATATAGCGCGGCAGTGCAAATATCTATGGCTTCTGGGATTCTCTCACTACACCTCTCCACCTCTCTTCATCACTCACCTCCTTTAAGACACCCCTTAAGACACATTTCTTTGACCAAACCTTTGGTCATCTGAACTAGAATCTCCTTAAGTTGCTCGATATCACATCTTGTCTCATAACGCTCCTATGAAGCATCTTGGGAGTACTTGTTATGTTAAAGGTGTTATATAAATATATGTTGTTGTTGCTATTGTTCAAACAGTTTATGCTATGATCCCATACAATAAACTACTTGAACCATATGCCTTAGGAAGGTGTACAAGGGTAGTTACACAATGTGCTAACAATTACAGTTTTGAATCCAAGAGGCCTATTCATTAAAATGCCCTCAGAATGTACTTCTCTCACATTTACCAAGAGGAAGCCCCCTCTTCCAGATAGCTGGCCTCTGTGGAAAAAGCAAACACCTCAGATGACCACCTTCTGGCACAGACTCTACCCGTGTCAATTGCAGTGAGGTGATCTTTCCCCTAACCATGCAGAGTCCGGCGGATTCAATGGAACTACTGGAGTCATTGGGCCACAAATTCACTGGGGCGGTTGGAACAGGAATGGACAGCTCATTGCCTCAAAAGCCTGTTCTCTCATTCAATTTGATCATGGCTGCTCTGTATCGGAACTCGATTTACCTACTTTTGTACTCTATCCCTTAAAACCCTCCTGAACAAAAATCTTTCAATCTCGGTTTGGAAATACCCCATTAATTTATTAGCCTCAGCAGCTTTTTGCAAGAGTGCATTCCAGATTTCCATTACCCTTTGTATGTAGAAGTGGCTTCAAGCATCACCCCTGAATGGCCTGGTTCAATTTACCTTTGTTGGGAAGGAATGCAGGTTTAGTTTTACAATTGTTTATAAAGATAAATATTTGTGTTTTTTGTTTGAAGGGCAAGTGTATGAATTGCCAACATGAACCTGAATGCCCTTCTGGATTTAGCCCTGCGGTAAGTATTGACATTTTGTGTTGGAATTTCAGAAAAAGTTATTCCATAATTACCGCGCACAACTCTTATGTTTTAATTCAAAATTTATTATTTGCCTAACGCAGGTGGGGAAAAAGAAGAACTGTATATATGTGCGGTACCTGCTAGGGAAGAGGTTAATGCATCTTGGTTGTCTGACAAACTGTGTGAAAACTGTGATTGTGAGTAAACCTGATTTGGAATGTATTTGGTGGCAATGTACATTTTCTAATTAACAAAATTCAAGTCTCACATTAGTTTTGCAAAATCGAGTTCCACAAAATCTGGCAATTTTGGCTTCTGTCAATAGCAACATAGCCATACTGAAAGTTTGGGCTGGAGTGGCAGGGGTTTCCTCTTCCCCTATTTTAACCCCAGCACTTACCTGGTCAAGGCCTTGCTGTAGTACATTACAGATTCAGGATTCTCCTGCAACTTGAACATGGCCTCCGTCATGCTACCGCAGTGCTCACGGTTCACCACCCCACCGGAACAGTGATGTCACTATCGGGTTCTCAGTTGTTCCTGGGAACAATCACCATCCCAGGAAACTAGGTCAGTGTAGTAATGAGGCAGTGAGTGGATTTTCCATACTAACTCTCTAAGGTTAGGGAAAGGTAAACCCAATCTTTGATGCTACTGATTGTTTGAAAGTAGTTGCCTCTCTGTCTTAGCAAGGGCTGTGGCTACGTTATAGATCACTCAGGGAGTCCAAGTTGCTGTGGCAACATGGACTTTGACATGCATGTTGTAGTCTGGGGCTATGAACAATGATGGTAGAGGCTTCAACATTCTTTCCATCCCAGCATGTGAGACCTGTATTCCATCCCACAACCAGGGATCTCTCCTGCTCTTACCACTAGCCATTGGCGTGTATTGGAAGGATTTGCAGATTAACCTGTTTGGCTGCATTACGAAGACACCTTCCTTGGCCAACAGGTCCTGGGGTGGGATTTGAGCCCAGAGCTTCTGGCTCAGAGACAGGGGCACTACCTACAGTGCCACAGGACCTCCTCTCCTCACCAATTATTCCTCCATTGTAAGCTTTCTAGGGTATACACTTGAACCTTTCTTCTCAGGTGTATATTGAGGGGGACCAGTGCCCATGAAGATCATAAACTCAAATTTTAAAAATGCCAATATTCATTAATGGTACCGCTGTCTCTATTTTAGTGTTTGGTGGGTTTTTTTCAGACACGAGAGTGTTGTACTGGTTATTTCGGAAAACAATGTCAAGCGTGTCCAGGAGAAGCTACAAACCGGTGCCTTGGAAATGGCATTTGTCAAGATGGTATTAATGGCACAGGGACATGCGATTGTGAAGAAGGATTCGCAGGGACAGCATGTGAGACCTGTGTTGCTGGAGAGTATGGAATACATTGCGATCAAGGTGTGTCCTAAGGCCGTGCCATTATCTTAGCTGATTGGTTACTAGATTGTCCCCACTTATGCAATGATTGCCTGTGGCCATTACCAAGGTAATTCCACTATCCTCACACAACAGTATTGCCTCAATTCTTCAAGTAACTCTCCCTGAGAACTCAGCTCCAATTGTTTTAACAATATTACAAGAATTGCAGAGAATTTAAAACACAGAAATAGTCCATTCTGTCCAACTGATCCATGCTGATGTTCATGACATCAGGAGCAGGTAATTCAGCCCCTTAAGTCTGTTTGGCCACCATTCAATACGATCATGCCTGATCTGATCTTGGCCTCAACTTCACTTTCCTGCCCGTTCTCCATAATCCGTCAACCCATTACTAATTGAAAATCTGTTTATCTCCTCCTTAAATTTACTCAAAGTCCCGGCATCCACCGCACTCTGGGATAGTGAATTCCGCAGATTCAATAGATGGCCACCCCCGCCATCGCAAAACATGGGGGCGGAAGATCCAGCTCTTTGCTTTTCAATTGATGCATGACTTCATCCCTTATCTTCTCTCCATAATCTCCTCCAGCCCTTCATGATCCCTGCATTTCTTCAATTCCTGCCTCTCGCACATATTCAGTTTTAATCATGTCACTATTGGTGGCTGTGCTTTCAATTACTGAAGCCCTGAGCTCTGGAATTCCCTCTCTAGCCCATTCCATCTCTCTACCTCCCAACGTCTCTTTCCTCCTTCAAGATGTTCCTACCTCTTTGACCAAGCTTTTAGTCATCTGCTCAATATTAGTCCTGTTTGATAACGCTTCTGTGAAGCGCCGTGAGATGTTTTAAATGCAATGCAAATTCAATCGTTGTTGTAACACTTAGTAGTCAGAGGAAATCCCGCTCCACGATGTTTTAAATGATCTCCTTACTTTGCGCATGATAATATGGGAAATTATTCATACCCTTCGGTCGCCGTAGAACACCACAGATCAATTAATTAATTTAGAACTGTAGGATTCTGTAGACAAACACAGAAATGGTTGTGTGCTGGTTATAGTACTGAGCTCATGGCAAGCTGTGTAGTTGAATTCAATAAATGTACTCATTTGTGGTTTAGCTTCTGGAGAAATAACTTTGAAAGGTTCCAAGATCTTGTGAAAACCCAACTGGTTCATTGAATGCTCTTTGGAGAACCTGCCGACACCATCTTGACCAGGTCTGCACCTCATTTCGGGCCCAACTGGTTGACCCTTTGAAGTGGCCTAGCAATCCACTGGGTTATAAAAGCAGCTGCTAGCCAGCGTGGAAGGACATTGTGGCCTAGCTCACCTCCCCAGAACAAGTATATTCTTAAAAAGCAATCTGCTCTGCATAAAGCGAGGCGAATAACCCGTTAGGCTGTTGGTTTAGGGTTGACAGAGAAATGTTCTCCATAACGTCAAGAGAATTCCTTGCTTTTCTTTGGATGTTGCTATGGAACCTTTCACGCTTATCTGAACAGAGCCTTGCTTTAATCAGACTAATTTCCCAATTGAGCATTCTCGATGGGATTCACATCTGTAGGGTGTGCTAGTTGGAATATAATGGGCTCAGAGATCCTGATTTTACATCCATTTAAATGAAAATCGAGTTCTAAGAGCTAACATATTCCCAACCAGCTGCTCCTGCAAAGTGTGTTGCTCCTCCCCCGATGCCTCATAGAAAGATATATCTTTAGAGGTGGGGTACCCCTCAGTATTGCAGTGGAAGGTTAGCCGAGATGATACACTTATTTCAATAAGGACACGGGGAGTCCACACAAGTAAAATAAAGAACTTTGATTTATTTACAATTTTGGTATTTGTACATCCTGTTCGGTATTTGTACATCCTGTTAGATCCCTACCGGCTCTCTTTCTGGATGGTGCCTGACTGGCCGACCTTTTATAAATTGCTAAATGGAGTTCCCCCGCCTCTCAGCAGGGGAGTTCGCACTCCCCGAGAACCTCGGGGAAGATAATCATTCCTCGCCCTGTAAATCCCGTGAGGGATATTACACTATGTCCTGAAATGAGGCTTGAAGCTACAAGCAACTGAATGTAATAATAATAATATAATAATCTTTATAGTCACAAGTAGGCTTACACTAACACTGCAATGAAGTTACTGTTGTGATGATGTGCATCAATGTAAATGCATGTAGACTAGCTAGACACTAGAGGGAGCACCAGAAACATCACACACACACACACTCAACCAATAGATGAGTTAGATAGGACACGACCAATGGACATTCACGATACATACAGAGGTGACACGACCACAAGAGGGCATTACACCAACCCATATATAAAGGACACCACACACATGATCTGCCTCTTTCCAGTGGAGACAGTCAGTGAGTAGAGACACAGGGTTGATTCAATATTACACCCACCACGTGGATTGCAGCAACTGGTTAGTCTGTCTGGGTAGCTATCGTAGGATTAGCAGTAGTGTCGAACCCGAGTAATAGAAGTGTAAATAGTTTAATAAACGTGTTGAAGTTATCTCCACGTCTGAACCTTCCTTTGTCAAGTGCACCACAAGGAAGCTGCTTATGTTACACCTAGAACATAACAAATCAATTGTGAAAAGCCCCTAGTCGCCACATTCCGGCGCCTGTTCGGGTACACTGAGGGAGAATTCAGAATGTCCAAATTACCTAACACCACGTCTTTCAGGACTTGTGGGAGGAAACCGGAAACCCACGCAGGCACGGGGAATACGCGCAGACTCCGCATAGACAGTGACCCAGCCAGGAATCGAACCTGGGACTCTGGAGCTGTGAAGCCATAGTGCTACCCACTATGCTACCGTGCTGCCCACGATGTGGCAGTGCTACCAACTGAGTTAAGCTGAGACTTTAGAATCCTCTTCAGCTGCTGGAGTGAAAGGCTCCAACTGTGGCTCTTAGGAACTGAAACTTAGTTTTTCTGTTCAAAATGGCGCTACCTCTAGGTTTATTCAGAATTATGGAGAATATACAGCACAGAAAGAGGCTGTTCAGGGCAGCCAGTCAATAATGGCACTCAGGCTCCATCAATATTTCTCCATCCTACCTCATCTGACTGACTCTATCAGAATGACCCTCTGTCCCCTTCTCTCTTTGTGCTCATCTAACTTCTCCTTAAATACATCCATGTTAGTCACCTCAATCTCTCTTTGTGGTAACGAGTTCAACATTCTTCTCACTCTTTGGGTAAAGACATTTTTTTCTGAATTCCCCATTCGATTTCTTGGTGACAATCTTAGCTTGATGGTCTCTTGGCTGCAAATGAAAGCATTTTCTCCCTGTGTCTGCACAATCAAAACTTTTCATAATTTTAAAGACTTTGCTTAAGCCACCCCTCACATTTCCATCTTTTTGTGATGATTTCAACCTCCAAGCGAATTGCTTTATATTGCCGTTCCATTATCATTATCACAGGGTCAAGACTTAACATGATGTCCAGATGACAATCGCTACAAGGAGTGCAGCACGGGTCCACAGAGAAAGTTCACCATAATCTTCTCAGGGCAACCAAGGACAGATAATAAGTGCAGCCTGGCCAATATAGTCCATATGACAGGAACTTTAAATAAATGCTCATCATTATACCACAGGATGTTTCTTAATTACTTTTGCATTTCTATAATTGTTATTATATTAATTACTTTCTAGAATGTAGATGCACTCATGGCAAATGCAATGAAGGAATCCAAGGGGATGGTTCTTGTGATTGTGAGTTTGGATGGAGAGGAGTCAACTGTAACACTCGTAAGTTTGAATTCATTGCATTGTCCACTCGAAAAACAATAATTTGTGCTTGTATCAGAGGTGTTTCAGCACATTACAATGAGGAATTGAGGGGGATGAACATTAGTCTCATCATAACTACTAGTCCATAAGATAGGAAGGTGAACTGTTTTGTTCTGGTTGCTGAAACGATCAGACAATATTCTACCGCAAGTTTTGGAGAGGAAGCTGTAACACGGGGCCTACAGGGTAAGAATGATTGATCTTGGGGAGTACGACCTCGAATGATACAGAAAGAGGCCATTCAGCTGATCGTGCCTGTGCAAACACTTTGGGAAAAAAAAGTCCAGTTAATCCCACATCCCTTCCTTTTATCCACAACCTTGAAAATGTTTCTTTTTCAAGGGTTTCCCCTTTATCTGTTAGCTTATCAACAGTATGGCTTCATCGCTGTATCTGAAACCAGCTGACTGGCTGAAAGTATGACATTTAGAAAATGGGACCTGGAACCTCAATGAGCGTTACATATAGGTTCAATCCCAGGCCTGCAGGGGAAACACATGGGGCGAAATTCTCCGTTATCGGCGGAAAGTCCGCCGATCGGCGCAAAAAACGGCGCAAATCCGACTTGCGTCACGTCGGAAAAATGGGTCGATAGTCTCCGGCCCGAAATGGGCGAGCAGCGACGTAATGGGATCCACGCTTGCGCAGTGGTTCACGCCGTGCAGCGTCATACGCGCTGCACGGCGTGACGGCTCATAAGGCCATGCTGCTCCCCCCCACCCGACCGGAACACCCGACCACAACACCCAACTGGATGGCTGGCCGTCGCTCAGCCCCGAGGTTCGAGTCACGCGATGTGGAGGCGCTCATGGACGTGGTGGAGCAGAGGAGGGACGCCCTGTATCCCGGGCACGGCCGCAGAGTTGCCCCACGCCACAGCCGGCGTCTGTGGAGGGAAGTGGCAGAGGCCGTCACCGCTGTGGCCCTGACACCACGGACAGGCACCCAGTGCCACAAGAAGGTAAACGACCTCGTCAGAGCAGGCAGGGTGAGCCTCCCCATATCCCCCCCTCCCCCATATGCCCCCTCCCCCATATCCCTCCTCCCCCATATCCCCCCTCCCCCATATCCCCCATATCCCCCTCCCCCATATTCCCCCCTCCCCCATATCCCCCCTCCCCCATATCCCCCATAACCCCCTCCCCCATATCCCCCTCCCCCATATCCCCCCTCCCCCATATTCCCCCTCCCCATATCCCCCCTCCCCCATATCCACCCTCCCCCATATCCCGCATATCCCCCCTCCCCCATATCCCCCCTCCCCCATATCCCCCCTCCCCATATCCCCCCTCCCCCATATCCCCCCTCCCCCATATCCCCCTCCCCATATCCCCCCTCCCCATATCCCCCCTCCCCCATATCCCCCCTCCCCCATATCCCCCCTCCCCCATATCCCCCTCCCCATATTCCCTCTCCCCCATATCCCCCTCCCCATATTCCCCCTCCCCCATATCCCCCCTCCCCATATCCCCCCTCCCCCATATTCCCCCCATATCCCCCCTCCCCCATATCCCCCCTCCCCCATATCCCCCCCTCCCCCATATCCCCCCTCCCCCATATCCCCCATATCCCCAAGTGAATCCAGCCCTAACCTTAACCTCTGCAATGCACGCGCAACCGATGGCGTGCATTCATATACCTGCCTAACACTGTTGCCTTTTACCCCTGCCCCCCCCCCCCCCACAGGAGAAGTGCGCACACAACAATAGGGAGCTGTGAGGACTGGAGGAGGGCCCGCTGATGAGAGGTCACTGACCGTACACGAGGAAAGGGCCCTGGAACTGGCTGGCGGACCTGAGGACCAGGATGTTGCTGATGCAGAGGTCGGGGGTGTACTAGCGAGTGAGCCACCGACAGCCCGTCCCCATATCCCCCCTCCCCTATATCCCCCTCCCCCGTATCACCTGATCACTGCCTGATGTCTAACCATGCATGCTTCATTGTGTATCGCAGGACCAAACGTCCAGGCACCCATCCCCGCAGATGCAGACCGCCCGCAGGATGCCCCTCGGAGACCACAGGAGACGGAGAGACCCGCACCCTCCAGCATGCGACGCCCGCAGGATGCCCCTCGGAGACCACGGGAGACGGAGAGACCTGGAGCAACAGGGAGACGACACCCCCGTCACGTGCGGGAACGACCACCCAGCGACGAGGGGGGCAGCCACAGGCCCCCGTCACATCCGAGCCAGGACACCACTACCCAGGACACCACTACCCAGGACACCACTAACCAGGACACCACTACCCAGGACACCACTACCCAGGACACCCCTACCCGGGACAGCACTACCCAGGAAGACGAAATACCGGACAGTGACTCAGAGTGGATGGGTGGAGACGAACCCCCACCCCAAAGTGCCATGGACTCAGAGTGGAACGAAGAGCACGACACAACGCCACTGCTGTCACCAACACCCTCCACCATCGCAGAAACACTCACCACGGTTGGGCACTTTAGTGATGAGGCGTCTGGTACACTCACTGGTGCGCACAACACAGCCGTCCCGGTACAGCAGGTGGAGGTAGGAGCAGCAGAGGGACCGGGCGGTCGGAGGGCAGCCCAGCCCAAGCGAACATCTGCCGCCCAGATGGATCCCGGGTTCCTGCAGTTACCACACCCACACATAGATTCGATGCAACCACCGACCCGGAGACGAGCGAAGAGGGTGACGGGCGGCTTGCGGCGGCTGCGGTCACAGGTGGAGGAGTCCACCCGCGTCCCGGAGCTGGGAGTGGTGCCGGTCATGCGTGCCACCCAGGCCGACACCGCACGGGTGGCGTCCGCGGTGGAGGCAATGGGTGCGACGGTGTCAGACACGGGGAACGGTTTGCGAGGCCTGGGGCCTTCCGTGCAGGCGACGTCTGTGGCCCAGGAAATGGCTGCCCTCTCACAGGAGGCCATGAGCCAGTGCCAACGCCAGATGGCAGAGGCGCTCAACGCCATAGCCCAGTCTCAGCAGGCCATGGCCCAGTCTCTGCAGGCCATGGCCCAGTCTCAGCAGGCCATGGCCCAGTCTCTGCAGGCCATCGCTGAGGGCATCGGCGCCAGTGGCCATGTGCGAGCCGGCGTCGCACTGTCACAGACAGGGTTTGCCAACCCCCTGGGCTCCATGGCTACAAACCTGCAGACCCCTGTCGATACCAGCACGGGCCTCCAGGACTGGCAGCGCCAGATGTCGGGGGGGCGTCGGATGGCCAGTCCGTTCGCATCCCCCACCCATGTAGAGGCCTGGGGGCCATCGGGCACCCCGAGGGAGGAGGAGGTGGTGTGGTCCGTCCCGGCTCCCTCTGTAGGGGAGGTCCCGGTACACCGCGACACCTCGGACTCCCCCCCTTCCGTCCCAGGTGCATCGGGTGGGCAACGGGCAGGACAGGCTGGCAGCTCGCCATCCCAGTCGCCCGGGCCGCAGCCTGGCCCATCTAGGCCAGGACGCCCCAGGAAACGGCCGCCAAAGGGATCCAGTGTCAGAGGGCAGGAATCACAGGAGTCCACCTCCAGTTCTGCTGTACTGTCTGGGGAACCACGTAGACGTAGTCAAAGGGCCCGTAAGGCCAAACAATTAGACACTGAGTAATTTGGCACGGGTGCAGGGCACAGATGAGTTTTAGGGGCTAGGGCACGTGCATGAACTCCTTTGGTTATTAAAGTCAATGTTACACCTACCGAAGCTGCCTTTGTGCTCTGTCCAAAGTGTGCGGGGGTGTCATGTACGTTGAGCGCAAGTGTGTGTGTGAGGGGTGGTCTTACCTCAGCCCCAGGTGAGTCTGCCCCCTTCCCCCTGGGCCGCCATCAACATCCCCCGGGCAGAGGACGGGACCGTGCGCTGCAGTGTCACAGCCGCATGCAGGGATGGTCCGGGTGGATGGTGGTACTGTGGCCATGGGTCAGACATAGTCCAACGATGTAGAGCCAGGAGCTCATCGCAGGGCGGGTTGTCATCATCCTCCATGGCCTGCGATAGACACGCTTCCACCTGCAACTGTGTGAGCCCGGCCCGTTGTGCCGCAGGTGGATCGGCAATGGGGGGGGGGGGGGGGCTGGTGTGCATGCGGGTGGGGTGGGTGGGGTTGGGGAGGGGGGTGAGGGTGCTGGGTGGGTGGATGGGTGGGGGGTGTGGGTGGTCGGCTGTTGCCATGGTGTGCGGTCTGTGGCCATACTACCCGATTCCCACGCCCATCTAGTCAGTGAAGCGGGCGTCTATCAGTCTGTCCCGTGCCCGCTGGGCCAGCCGGTAACGGTGGACAGCCACCCGCCTGTGTCTACCCCGTCTGCCCTGACCATTGCCCCCATCCCCCTCATTTGGGGAGGACTGGGCCTCTTCCTGCTGCTCCTCCACTCCGCCCTCCTCTGCCTGCGGCACATCGCCCCTCTGCTGGGCTATGTTGTGCAGGACGCAGCACACCACAATGATGCAGCCGACCCTATCTGACCGATACTGGAGGGCGCCCCCAGAGAGGTCCAGGCACCTGAAATGCATCTTCAGCACGCCAAAGCACCTCTCGATCACTCCCCTTGTCGCTACATGGGCATCATTGTAGCGGTTCTCCGCCTCATTGCGTGGCCTCCGTATAGGCGTCATCAGCCACGATCGCAATGGGTAGCCCCTGTCGCCCAGCAACCAGCCCCTCAGCCGGGGATGGCGTCTCTCGTACATGCCGGGGATGGATGACCGCGACAACACGAATGAGTCGTGTACACTGCCTGGGTGACGGGCGCAGACGTGCAGGATCATCATGCGGTGGTCGCAGACCACCTGTACGTTCATCGAATAAGTCCCCTTCCTATTAGTGAACACGGCCCTGTTATCTGCAGGTGGCCGCACGGCGACGTGCATCCCATCGATCGCGCCCTGGACCATGGGGAACCCGGCCACGGCAGAGAAGCCCACGGCCCGGGCATCTTGGCTGGCCCGGTCCACGGGGAAGCGGATGTAGCGGTGCGCCATGGCATATAGGGCATCTGTCACTGCCCGTATGCACCGGTGCACCGATGTCTGCGATATGCCGGACAGGTCCCCACTCGGTGCCTGGAATGACCCCGTTGCATAAAAGTTCAGGGCCACCGTAACCTTGACGGACACGGGGAGAGGGTGTCCCCCGCCAGTGCCACGCGGTGACAGGTGTGCCAGCAGGTGGCAGATGTGTGCCACGGTTTCCCGGGTCATCCGGAGTCTCCTCCTGCATTCCCGGTCCGTGAGGTCCTGGTATGACTGCCGGGGCCGGTACACACGGGGCGCCCTCGGGTGCCTCCGTTGCCGTGGGGCCGCGACGTCCTCCACCCCCTCCTCGTCCTGTCGGTCAGGTGTCCCCCCAGCCTGGGCGGCTGCCGCCTGCCCCTCTGCGACAGCCTGCGCCGCCTGTCAGCACGCTCCTCCTCCTCCTCCTCATCCAGGGCAACATAGACATGAGCGGCTGCCACCACGGATGCCAACATCGCTGGATGATCTGAAAACATGACGGCCTGGTGGGGGGGAGGGGAACGACGACATGTCATCATTGCCCATATCCCCTCCTCCCCCCAGCCAGGTGGCATGGACCGCATGGGTCCAACTGTTGGAGGCTGGCACCTGGCCAAGTGGACCAACTCACTTGCCTTCCCATCCCCCTCCTCGGCACGGACCCCCCCCCAACCTCCACCCCAGCACGGACCCCCCCCAACCTCCACCCCTGCACGGACCCCCCCCCCCAACCTCCACCCCGGCACGGACCCCCCCCCAACCTCCACCCCAGCACGGACCCCCCCCAACCTCCACCCCGGCACGGACCCCCCCCCCCAACCTCCACCCCAGCACGGACCCCCCCCAACCTCCACCCCGGCACGGACCCCCCCCCCCCCAACCTCCACCCCAGCACGGACCCCCCCCAACCTCCACCCCAGCACGGACCCCCCCCAACCCCCAACCTCCACCCCGGCACGGCACGGACCTTCCCCCAACCTCCACCCCGGCACGGACCCCCCCCCCAACCTCCACCCCAGCACGGACACCCCCCCAACCACCACCCCAGCACGGACCCCCCCCCAACCTCCACCTCGGCACGGCACGAACCCCCCCCCAACCTCCAGCCCGGCACGGCACGGAGCCCCCCCAACCTCCACCCCGGCACGGCACGGACTCCCCCCCCAACCTCCACCCCGGCACGGACCCCCCATCCACCTCCCCGGCACGGACCCCCTCCCGGCACTCCCCCGGAGCCCAGCCTACTCTAACCACCCCCCCCCCCCCCGCCGCACACACACACACACAACCCAAGACACACCTCTCCTCACGCATTCAGACTGCGGCCACGCCATTGCCTGCCCAGAGCCAACCCCCCAGGCCGTCACTCACCTCCACGCTGGTCGGCGTGAGCCTGGAGCACCGGGTCACGCCGATGAAAAGGAGATTTGATTCACGTCGACGTGAACGGTCATCACGTCGACGGGACTTCGGCCCATCCGGAAGGGAGAATATCGGCAGGCCGAAAATCGGCTGCCTTGCGCAGACCCGTGACATTCTCCGCGGCAGCGGCGACATTAACGCCCCGCCGACTTTTCTCCCTTCGGAGACTTCGGCAACCGGCGGGGGCGGGATTCACGGCAGCCAACGGCCATTCTCCGACCCTCTGGGGGGTCGGAGAATGACGCCCATGGTGCTCAACGACAAGATTCATTGCAACAGTTCAACTGCAAACCTCCCCCTTGGCAAGATATCTTATCGCCATTAGACCAACGTAAGGAACAAGATACAAGGAAAGAATTATTTAACAAAGTGTTACAACCCCCGCGGAGGTCACGGGGTGTGGACCATCCGGACTTCCCCTTCAACAAGGAGAGTCCACTGAGCATAGAAACCCTGGACTGAGTGTAGGTCAGTGATATCAAGAAAACTCATATAGTTTGGACATAGTGATACATACACAAGGGGAGTGTTTGAGAAAAGAGGTAATGCAAGGCAAAACCTGATTAAGCAGCGGTTTGATTGATATGTTCAAGATATAAGGAGAATTGATGGGAAAACAGAGAAACGTTTCCACTTCTGGGGAGTCCAGGACTGGAGAATATAACCTAGACCTTACAAGAGTGAAGATAGGAAACACAACTACACACAAAGGGTGAAAGATGTTTGGAATTTTCTTCTGCAAGTGCAAATTGATGCTATTAATATCAATTAGAAATATTTGTTAACCAAGGGTATTAAGGGATGTGAGAAAAAAGTGGGTATGTGGAGTTGGGTCATGGATCAGAAATAATTTCATTGAATGGCAGCACAGATTCAAGGGGCCAAATGGCCTACCTTTGTGTATATATTCTTATGGTTGTGAGATATTGAACTCAGGTCCTTCCTGTCCTCTCAGGTCGATATAAAAGATTCCAAAACACTATTTCAAAGATGAGCAGGGACATTCTGCCTGGTGTCCTGGTCAATATCTATCCCTCAAGTTAAGATTTCAAAATGGATTATCTGGTCATTATCACATTGTGGGACTTGTGGAAATTGACACCGGGTTCCCTGCATTACAGCACTACATTCCCCCCGAAAAGTGTTTAGTTGGCTATAAAGTGCTTTGAGGTGCCCGGAAGACATGAAAAACACTGTATAAATTCAAGTTCTTTATTTTTATAACCCCTATGTTCAGCTACCCAAGAAAACCAACAAAATCCCAAATTTATTTTTTAAATTTAGAGTACCCAATTAATCTTTTCCAATTAAGGGGCAATTTAGCGTGGCCAATCCACCTACCCTGCACATCTTTTGGGTTGTGGGGGCGAAACCCACGCAAACACGGGAAGAATGTCCAAACTCCACACGGACAGTGACCCAGAGCTGGGATTGAACCTGGGACCTCGGGGCCGTGAGGCAGCAGTGCTAACCACTGTGCCGCTGTGCTGCCTCAAAATCCCAAATATGATGTGATTTCTCTCCATCTATTCACTTGTATTTATATATACACATTATCACATGCTCAGGATATCCAAACGTGCCTTACAAAAAATGAACTGCATTTTAAAATCCTAAATGAAGAGAAAGTTTGTCACTTCCTTCGCTGAAGCTTTAAATTTACAGCACTTTCCAATCTGTAATGGTTCTGCCGTACACAGCAATTGTATTCTGACTGACCTGCGCTCACTTAATGGTCCTTAGCAGCAGAATATTACGCTATTACACTGTGCTTGGTCTGGCAGACATTCCCATTGCTGTAAAATATATCACCTGACTTACCGTGAGTGTTGTTGTGGAAGCAACAGGCAGTCAGTCTGCCCACAGCAAGACCCAACTAAAAAAAAACAAGCCTGTTTTCAGTCAATGACAAGGGGTTTTGTTAGTTCATGCTTCTCATCTTCCAGTCATGCCATAGCGACTTTGCAGGCAGGTCTCAGTTTAGTAGCTTACCTGAAAGATGGCACTTGTGACAATACAGCTGTCCTTTTAAAAAATAAATTTAGAGCACCCAATTCATTTTTTCCAATTAAAGGGCAATTTAGCGTGTTCAGTCTACCTACTCTGCACATCTTTGGGTTTTGGGGGCGAAACCCACGCAAACACGGGGAGAATGTGCAAACTCCACACGGACAGTGACCCAGAGCCGGGATTGAACCTGCAACCTCAGCGCCGTGAGACTGCAGTGTTACCACTGCGCCACCGTGCTCCCCTTCAATACAGCTGACCTGCGGCAGTTCATTGTAAAGGCAGGCTAGGCCGTGTGCATAAGTCCATACTTGAATGTGGAACCAGTTGACTCAGAAGTGAAAATATCTGTGTTCGATAGTGTTACGGCTTTTCCTGTTATTTACTACAGTAAGATTTCTTAGATTTTGTTTAATGATGTGAATCAGAAACGTCAAAGTATTAACATCTGGGCTGTGCCTATGATTTTTATTTTCAGGAATCACCGATGACCAGTGCAATAAACTTTGTCATTCAAGTGCCAAGTACGTGTCCTTTGGCCATCTTCTGTCGGTAACAGAGCACTTTCGAAATTAATGAAATTCATTGTTCACTAATGTATTTGCTGTTGACACTCTGACCTTTCACCCTCTTGCACAGCTGCATCTCTGAAGCAACTGGCAACTGGAACTGTAAATGTGTGACTGGCTTCAAAGGCAATGGCACGTTCTGCGAAGGTAAAATTGAACTCTGAGCTCTCACTCACTGAACCTCTTTGGATATTTCCCTGCACACAGATTATTTCTCTTATTATATTCCTTTTTTCAAGAAATATGTTGATTTAAAGAAATTCATAATACTCAATACAAACCAGAACAATCAAAAATAGAGGGAAAGAGAAAGACATAACACCACCTTATAAAAAGGGAGAAGAGCACACCTAATTAACGTAAATACAAAGAGCAACCTAAACCCCCTAACAACTGACGGTGACTAACTCCTTGAAAAAGGAAGTAAATGGTTGCCATCCTCAATAGAACCTCGCCTCTAATGGTGAACTTGGCTTTCTCCAAATGCAGAAATAACATTCAGTCACCCAGTCAAGCAGAGGCACTGGGTGGAGTGGGAGACCTCCGACCGAGCAATATTCGTCTCCAGGTTATCAACGAGGCAAAGGCAAGGATATCCATTTTTACCCTTGACCGTATCACCGGTGAATCCAACACCCCAAATATGGCCACCACCGGACACAGACCCAAATCTACATGGAGTATCTTCGCGTGGTGTTAAAAAATGAAGTTCAGAAACCTATAAGTTTGAGGCAGGATCAGAACTTATGCGTATGGTTAGCTGGCCCCAAAGAACAGCACTCACACCATCCTCAACACAAGGGAAGAACCCGCTCATCCTTGCCTTAGTCAAGTCCTATTCAATACCTTAAACTGAATCAGGCTCACCCAAGCACATGAAGACGTGAAGTTGACCCTATAAAGGGCCTCACTCCACACCTCACCATTCAGAATGGGACCCAATCTACCCTCCCATTTCACCCTCACACTTCCCAATGGAGCAGAATCCAATGACAGGCTATGACTATACATGTCCGAAATAGACCCCACGTCAGGCCTAGCCAGAGACAGAATCTTCTTCATCAGGGAAGAGGTGGCACCAAAGGAAAGGAAGGAAAAACTTGACGTGAAAAATTGCAAACTTGGAAATACCTAAAAAGACTGAAATTGGGCAGGTGGAATTACTCAGCTAACTCCCTAAAACCTCCCGTCCACGAACAGGTCTCCAAACCACTCCAGACCCTTCACCTCCCAAGATTTAAATGTCGAGTCCAAACCAGCAGGTAGGAAGTTGCAAATAGGAGCGAGCAAAGACACGGAAAGGAGTTTGAAATACTGTCTAAACTGCTTACAAATCCTAAAGGGGGAGGGGGCCACCACTGCGTTTGAGGAAAATCTAACAGGGGTAAAAGTAATTATTGCATGAAGAGTAGATGTAGTTCAGGAACGAGCTTCCATTTGTCCCCAAATGGACCCAGGATCGCTAAACCACAACAATATTTTTTGAATGTTAGCTGCCCAGTAATAAAACTATAAATTATGGAGGGCAAAGCCCCCCAACTGTCTGTCCCTTTGAAGCAGAACGCTGCAGATTCTGGGAGGCTTACCTGCCCAAATAAAAGAGGATATTAGTTTGTTGACATTGACCACTACCCGCCAAGGATGGTGGAGGCCGTTCTAGCTCTGCAGATCTGCTTTGATACTGTTTACCAAACTGGTGTAATTTAACTTGTGAAGTGAGGCCCAGTTATGGGCCACCCGGACCCCCAGATAGCGGAAGCTTGTCTCAGTGGGAACCCAGTGGGCTTACATCCCAAGGGGGTTAACTGGGAAATATTTATTCTTGCCTAAGTTCAATTTATACCCAGAGAAGGAGCCAAAGTGTTAAGCAACTTCATTATGGTGTCTCTGGACGGGGCTGGATCCTTAATATAAAGAATAGAATCATAGAATCGTAGAATTTACAGTGCAGAAGGAGGCCATTCGGCCCATCGAGCCCTTGAAAGAGCACCCTACTTAAGCCCACGCATCCACCCTATCTGCAATATCTCGTAAACCCACCTAATCTTTTGGACACTACAGGCAATTTAGCCAATCCACCTAACCTCACATCTTTGGAAGTAGGTTGTCCGTATAAAAGGACACCCGATGTTCCACCCCTCCCCGTCTATTCCCCTCTACGTATTAGAGAACCTCAGCTCTACAGCGAGCGGCTCTATGGCTAGAGCAAACAGGATGTGGACAGTGGACAACCCTGCCTCGTGTCCCTATTTAAAGGAAAATAATCAAAATTCAAGGTGTTCGTATGAACACAGGCAGTGAGGGCCTTATACAGCGGACAAATCCAGGAAATAAATTTGTGGCCAAATCCAAACCTCCCAGGAATCTCAAATAAATCTACATGGCACGGTGGCACTGCAGTGAGCACTGCTGCCTCATCGCTCCAGGGTCCCGGGTTCAATTCCGGCCTCAAGTCACTGTGTGGAGTTTGCACTTTCTCCTCGTGGCTGCGCGGTTTCCTCCGGGTGCTCCGGTTTTCTCCCACAAGTCCAGAAAGATGTGCTGTTAGGTAATTTGGACATTCTGAATTCTCCCTTCATGTACCCGAACAGGTGCCGGAATGTGGCGACTAGGGGCTTCTCACAGTAACTCCATTGCAGTGTTAATGTAAGCCTACTTGTGACAATAAAGATTATTATTATTTTACTTGCCTTGAGCTCTGAGAGACTGCACACTCTGTTGACGAGTTTCTACACCAAGCTTTCTGTTCCCTGATTTTTTGGATGCATTTCAGTCATAAAAGACCTATTCCAATATCTATATGGGTTTCTCAAGATTAACCAATCCGTGGAACCAAGAAAAGGGGCCAAAGCTACAGCACTCCAGCGGGAGCCACCCTCATGCTCATCTTCCCCCTACATTACACCACCAGGTGTCCCCTTTTCTCTTATTATATTGCACAGATTTTTTGTTTGTTTGAAGTGCTGCATTAGAATGTGAAACTCTCATGAGAAATGGTTGGGAGTGAATAGAGCAGGCGCACATAATGGCTTAAACACATGAGGGAGAGATGGCAATAGTATGCTGACAGAATGAGATCAAGAGGAGTGCAAGGAGGCTAATGAACACTGCCATGGACCAGTTTGGCCAAATGGCCTACTTCTCTGCTGTAAGTTCTATGTAACTCTATGGGCAAAATCTTCTAGCTTTTTATGCCACAGGATCTTCTGGTCCTGCTTAAGCCGCACTCCCCGCTGTGGTTTCCCAGCGACGTGGGGTTGATTCAATGCAAAATCTTAGTGACAGCTTCCCATAGCCAACCAAGGGCGGGTCACTGAGTAACATTCCACAGGGTGTCCAGAGAATCCCGCCCTATGCAGGGCATCACTATTTCTATTTCATCAAGTCTCTTAATTCCCTCAAATGCCTAAAAAGATAAATGGATTCTGATATCAGCCTGGGTAGAAATTAATCTCTGAATTAATTCATCAGGTTTTACTTAATATCGGTTATGGCTAGTCAGCGGGGGAGGGGGGCGGGTGGCCCCCCTGATTCGGTTGATAACCTGGAATGTAAGGGGACTGAATGGGCCGATCAAGCAGGCCCAGGTGTTCGCGCACCTGAAGGGGCTGAAGGCAGATGTGGTCATGCTCCAGGAGACACACCTGAAGGTGGCAGACCAGGTAAGATTGAGGATTGTAGGTCAGGTGTTTCACTCAGGGTTGGATGCCAAAAATCGGGGGGGGTGGCGATCTTGGTGGGAAAGAGGGTGTCGATCGAGGCGTCGAGCATTGTGACAGACAATGGCGGCAGGTATGTAATGGTAAGTGGTAAGCTGCAAGGGGAGAGGGTGGTGCTGGTCAAAGTGTATGCCCCGAACTGGGACGATGCGGGTATTATGCGGCGCATGTTGGGTCGGATCCCGGACTTGGAAGTGGGGGGCCTGATAATGGGGGGGGTGTCTTTAACACGGTGTTGGATCCGGCACTGGATCGCTCCAGGTCTAGGACGGGTAGGAAGCCGGCGGCGGCTAGAGTGCTGAGGGGGTTTATGGACCAGATGGCAGGGGTGGACCCTTGGAGACTTGCAAGGCCGGGGGCTAGGGAATTTTCATTCTTCTCGCAGGTCCATAAGGCTTATTCTCGGATCGACTTTTTTATTATGAGCAGAGCACTGATAGCGAGAGTAGAGGATACCGAGTACTCGGCGATAGCCATTTCGGATCACGCCCCGCATTGGGTAGACCTAGAGCTGGGGGAGGAGAGGGACCAGTGCCGTTGTGGCATTTGGAGGTGGGGCTGTTGGCGGACGAGGAGGTGAGTAAGCGGGTCCGAGGAAGCATAGAGAGATACCTGGAGACCAATGATAACGAGGAGGTCCGAGTGGGGATGGTATGGGAGGCGCTGAAGGCGGTAGTTAGGGGAGAGCTAATTTCCATTAGGGCCCACAAGGAGAGGAGAGAGCAGAGGGAGAGGGAGAGGCTGGTGGGGGAAATGGTGTGGGTAGACAGGAGGTATGCGGAGGTGCCGGAGGAGGGACTGCTGAGGAAGAGGCATAGCCACCAGGCCGAATTCGACCTGTTGACCACCAGGAAGGCGGAGGTGCAGTGGAGGAAGGCCCAGGGGGCGATTTATGAGTATGGGGAAAAGGCAAGCCGGATGCTGGCGCATCAGCTTCGGAAGCGGGACGCAGCTAGAGAGATCGGGGGAGTTAAGGACAGGGGAGGGAGTGTGGTACGGAGGGGGGTTGACATCAATGGGGTCTTCAGGGACTTTTATGAGGAATTGTATCGGTCCGAGCCCCCACGGGAGGAGGGAGGGATGGGCCGTTTTCTGGAACAAGTGAGTTTCCGAAGGTGGAGAAGGGACTGGTAGCGGGATTGGGGGCCCCGATTGGGCTGGAGGAGCTGGCCAAAGGGATAGGGAGCATGCAGGCAGGGAAGGCATCGGGGCCGACAGTTTCCCGGTCGAATTCTACATGAAATATGTGGACCTGTTGGGCCCGTTGCGAGTTAGGACCTTCAATGAGGCATGGAAGAGGGGGGGGGCCTTGCCCCCGACGATGTCCCGGGCACTAATCTCCTTGATCCTGAAGCGGGACAAGGATCCCCTGCAGTGTGGGTCTTACAGGCCGATTTCGCTGTTAAATGTAGATGCCAAGGTGCTGGCGAAGGTCTTAGCCACAAGAATTGAGGATTGTGTGCCGCAGGTGATCCACGAAGACCAGACGGGATTTGTGAAGGGGAGGCAGTTGAACGCGAATGTGCGGAGGCTCCTGAACGTGATTATGATGCCGGCGAGGGAAGGGGAGGCGGAGATAGTGGTGGCGATGGACGCTGAGAAGGCCTTCAATAGGGTAGAGTGGGGGTACTTGTGGGAGCCTCCCCGTAACAGCCTCCCCGAACAGGCGCCGGAATGTGGCGACTAGAGGCTTTTTACAGTATCTTCATTTGAAACCTACTTGTGACAATAAGCGATTTTCATTTTCAGATGCTGAAGAGGTTCGGGTTTGGGGAGGGGTTTGTTAGGTGGATTAGGTTGTTGTACGAGGTCCCGATGGCGAGTGTAGCCACGAACAAAAGGAGGTCTGAGTGCTTTCGGTTGCATCGAGGGACGAGGAAGGGGTCCCCCCTGTCCCCCCTGCTCTTCGCACTGGCGATTGAACCCCTGGCTATGGCACTGAGGGAGTCGAGGAACTGGAGAGGGTTGGTGCGGGGGGGTGAGGAGCATAGGGTGTCGCTCTATGCGGACGACTTGCTGCTGTATGTGGCGGACCCGGTGGGGGGAATGCCGGAGGTAATGAGGATCCTCAGGGAGTTCGGGGATTTCTCAGGGTATAAGCTCAACATGGGGAAGAGCGAGTTGTTCGTGATTCACCCAGGGGACCAGGAGAGGGGGGTTGGCGAGCTCCCACTAAAAATGGCAGAGAGAAGCTTCAGGTACTTGGGGGTCCAGGTGGCCAGGAGCTGGGGGGCCCTGCATAGACTTAATTTCACGAAACTGGTGGAGCAAATGGAGGAGGAGTTCAAGAGGTGGGACACGCTGCCGCTGTCCCTGGCGGGTAGGGTGCAGTCAGTTAAGATGACGGTGCTCCCAAGGTTTTTGTTCCTGTTCCAGTGCCTCCCCATTTTTATCCCGAGGGCCTCCTTTGGGCGGGTCAACAGGAGCATAACCGGGTTTGTGTGGGCGCAAGGGACTCAGAGGGTGAGAAGGGTGTTCCTGGAGCGGAGTAGGGATGGGGGGAGCTGACACTGCCCAACCTCTGTGGGTACTACTGGGCCGCCAATGTGGAGATGGTGCGTAAGTGGGTGATGGAGGGGGAGGAGGCTGCATGGAAGAGGCTGGAGACGGCGTCTTGTGAGGGTACGAGTCTGGAGGCGCTGGCAACGGCACCGCTGCCGTTCCCTCCAATGAGGTATACCACGAGCCCGGTGGTGGCGGCTACCCTCAAAATCTGGGGGCAGTGGAGGCGGCACAGGGGTGAAGTTGGGGCCTCGGTGTAGACCCCAATACGGGGGAACCACCGGTTTGTCCCAGGGAGAATAGAGGGAGGGTTTTCGGGGTGGCACAGGGCAGGGATAAGAAGGTTGAGGGACCTGTTTGTGGACGGGAAGTTCGCGAGCCTGGGTGAACTGGAGGAGAAGTATGGGCTCTCCCCGGGGAACGCCTTCAGATATTTACAGGTAAGGGCGTTTGCCAGGCGGCAGGTGGTGGAATTTCCGCGGCTGCTGCCACGCACAGTACAGGACAGGGTGCTCTCGGGGGGGCGGGTGGGAGTGAGGAAGATCTCGGAAACTTACCAGGTGATGCAGGAGGAGGAGGAGGCCTCGGTGGTGGAGTTGAAAGGTAAGTGGGAGGAGGAGTTGGGAGAGGAGATCGAAGAGGGGACGTGGGCAGATGCCCTAGCGAGGGTGAACTCTTCCTCTTTGTGTGCGAGGCTCAGCCTCATACAGTTTAAGGTACTGCACAGGGCACACATGACCGGGACAAGGATGAGCCGGTTCTTTGGGGGAGAGGACAGGTGTGTTAGGTGCTCAGGGAGCCCAGCAAACCACACCCATATGTTCTGGGCATGCCCAGCGTTGGAGGAATTTTGGAAGGGCGTAGCAAGGACGGTGTCGAGGGTGGTAGGATCCAGGGTCAAACCGGGCTGGGGTCTCGCAATATTTGGGGTTCCAGGGGAGCCGGGAGTGCAGGAGGCGAAAGAGGCCGGAATTCTGGCCTTTGCGTCCCTGGTAGCCCGGCGAAGGATTCTTCTTCAGTGGAGGGATGCGAGGCCCCCAAGCGTGGAATCCTGGATCAACGATATGGCGGGGTTCATTAAATTGGAGAGGGGGAAATTCACCTTGAGAGGGTCGGTACAAGGGTTCTTCAGGCGGTGGCAACCGTTCTTGGACTTCCTGGCAGAACGGTAGACAATGGTCAATGGCAGCAACCAGGGGGGGGGGGTCGATTTTATTTTTGTTTATTTACCCTGGGGGATCTGAGGGGGTGTACTTATTTGCTATTTTGCTTTGTGTTAAACTCGGGGTGTTAATTTATTATTTATGTATAGGGGGAGGGGGGCACGGGGGTTGTTTTAATTTGTTCTGTAGTTAATTTTATTGGGTTTCTTTTTTATTCTGTTGTTGATATTTTGAGAAAACCCTAATAAACATTTTTTTTTAAAAAAAGGTTTTACTTAATATCAATGAGGGGTTATGGTCTTAAAGTGGCGATTGCTTACATTGGTACAGAGAACAATGTGTTAGATGGTACCATGTACTTCTACCAGAATTCACTTGCCAACCAATTTGTTGATTACCCTTGCATTAGATTCTTGCGAATGTCCTGATGAGTGCAATATGAAAAGCTTCATCAAAAACGTTACTGTTTTTAGCACTATTCAAACATTAAATAACAAGAAAGTCTATAATTTACTTCATTGAAGCTTTAAATTTACAAGCACTCTCCAGTCTGCACAGTTTCTGCAGTACACAACAATTGCACTCTGACTGACTGAAGGCTGCACTCACTTGATGACACTAAACAGCAGAATATTACACTGTGCTTGGTCTAGCTGGCATTCCCGTTGTTATAAAACAGCTCATCACCCCACTTACTGTGAGAAATGTCACCCATTAGTATAGTTAACTAGTATTGTTAACCATTATAGAATGGTACTGCGAATAAATGTCACTGAATGCCTGGCTCTATTGTCATTGTCATTGCCGTCGTCGGAGTTCAGAGTTTAGTTATCAAATTGACTTGAACCATGCACTTTCAAACAGGAGCTAATGGGTGTTTAGGGTATTCTACTAATGTCGCTTTTAGTTTGCAATGGCAATTCTGATCTTTGCTGGTCCTGTTTATTACAGCTGTGAATGCATGTGAGATAAATAATGGAGGCTGCTCACCAAATGCGGACTGCAAAATAACACTTCCTGGGCAAAGAGATTGCACCTGTCGGAGAGGTTACACTGGCGATGGACTTGTATGCCTCGGTAAAAACATATATTTTCTTTTAAATAGCTGCCCATATGTACCATATGTTTACAATTTAGCTGAATTTGAGGGATGAGGTGAGAGCAATTGCCCCTTGACATCAAGGCTAGCATTTGACCAAGTGAGGAATCAAGGAACCCGAACAAAACTCAAGTCAATGGAAATTGGAAGGAAATTTCTTCCACTGGTTGGAATCAGATGTAACACAAAGGAAGATGGTGATCTTTGTTGGAGGCCAGTCATCTCAGCTCTAGGACATGGCAACAGAAGGTCCTCAGGGTAGTGTCCTAGGTCTAACTATCTTCCGCTGCTTTCTCCTTTTCTCCTTCATAAAGCCAGAAATGATGATTGCACAGTGTTCAACACCATTTGTGGTTCCTCAGATACTGATGTGGTCTATACCCACATGCAGCAAGACCAAGGCAACATTCAGGTTTGGTCTGAAGTGACATTTGCACCAAATGCCAGGCAATGGCTATTTCCAACAAGAAATAATTTAACCATATCCCCTTGATGTTCAATTATATTTTCCACTCTCAACGTCCTGGGGGTTACCATTGACCAGAAACTGAATTAGATCAGCCATAGAAATAATGTGATAAGAAGAGCAGGTTGGAGGCAGGAAATTCTTTTGTTTTTTGTTAAAAACGCAGCTATTTTTAATAGTTTATGATGAACGCTCACAAATACAATGCACGCGTCACAGCACATTTACCTTGCCTAGCAGTGGAAACAGGTAAGGTTTACCCCTGACTTAATGAGAAGGCCGACGTTGTTTCACAGACACCGAACACTGGATGTCAGATTCCAGGGTGAACCTGGAGTCTCAGTCGGAGATCTCATTCAATGTTTTTTGTTTTAAAAATTTTTTTTAATCTCCTCCTTTTTCACATTTTCTCCCACATTTACACCCATCAACAATAAACAATAATCAGCAAGATATGTCAATCCCCATAATAACAACAATCCCATCCGCCCACCAACCCCCAAACATCAGCCCGCATGTTTCCATAAACAAATGACAAAAAGGAATCAGGGATTACCCGTAGTCACCCTTAATCTACACAGCTCCCCCCCACCCCCCCACCCCCCCATTAAGAAAATACAGTCATGAGGTTACATCGGCACATGACCATTCCTCAATTTGTCAGTTCTGCCACAGTCCTTCTGCCTTCGCAAACTCCTCCTCTGCTTCCGCCGTTCCAAAATAAAAGTCCCTGAGCTTATAAGTCACCCTCAGCTTCGCTGGATATACAATGCCGCACTGCACCTTGCTAATGTACAGTGCCCTCTTCACCCGGTTGAAGGCAGCCCACCTCCTCGCCAGCTCCACCGTAAAGTCCTGGTATACACGTATACCAGCTCCAGCCCACTGCACCATCCGCTTCTGCTTGGCCCAGCTCAGGACCTTCTCCTTCACCCTGTACCTACGGAAGCACAGAGTCACTGCCCTTGGCGGTTCACTTGCCTTTGGTACAGGCCTCCACGACCGATGAACCCGATCCAGTTCATATCGGGAGGGATCCTCCCCCTCCCCCAATAGTTTTGCCAGCATCGCGGCAAAATACTCAGTCGGCTTCGATCCTTCAACTCCTTCGGGCAGCCCCACGATTCTCAAATTCTGTCGCCTGGATCTGTTTTCCAGATCTTCCATTTTTCCTCGCAGATCCTTGTTAGTGTCCATCACCTTCCGCATCTCCTTCCCCATCGAGGCAAGTTGATCACCGTGCTGCAATAACGTCTCCTCCACTTCTTTCAGCGCCTCCCCTTGCTCTCGCACCTCCGCCACTGCGCTCGCCACCGCCGTCGTTACCGGGGAAACCCGGGGTTTCTCCTTTTCTCCTTCATTTCGCAATCTGCGCCAACTGCTTTTCGAATTCCGCAGCCATCACCTTAGTTATTTCTTCAGCTGTAAGCACTGCGGCCTCCCCTAGTGCTCCAGCCTCCATTTTCTTTGTTGACCCCGCGGTGACCTTTCCACTCCCCAACGGACTTTCAGCCGCTTTTTTCCCGGCCGTTTTTTTGGTGTTTTTAACATCCTTCTTCTCTGTGCGCTGTCTCCCGACTTTTACTGCCGTCGCTGGCCCTAGGACCGGGCGTTACTCCCCGTCAATGCCGTTCCCGAACGGGAGCCCTCCAACGCACGGCTGCCTCCCGCCCGCCGTCACCGGAAGTGAGGCAGGAAATTCTGTGGAGTGTAACTCGCTTCCTGGCTCCCCAAAGCCTGTAAACAATCTGCAAGGCACAAGTGGAGTGTGATGCAATGCTCTCCGCTAACTTGGATGAGTGTGACTCCAACAACATTCAAGACGTTTAGCACCACTCAGGACAAAGCAACCCACTCGATCAATACTCTATCCACCACCTCAAACATTCACTTCCTCCAATACTGACACACAATGGCGGCAGTGCATACCATATACAATATGCATTGCAGCGACTCACCAATGCTCTTTCACCGTTACCTTCCAAGTGAGAAACCTTTACCACCTAGAAGGACAAGGACAGCAGATATGGGGGAACAGCAACACCTCTATGTCACGCACCCTGACTTGGAACTATACCGCCGTTCCTTCGCTGTCTGGGTTAATTTCATGGAACTTCTTCCTTCACAGCACTCTGGGTCTACCTGCATTGCACTACATGGTCTGTACCCGTTCAAGGAGGTGATTCACTCTCACCATCTCAAGGGCAAATGGGGATGGGAAATAAATGCTTGTCTTGATAATGATACTCACATTCCTTTAACGATTTTTAAAAATCATGTATGTTTTTGACTGTATAAAAGTAGTTCTGATGTTTTCTGAATAAAATCTAAAGATAATAAACTCTTATTAATAAAGGTAATTTATAAAAGGCTTCACTTAGGGTTCTTTGTGTTCTTTAAGAAATCAACCCCTGCCTGGGGAATAATGCAGGATGTCATATGAATGCTGAATGTACTCAAACTGGGCCAAACCAGGTCAGTAAAATTAATTTCATTTCATTCTCTCTTAGCTCACACTGGCGTGTAGTTCAAAATATGTTGTTCAGCCCCCCCCCCCCCCCCCCCGGCAATGCATCTGCTATCATTTTGTTCTGGTTTGAGCATGTCCATCCATTGTTGTTACCAGACCCATGAGCAAATGATCAGCAGGAATAAATAGAGAGCCAGAAATCATGGGGGAACATTTTCTTTACTATTCATGACCCGAGGAATATTGACCCCCTCCTCATAATCTTGTCACCCAATTGGCATCAACATATCGCCTGGTGTTTAGCCCACATTAATAATAGCTACAATTGTACTCATGATAAGTTTGTGTCCCAGAGTATTTTCTTTCATATACCTCATGGGAGATGCACTGTGCATACAAATAAACACCAAAATCCCAACTATTGGAAGCCTGTTTGTGTTCTTTCAAAATCAATGCAGTTGAGATGACACCAGCAAATTAATTGAGCAAACATATTTTTCTAAATTTTCTAAATTCTAAATAAGGACGAGCAATAGTTTGTGTATCTGTGGATTGTGCCTGAGAATAATAATAATCGCTTATCGTCACAAGTAGGCTTCAATGAAATTATTGTGAAAAGCCCCTAGTCGCCACATTCCGGTGCCTGTTCGGGGAGGCTGGTACGGGAATTGAACCCGCGTTCTTGGCCTTGTTTTGCATTACAAGCTAAGCAGAACTGAATGGCGCATTCTCCACCTTTCCCCTATTCCTATATTACCTATCAGACTTTGCTTTCTAATTTTAAATTGGTGATTTTAGGCAGCGTGCAACTGTTTGCTTGGCTATCAAGGTGACGGCAGGACCTGTGAACCAGTTAACCCCTGTCGAGTGGTGAGTGCAATGATGGTGGTTCAGTACATCTTCATTTAACCTAATTGCCCAGACACTTAGTTAGAACGACGAGTGATTTAATTCCTTTTGCTTTATTACAGGACAATGGGGGCTGCAGTGAATTTGCCAAGTGCAATCACACTGGACCAAACGAGCGAGAGTGTAGCTGTTTGCCGAGTTACCTTGGCGATGGGGTTACCTGTAAAGGTAGCATATACAAGGTGTGTTCCCTGATGCCCCTTCTATTTGATCAGTGCTTCGGTTAGAGTCATGTTTCAGCTGTGATCAATTCAGTGCTCTCCATAGATCACTCACTCAGGAATCTTCCTTCACCCTTTCTTTGCAGGAGATGACAAAGGACACAGCTGCTTCCCGTTTTTTCCAATACCTTCAGGTAAAAAAAGAAATTGCCGACCTTTTCCTTCTGGTCTTTCATGGCAATAACTCAAACCCAGCTGCATATAATGGTGTATTAACATATTGACTAGTGCAATTGTAGCCGTAAAGAGAATCATAATTCAATCTGTTTTGTAAATGTTTGCAAATGTTACAGTGCAGCAAGCACAAAGCACCACCTGTCAACCAGGAATAAACTCTGATAAGTAATTGAAATAAGAGCAAATTTCCCAGCTCTGTAATCTCAGCAAATAGCAACGCTCAGGAGAAACAGGGCTGGAGAACAAGCTGCAACAAGTGTAGCATTGGCATATCAAAAAGGAATAGGAGCAGGAGGAGGCCACATGATTTACCCTGTTGTGCTCTTCAAAACAAAATGGATGTCACAGAGTACTTAAGGTTGCACCACTGGATAAAAGAGTGTTTAAGGTGGTGGATGGGGTGCTGATCAAGCAGCCTACTATGTTTTGGATGTTGTCAAGCCTCCTGAACGTTGTTGGAGCTACATGCACTACAGCACTGGCCATCTTTGAGTTATGGTGTATGACATAGACAAACTGCAGACCTTGGGGCTATATGATGCCCCAACCCTTGGTAATCCAGTCCATGAAGCACAGCCAACCTTTTTGCCCTTCCATCTCTCACTCACTGGTTTATTCTGTTTGAATTCTATTGTCTTTATAAATACTGTGGCTTCCAGGAGCAGAACAGAGGCTAGGAATCCTGTGGCAATTAACTCACATCCTGACCCTCCCCAAAGCCTTTCCACCATCTACGAGGGACGAGTCAGGAGTGTAATGGGATAATCTCCACTTGCCTGGATGAGTGCAGCCCCCAACAACACTCAAGAAGCTCAACACCATCCAGGACAAAACAGCTCACTTGGTTGGCACCCTATCCACAAACATTTACTCCTTCTGCCACCGATGAACAATAACAGCAATGTGTGCCATGTACTGCAGCAACTCACCAAGGTTCCTTGTACAAACTCACGATCGCTAATATCTAGCCGGCCAAGGACAGCAGAAGCATGGAAACACAAACAAGTGGAAATTACCCTCCAAACCATTCACCATCCTGACTTACGAATACATCGCTGTTCACTGATTCAAAATCTTGGAACTCCCTCCCAGCCTCCCACAGCACTGGATTTCAACTTTTTACATGTGACAAATTCTCCATTTGGGCATTCATCCTGAGGAAAGGCCTGAGCAGACAGGCCTGAGCAGACAGGTCTGAGCAGGAAATCACAGACTGGCTGCAGATTTGACTTACTAATTCCTGAATTAACATCACTATTTCAGGCTATCTGGTCTTTATCATGTTGCTATTTGCGGGAGCTTGCTGCGTGCACATTGATTGCCTGGTTCGCTACATTATAACAGTGGCTAAACTTCCAAAAATAGCACTTAACATTTTGTGAAGTGTTTTGAGATGTCTGGTGACCTCGGAAGGCACTATATAAATTAATTCATGACTGAAAATCAGGATTTCACAACCAAACCTCTTTGCGAATAGTGCATGAGTGCCCTATTGGCGAAATGAAGGCCAAGATATTCTGGTGCCACCATGGTGGGACCTGCCGCGGAGTATGTGGCAGGCCACACAAAAGCCCATTGTCTTTTGCTAGGGCTGGAAGATCCCAGCCCAAGTGTGACCCAAAGCCCCATGATTATATATCAATGCAATGCTTGACAGATAAAATAAATAACCTTGGGCACTCCGATTGATAAGGCCACTCAATACTCGACAGTCTCGGAAGTATCATTCTTATTCATTTTTGAAGTAAACGGCAAAGGAGAGTCTGAAGAGTTCATAAGAAAGACATTTTATTCAGCATAACAGCAGCATTTACACTGGACCCGGTTACACATCAGGGTCCTCACTCCTTTCTCTCAGCTGCCACGGTTATACTAGTGTTGGTTAACTCACGGCCCAATGAGCACCAGGGAACAATCCTCCCCAGCTGGGTGAGTCCCATGCAGGGTTATAACAGATTTATATACCTTGAGTTGAAATATCAGATGAATCCTCCAATTGGAAATTGATGTTTAGTTCCGCCACCCCCACAATGTTGTTATGGCAATGAAGCAACTCATCCCAACCGTGGTAATTTATTTGGTCTTTCCATGCAGCTTAATCGTGTCACTGAATTCGGTGGTTTGGGTCCTTTTACTGTGTTCGTTCCGAGCAACGATGCTTTTAAGAACCAAGCTCAGGTAAGTGTAAGTGCGTCACCGAGGCTGTAGCATTTCCCAAGGAGGGTTGTCTGGATCATTTTACATGAGACTTCATCTCCTCATTCCTTTCAACATTTAGATATCAAACTGGACGGAAAAAGGACAAATGACGCAGGTTCTCCGTTATCACATTGTGGCGTGTAATCAAGTGCTGTATAATCAGCTAATCACCATGAACAGTCTCACCACCGTTCAAGGAGAAACCATACAGTTTTCCTATGTAAAGGTGAGAGAATGAGTTGCCGTAATACATAGGGGATGAACAGCTTGACCTGTACCTCCATGTTACTTGATATAAAGTGTTACGGGAAGAAAGCAACATCATTAAAGAGTGTTAGTTGTGGCTCAGTAGATAGCATTCTCGGCAGAAGGTTGTGGGTTTAAGTCCTCTTCCCGGGACTTGAATGCCTAAAATAGGCTAGCAATCCAATGCAGTACTACAAGAATAAAGATTATTATTATTATTAAGAGTAATCAGCTGCCGTCTTTCAAGTGAGATGTAAAACTGAGGCCTGTATACTCTCTCAAGTGGATCCCAAAGAAGAGCCAGGGCTTTCCCTCTGATGTGCTGACCACACATTTAACCCTCAACCAATATAATTAAAAAAGATGATTTGGTCATTTATTTCCATTGCTGTTTGCTGTACACAAGCTGGCACTATGTATCCTACATTACTGCAGTGACTACACATCAAAGGTATTGAATTGATCATAAAGCACTCTTGTGTCAGGAAAGATGCTGGGCGGGTTTTAACTAAATGGGAACAAAGTCCTACAGCGAGTGCATTTAGCTGCGTGTTTGCCAGTGCTCACAGTATCGAGAAACATAACGCTATAAAACGGCACTCGCATTAGATAGAGGGTCTCAGTGGGTAACGCACGGCCGAGGCCACACATTGCCCCATTTTGTGCGCTGAGGAGTTCCGCTCGCCGGAACTCCCCAGTGTAGCGAGAGATCGGGACACAATTTTAATATGGCGCCCCGATATCTGGAGCCCCTAAAATGACCCCGACACCCACCCTCCCAAACAAGCCCTAATGCACAATGGGAGGGAGCCCCACCCAACACGCATACAGGGCACCCCTACCTGAATCACCACCGCACAAAAGGTGCCAGCTTGGCAGTGCCCCTGGCAGCTGGCAGGGCCACCTGGGCAGTGCCAGGGTATTCAGGTGGCACCAGCAGTGCCAGGGTACCACCGGTTCAAAGGGCATGCACCTGCCGGCCTCTAATCCACTGGGAGACCCCCGACCAGTGCCATTCCATCCAGTCCCCATTTGTGGATACCAGTACTGAATGGCAGTCACCTGAGATCTCCGAGGCAGAGGAGATAGATCCCGTTCCTCGGGCATCTCGGGAATCTGCATGTTAAAGTGAGACTAGCAGATTTGCTAGAAAGTGATCCTACCCCCCTATGGGCAGGATTTACATTGTGATGTCTCGCGGGATCATGTTAGATCTCGCGAGACATTGTGAGCCGTGTAGATCCCGGGAGCAGAGTCTCCTGGCTTCTATTGGCCACGCTGTGCCGCAGTGAGCTGCCTTTCGGGCGCAGCGTGGCCGTAAAATCGAGAGGTGGGACTGACTTGGAACTCACTGCCTATGAGGTGGGGAAAGTGGAGATGAGCAATGATTTCAAATTAAATTAGATGGGCACTTGAGGGAAATGAACTTGCTGAGTGACTGAGGTAGAGCGGGCGAATGGGCTGACTGGATTTCTCCATGGAGAACCAGCATGGACTATATGGGGCTGGGCCAACAAGCCTCTTCCTGCGCCATAATTATTCTATTATGGTAGAACCTGGAGCCGGTTTCGCCCAGTTGGCTGGATAGCTGGTTTGTGATGTAGAGCAAGGCCAACAACGTGGGTTCAATTCCCATACCAGCTGAAGTTATTCATGAAGGCCCGCCTCAACCTTGACCCTCGCCCGAGTTGTGATGATCCTCAGGATAAATCACCACCTTTCAGCTCTCCCCCTCAAAGGGAATAGTCAGCTGGGACATTGGCAACTTTACTTTATTGTGGCAGAAAAAGACTGCACCAGTTCTTGTGGCTATGTAAACCTCTGGGACTTAGAGCAATGTTTTTGATCATTGTAGCAAACTTAAGAATTTGTGTCACACAATGTTACAGGCACCTCTTCTTTTACAGGGAATCACTCTCAAACTTTGGCATTTTGGTTCATTGACTATTATCTGCAAGCTCAACTTACCTGCGCAATGCACTAACTTAGGGAAAACAGTTGTCGTGTTGGGTGTTCCGATATACAAACGAACCAACACGGTTGTAGATGGTACAACTCTGTTTTATTATTCTGTACAATAATAACTATTAACTTCTGGCTGTGGTTTGTACAACACCAGCTAACCTGTGGGCCCAGCCCTAGCACTATCTTAGTGAGGCACTCAGCACATGGTGTATGTCTGAGTGGCACGCTGTGAGCTCTGTGCTCTGAGCTATCTCCTGGTAGAATCCGCGGGAACTGTGGTGTTCCCTGTTTTATAGTGCGTGTGCTCTCACTGGTGATTGGCTGCGATGTTGTGTGTGTGTTGATTGGTCCGTCTACCTGTCCATCAGTGTGTGTGTGATTGCACCATGATATGTTACTATGGATATCATGACAACAGTGACACATTTATTTTAAAGGTTGCACCACCACAGATATTGATCAACAAAGGAGTGCTAAACTAACAAGCGGAGAACCTAAGTGTGGTCCTGCCTATCAAGACATTACTAAACTCAAAATTATTGACAAGATCCTTAAATGGGGCAAGAGGTTGGCCACTGGAGACCTCTTGATCCCATCCCAAATTCCAGGCTTTTGAACATCTACATAAAGTGATTAAAACCCATACTTTTTTCTGTAATTGATTGTCCTGTGACATACTATATAGCATGTCTCTGTGGAGACTCTGTAAATGCGCTTATTATTGTGGCCTATTGAAATCTGTGGGGATGCTCACTGATGGCGACATCCAATGATGTCTGGATGGAAAGAGAGTGATCTCAAGAAGTGCCAATTCCCGCTTTTGGCGGAATTTGGGAGTGCACAAAAATAGGGCTGGAGGTCCGACGGGAGTGTATCTCATCCCAAATTCCAGCCAGCCTGCTACCAGATGGGCCAATTCCCCTCTTGTGCTGGTCAACATTTATCCCTGAACTACCTCCCCCAAAACAGATTGACTGGTCGTTCAACCCAATGTTGTTTGGGGTGAAACTGCTCACAAAACAACAGCGCCTGCACTTTGAAATTGATCCATCGGCTGCGAAGCACTTTATGATGTTCTCAGAAAGTGAAAGGTGCTATGTAAAATCTTTCTTTCTGTTCATCTCTCTTTTACTGCAGGCATTGTGTGAGTTGGTCACTGCCTTGAAAAAGCGAGAGGAATTTAATACACATTAGCATTTATATCGGAATAGCAGCAAGCATTGTGCATGTGAACACATTGATTGTGCATATTGTGTACATCATAGCACATATATGATTAGCACAGTATTTGGTAATAGTTCTGTGCACCTGTTATGCCCCTGTTTTGTCTTTGATCAATGTAATCATGGAGTACATATTTCCAATTTCTCAATACGGTCTCTCAGCCAGAGAAAACTTCCATTCTTTCCGAGCCCATCAACACTGATCAACTCATCCTGCACCCAGGGCCACGCCCCACTCCCCACATCTGTAACCTCCAGCAGCCTCGCAACTCTCTCGGAACTCTGCACTCCTCCAACTCCGGACACTTGGAGAATCCTTGCTTCCTCATTCTGACCATGGAGGCCATGCCTTCAGCTATCTTGGTCCTCAGCTCTTCCCCTAAAGTTCTCTGCCACCTCGCTCTCCACTTTTAAGGCTCTGCTCAAAACCTTCTTTGACCAAGCTTTAGGTCATCTATCCGAATGTCTCCTTTGGCTCAGCATCAGGTTTATCAACTACTTTCCTGTGAAGTGTCTTGAGGTGTTAAGAATACCAAGGGTGCTGCATAAATGCAAAGTGTGTTGTTGCTATGAGGAAGATTTCTGCCTTCTCTACTTGGGGAGCCATTAACCAGAGTGAGTTGCCCAAAACTTGGATGGAATTAAAACCAGCGGGCATTAAAAACTGCGACAGATGTTCAATCATCCCACTAGCTAACAACTGAAGTGAAAATCTGCCAATGTGGTTATTAGTGATTGCTTTTTATGGGATGTGGGTGTCACTGGATAGGCCAGCATTTATTGCCCACTGCTAATTGCCCCTTGAGAAGGTGGTGGTAAGCTGCCTTCTTGAGCCATTGCAGTACATGTGGTGTAGGTACACCCATGTTGTTAGTGCTGTTAGGGAGTTCCAGGATTTTGATCCAAAGACAGTGAAGGAACAATGATATATTTCCAAGCCAGAATGATGTGTGGTTTGGAGGGGTACTTTCAGGTGGTGGTGTTTCCATGTATCTGCTGCCCTTGTCCTTCTGGATGGTAGTGGTTTGGGTTTGGAAGGTGCTATCTAAGGAAGCTTGGTGAGTTCCTACAGTGCACCTTGTAGCTGATACACACTGCTGTCCCTGTGAGTCAGTGGTGGAGGGTCTGTTTGTGGCTCATGAAACAGGCTGCTTTGTCCTGGATGGTGTTGAGCTTCTTGAGTGTTGTTGGAGCTGCACTCATCCAGGCAAGTGGGGAGCATTCCATCACACTTTTGATATAAGTTATTTTTTGAAACGTATTCTGTATTATTTTTCATAATTTTTAACATAAGTTCCTTGCCTTTCATTGACAGAATGTCTTGTATCTAAACAATGACGCCAGGATAATAAACAGCGACATTATCAATGCCAATGGTGTGGTCCATTTCATAGACAAGCTACTCTCACCTCAAAAGATGCAGCTTATTCCACAGGATGTGATGGGCTACAAATACGTAAGACTTGCATTGTTCAGAATGAATTGGAAGCTAAAATTCATGTTACCTCTAGAAACGGGTGGTGAAATTAATGTTATCTCAAACACGCAAAAAGAATAAGCAATGGCAATGATTTTGCATAGAGTCTGATTATTTTAGAGCCTTCATCCATTATCTTTGGTTTGATGTCCATGCCAATTTCTGGAAAGCTTTTGTGGGATTTGAATAATTGTGACAGGCATGATACGAAATGATTTATAATCACTTCATGGACTGAGCTCCTGAAAATAGACATTGGGCTTTCAGCAAATTTTGTGATTGAAAAAGTCGGATCCTCATTTTTAAGAACTTTTTAATGGGATGTGGCCTATCCCTAACTGCCCTTGAACTGAGTGACTTGCTAGGCCACTTCAGGGGGCGGTTTAGTGTCAACCCCATTATTGTGGGTCTGGAGTCACATGTAAGCCAGACCGGGAAGCACGGCAGATTTCCTTCCCTAAATGACAATAGTGAACCAGATGGGTTCTTACAAGAACAGTTTCAAGGACACCATTACTGAGACTTGTGATGGGAATTTCCGGCTGTTCCTGGAAGCGATACCTTCTGGTCACTTCACCGCGCATCCCCGGCCACAGGTTCCCCAGTAGCAGAGGTGTCAACAACAGGATATCCCGTTGACAGTGGCGGGGCAGGAAGATCCTGTCACCGGCCAATGGCGACTGCCTTCTTCGCCACAATAAACGCCGCGGGTGGCCAGAAAATCAGGCCCTCGCTTTCAATTCCAGATTTTTCAGTAAAATTTAAATTCCACCAGCTGTCATGGTAGGATTTGGACCCATTCCCCCATTTCACCACAATAAAATCACAGCAAAATACTGCAGATGCTGGAAATCCGAAATAATAACAGAAAGTGCTGGAAATACTCAACGTGTCTGGCAATATCTGTTAACATCTTGAGTCAGATATGACTTCGCTTCAGAGCTCATCCCCAGAGCATTACCCTGGGTTTCTAGATTACTAGCCCAGTGACATTACTACTATGTCACCATTGTATTAGCAATAGTGATTAACACTAGAACATTGGCCTAGACATCATTTTGTGAGATTAACAAGAGGGTGCTTGATGCACTTGTATCACAATCTTCAGCTTTAACTCATTTAACTGAAGTAGACAAACATCTCTGTTCAAATAGTACCCAATATAGATGTGTTAAATGGAGTCCTTGTTCAAGATTCTCTTAAGGTTAACACGCATGTTCAGTCAGCAGTTAGGAAGGCAAATGTAATGTTGGCATTCATGTCGAGAGGGCTAGAATACAAGAGCAGGGATGTACTTCTGAGGTTTTTTTAAGGCTCTGGTCAGACCTGTAGTTTTTAACCTCACCACTATTCTTAGAATTCCCCCTATACCAAAAAAGGGTCAATTTGTTCTAAATAATGAGCAGGGATTCTCACTCCCCGACTCCTACGCAGACTTTGGTGAGTGCTATTCGGGTCAAACTAGTGTTTCAAGTTATCCCCTGGTATAACCCGTATCTTCGTAGAAGAATTTTATTTACTTACCACTTCGTAACTTACACACGGGTCCAGCTTGCTAAGTGAAGTAAAGTAAACTTTCTAAAGAAAATAATAATAACCACTCTTTCAGGTTATCAATTTGAACTTAACTTTATTTTCAAGTTAAAAGAGAATAACTACTTTTACAGAAAGGTAAAAAGATTTTTTCTTGTTCGGACCAACTTTCAAGTCTCTCTTGACAATCAGTTTTCTTTAACTTTTGGTCTTCTGTTCGCTTCTCTGGGCTGCTTGGTCTGTCGATGTTGCTTGTTCCATCACCGAGGAAGATTCTGATTATCTGCTCATTTTCCCCAGTGTTTATAGTAATTTGGGGCCCCTTAACCTCTGCACCTGGCACCCTTCAGACTGCCTGCTTGACAGTTTGAAAGCTAAGTTTTATCGGTTTAGAAGCGTGGCGCTACTTTAACAGCGAAAGCGCGGCTTCATCCTCACCAGCTCGCCAATCCCGACTGGAATTTTCTCGCTTTGCTTGACCTGTAATTAATTTGTCTGTGTCTCAGTTAGCACTCTTTTGGATTTATGTCTTTTTTAATAAGTTTTCTCAGATTCGACCCGGGTCATCTTTGGGTTAAGCTGATGTCATGTTAGGATTACCCTCCCTGACTCTAACTTTATCTGCTTTGGCCATCTTCTAAAAGGTTTTAACATCAACAATGAAGTGTAACCTTGTCACCTTCTAGTTTTCTTAAGTTGTAAATCAGTTGTTTCACTTTATTACCAGTGTCAGCAACTTTTCACACTTAACAGTTGTTCCTTATCTTATACTGTAGATTCTAGCTGCTTTTCTTAATTGTTCAATAAAATAATTCATTGCTTAAAGATTTGTGAAATACTGTTCCCCTTCAAATAACTTTAAGAGTTTTTAAGTCAATCAAATGTCTTTTCTAACTTGCAAATTAAAATGAAACTCCTATCTGTTTTCTTCCCTGTCTGTGAAGTTGTCTGCTTTCAAAACAGGCTGCTGCTGTTAACCCCTTGTGGGACTTCTCCCTTTCATTAAAAAAAACCTCAGGCATTCTCAGTGTTACTTTCATGTTTCAAATGTCATATTCTTCCAAGTTTTCACAACAGACCCCATTTGGAGTATTGTGAGCAGTTATGGGCCCCATATCTAAGGAAGGATGTTCTGGCCGTGGAAAGGGTCCAGAGGAGGTTCACAAGAATGATCCCTGGAATGAACAGCTTGTTGTCTGAGGAACAGTTGAGGACTCTGGGTCTGTACTCTTGGGAGTTTAGAAGGATGAGCGGGATCTTATTGAAACTCAGGATACTGCGAGGCCTGGATAGCGTGAACGTGGAGAGGATGTTTCCACTAGTAAGAAGAACTGGAACCATGGACACCATCTCAGACTAAAGAGACGATCCTTTAAAACAGAGATGAGAAGGAATTTCTTCAGCCAAAGGGTGGTGAATTTGAGGAACTCTTTGCCGCAGAAGGCTGTGGAGGCCAAATCACTGAGTGTTTTTAAGACAGAGATAGATAGGTTCTTGATTAATAAGGGGATCAGGGGTTATGGGGAGAAGGCAGGAGAATGGGGATGAGAAAATGTCAGCCATGATTGAATGGCGGAGCAGACTCGACGGGCCGAGTGGCCTGATTCTGCTCCTCTGTCTTATGGTCTTAAATGATTGCAATATTGAAGTAGTCATATATAAACATTTCAACCTGTGACAAATCAGAATTTATTTCTTTTGAAATTTTCATTCTTGATATTGTCAGCAAGACCAACGTTAATTGCCCTTCTCCAATTTCCCTTGAGGAGGTGGTGGTGAACTATCTCCTTGAACTGCTGCAGACTGTGTGGTATTGTGACACCCACCATGGAGTTAGTGAGGGAGTTCCAGGGTTTTGACCGAGTGACGATGAGCGGGTAACAATATATGTGCAAGTTGGGATGGTGTGTGACTGGAGGGGTTCCTGTATGCGTTCCATACTCTGCTGCTGTTGTCCTTCGAGCTGTTGAAGGTTGTGGGTTTGGGTGGAATGATTTTTTTAAAAAAATACCAGTCAGCATGAAGAGAAATGTCTGTGATATCCACATATAAACATTTGCAACATACATTTCTAAACTCACATGTAATTGTAGAGCATCGAATCATTTTTATGCCTGTATGCCAATAAGGGCAATGAAGTTGAAAAATATTCCCAATTTAGCAGAGGCTGACACGCACAAACACACATTTAAAGTTCTGGCATTAGGCCTATCAGCTATATACTTATCAAACCTTTTACTTATCGAACCTTTTACTTTCTTTAGCTAAACTTCACGACAGTGGCAGCACAGAATGGATATTCCCTCTTCAGTGACCTATTGGAGGTAAGCACGATTTCTATAATATGGCTGTAAAGACACCGGGTGAGATTTTCCAGCCCTCCCCCAGCAGGATTTTCCAGTTCTGCTGAAGCCGACCCCCCACCATGGCAGCGGGAGAGGCGAGCCATGCAAATGGCCATTGACTTCGACAGGACCAGAAGACCCTGCCGGTGGCTGACCGCCGACCTGCCTGTGCCGCGAGGAAACCTGCCCTGGGAAAAGTTCCGACCATTGTTAGTTGTACAGGTGATCGGGATGTATGGCACAGTAGAATCATACAGCCCAGAAGGAGGCCATTTGGCCCATCATGCCTGTGCCAGCTCTTTGAAAGAGACAACCAGCCCTACACTTTGCCCGTACCTCTGTAAATATTTTCCCCTCAAGCATTTCTCCAATCCCTTCTAAGAATTCCCTAGTGCACGGCAGCACGGTGGCACAGTGGGTTAGCCCTGCTGCCTCGTGGCCTCGAGGTCCCAGGTTCGATCCCGGCTCTGGGTCACTGTCCTTGTGGAGTTTGCACATTCTCCCCGTGTTTGCGTGGGTTTCGCCCCCACAACTAAAAAAAAAGGAATTTGCAGGCTAGGTGGATTGGCCCTTAATCGGAAAAAATGAATTGTGTACTCTAAATTTTTAAAAAATATTTTTTAAAAATAAACAAACAGAATTCCCTAATGAATCTGCTGCCATCACCCTTTCAGGCAGTACATTCCGGATTGCATCAACTTGCTTTGATGATGCCGTAAAGTGCCAACACCCCACTTCATGATGTGGATGGGTTTGATTCCAACACGCTATAGTGTTTGCAATGCACATTCTGTTCATCCCTCACACTGAAGATCTTTGGATTTCACACCAATCTCACACCAATCTCAGTGCACTCTGAGGAGAAAATACTTTTCCTCCAAACATTCACTTGCCTTTTATGTAAATCTGCTACTAGTTATTACCAAATATCATTGTGTACGAAATGGTGATCTCAATTCAAATGCTGATACAATTATCTTTGCCTGGGAGGTACATCAGCCGAATGCGACTGTTCAATAAGGGGGCCTTTCAAAGAAAAAAACAAATGATTAGGATTGTGACCTAAGCACTTTCCATTTGACCCTTGTTAAAACTAAACTTCACCATTCAAGGTCAGGCAAGTAGAAAGGGCTTTTGTGGCTGTTGTTTTGGTTTATTAAGTACTTGGGCAAGAGCAGGAAGGAGTATGTTAATGTGTGTGTTAATGGCTGGAGTATATTGAGGAAAATGTCCGAAACAGGGGCGAGATTCTCCGACCCCCCCGCCGGGTCGGAGAATCGCCGGGGGCTGGCGTGAATTCCGCCCTCGACGGTTGCCGAAGTCTCCGGCACCCGAGATTCGGTGGGGGCGGGAATCGCGCCGCGCCGGTTGGCGGGCCCCCCCGCGCGATTCTCCGGCCCGGAAGGGCCGAAGTCCCGCCGCTAAAATGCCTGTCCCGCAGGCGTAAATTAAACCACCTACCTTACCGGCGGGACAAGGCGGCGCGGGCGGGCTCCGGGGTCCTGGGGGGGGGCGCGTGGCGATCTGGCCCCGGGGGGTGCCCCCACAGTGGCCTGGCCTGCGATCGGGGCCCACCGATCCGCGGGCGGGCCTGTGCCGTGGGGGCACTCTTTCCCTTCCGCCTCCGCCACGGTCTCCACCATGGCGGAGGCAGAAGAGACTCTCTCCACTGCGCATGCGCGGGAATGCCGTCAGCGGCCGCTGACGCTCCTGCGCATGCGCCGCCCGGAGATGTCGTTTCCGCGCCAGCTGGCGGGGCACCAAAGGCCTTTTCTGCCAGCTGGCAGGGCGGAAATTCGTCCAGCGCCGACCTAGCCCCTCAATGTTGGGGCTCGGCCCCCAAAGATGCGGAGCATTCCGCACCTTTGGGGCGGCGCAATGCCCGTCTGATATGCGCCGTTTTGGGCGCCAGTCGGCGGACATCGCGCCGTTTCCGGAAAATTTCGCTCCAGATTTGTGGAGTTGACACATTATAGAAGAGAAATGACATGGGTCAGAACAGTCAAAGGTTTTTCTCCCAACGGGAGTCTAAGTGCCGACGACGGAGTAAAACGGGTCGGCGCCCGTTCCCAGACCCCCATTCTGGGGCCTCCGTGGGGCTGGCAGGGACGTGGCGTGATTTGCTGGGGCGGGGCCTCGGCACGGCATCGGGTCCCGCACATGCGCAGTTGGACAGGCGCCAACTAGCGCATGCGCAGTGGCCGTCCTCCCCCAGGCCGCCCCTTACAACAATGGCGCAGGGCTATAACATTGCCGACGGAGGAAGGGAGGCCCGCCGACAGAGAGGTCGGCCCGCCGATCGGTGGGCCCTGATCGCGACCCAGACAAAATCGGAGGCCCCCCCCCGGCGAGGGAGCCGCCCTCCTCCCCCACAGGCCGCCCCCCCCCGAGCGTTCCCGCAGAATTCCCACCGGCAGCGACCAGGGGTGAACGGCGCCGTCGGGACTCTGTCGTGACAGAGCGGCCGCTCGGCCCATCTGGACCAGAGAATCGGCGGCCCTGCCGATTCCAGCGGCTGGCGTCGCGCCAAGCGCGGCGGCGCAAATGGCGCTGATTCTCCGCACCTCGGAGAATCCCGCGCCGGCGTCAGGGCATCATGGCGCGGTTTACTCCGATTCGCCGGCCCGGCACGGGGCTCGGAGAATTGCCCCCTTTAAGTCTTTATCATTCTATTATGGCTAAGAGGGTTGACTGCTCCTTCAAAGATCCAGCTCATGTATGATGGGCTGAATGGCATCTTTCGTGCTGTAAGTTTCTCTGATTCTCTAGATTTGAGCCAGGGAAGTGGGATGGAAATTTTCGGAGATGGGAGGAGAAAGGAATTAGGACACTAAAAGATTTGTTTCCTGGGGTCGTTATGCGGGATTGAAGGAGAAGGAGGTGGGTGTGAAGTATGGGCTGGAGCAGGGGGAAATATTGAGATACATGCAGGTTCGAGACTTTGCCAGAAAGGAGATACAGAGCTTCCCAGTAGAGCCTGCATCCACATTGCTGGAGGAAGTGCTGACGACAGGGGGACTGGAGAAGGGTGTATTTTGGAGGAGGAGTAGGCTCCTCTAGAAGGGATCAAGGCAAAGTGGGAGGAAGAGTTGGGAGTGGATATGGGAGAGGGGCTCTGGTGTGAGGTGTTCCACGGGTGCACGCCTCCACCTCGTGTGCGAGATTGGGGCTGATACAGCTGAAGGTGGTGTATAGAGCGCACCTTACAAGGGCGAGGATGAGCCGGCTCTTTGAGGGGGTAGAAGATGTGTGCGAACGTTGCGGGGGGATGCCCGCAAACCACGTTCATATATTTTGATCCTGTCCAAAGCTGGAGGATTATTGGAAGGAGGTGTTTAGGGTAATCTCTAAAGTGGTGCACTTGAAACTGGACCCAGGCCCTCGGGAGGCCATATTCAGGGTGTCGCATCAGCCCGGGTTAGAAACGGGCGCAGAGGCAGATGTTGTAGCCTTCGCCTTGTTGATCGCCCGAAGGCGGATCCTGTTAGGGTGGAGATCAACCTCTCCACCCTGTGCCCTGGCATGGTGGGGGGAACCTGCTAGAATTCTTGACACTTGAAAAGGTCAAATTTGAAATGAGGGGAAGGATGGAATGGTTCTACAATTCATGGGCGTTATTCATTATGCACTTTCGCGAATTGGATCCAATCGAACATTGCGGGGGGCGGTTGGAGGGTTGGGGGGAGAGGGACCGTATGTGTTAATGGTGACTATGGCTGATTCCTGATCCCTTTTTGTTATTTGTTTATGTTAGCATGCGGAATGCTAGTTGGGGGTTTGGTGGGAGGATGGGATCATTGTTATTGATATGGGGATTGACATTGCATTTGTTATTGATTATTGTTTATTGTTGGGTGTAAATTTGGGAGAAAATGTGAAAAAGGAGGAGAATAAAAAATATATATATTTTTTAAAGTTTCTCTGATTTCCTGGTTCTAAGTGTATGCTGTTCATGGTGAAATCAACAGTTAAAGTGTCCAATTCTGTACCTGGAGCACTTGGCGCAGCGATAGATAGCCCATCGATTGGAGAACTCCAATCTAATAAAATCATTGAAATGAAATGTGGGTGGGTTCTGTAAGCGACAGATGATGTACTCTGCAAACTGCCCAGTGATGCAGTTAACCCAATGATCTGCTGAATGAGCAAAGTACAGTATTTAATCCTAATACCCAGTTGTAGGTAATTAAATAGGGCTTGCCGTGCTGAAACAGGCCATTCGGTCCAAATGCTGGATGCGTGTTTCTGTTCTACATGGGCCTTCTCCCACCATCCTTCATCTCACCCTATCTGCATATCTTTATATTCCTCTGCCCCTAATGCATTCATCTAGCTTCCCCGAAGTGCCTCAACTGCTCCCGCTTTAACAAGTTCCAGTCTAATCGCGCTCTGAATAAAGAAGTTCCTCATGAATTAAAGGTGTTGTTTTAATGCATTTGTGAACATGGGCTGTTTGGCTGTCTGGTGATGATATACGTAATTATAATAGTTTTATGCCACCTTGCAAAGTCTTTCTGCAATAAATCTGAAGTTTATTTCTTTCGTTCCAGGAGACAAATGTACTGAACCTGATTAATGATCCAATTCACAAACCAGTCACCCTCTTCTTACCAGAAGACAGGATCATGAAATCCTTACCCAAAGCTCGAAAGGACTTCCTATATAATAAGGACAACAGAAAAGTTTTGATCGAGTACCTTAAATTTCATATCGTCAGAGACGCCAAGGTAACTTCTTCACCTCAAGGCAGAGTTCAAACATTGAGAGATTTGCTCGACATTAAATGCATTACTTTTATCCAGAAAAGGGTGCTATTGTAGATCAAACTGCATTTTTGCAAATCCTGTGTCGTTTCAATTCAATAATTAAAGTTTGATGTGCTTGTAAATGAAATACTATACTTCGAAACAGTTCTGCCTTACAATGAGCCTCTTCAGATTTGAGGTAGCACCATAGAAAACCTTTGTGTGAAATCTCTTCCCAACTACTAAATTAAGTTATCATGTTCAGTTTATCTGAAATGGGTTCACATTGTGCAAGTAGCAGCGGAAATGGAATTGCATAATCGCAATAAGTTGGATTTACACAGCATCTTTCACATGGAGAATGTCTAAAAGTGTTTCAATGATGGCACTGGTTTCATCTTTCATACCAGAGCTCAGAGGGTTCATTTCTGAGGACAGTTTACGTAAACTTGAACTGGATTCCTTTGAGTATAAAAAATTGAGGGGCTGACCTGATCGAGGTGTTTAAAATAGTAAGAGTCCAATAGTGTAGATAGAGAGACTCAAGAACATTGGGGCACAACATTAAGAATGTGGAATCAGGGAGCACTTTTTCACACAACTGGAGTTCTCTGCCCTAGAAAGCTATAGATGCTGTGGTACAATTGGGGTTTGCTCTGAAGACCGAGATTGCTAGATATTTGTGAGGTAAGAATATCCAGGGCTAAGGAACAAAGGCAAGTAAATGGACTTGAAATGCACACCGGCCATGATCTAATTAAATAGATAGATGGACAGTTTAATGGATATATGATGGACAGATGAAGAGACAGGCAGGCACAGACAGCTAGGTAGACAATCAGACAGATAGACAGACGTATTGATAGACAGATAGATAATTAATGGGTGGCACGGTGGGTGGCACGGTGGTTAGCACCACTTCGATTCCTACCTTGTCTGGAGTTTGCGTGTTCGCCCCATCTGCGTGGATTTCCTCCAGGTGCTACGGTTTCCTCCCACAGTCTAAAGACATGCAGGTTAGGTGGGATTACAGGTTTACGGGGATAGGGTGGGGGAGTGGGCTTAGGTCGGGTGCTTTTTCAGAGGGTTGGTGCAGATTTGATGGGCTGAATGGCCTTTTCTGCACTGTAGGGATTGGATGGATGGATGGACGGGCAGACAGGCAGACAGATGGGTGGGTGGAGGGATGGATGGACAGATTATTGGTTTATGAAAAAAACACCATAGGGTGACGTGATATAATTTGTGGTGTGGCTGTGTTTTCGCAACCTCTGGCGCTACTCGACTTTTAAGCCTTTCTTTTATCTTGATGCACAATCCACAATTTTGTGATTCTGATGTGTATGATCTGTGCTATGTTTCTGGAAGATCCTGGTTACATTTTGTAGATGGGAAGCTGAGATAAGTCAAGAAAAGCCTTGATTAATTGAGGCGTCCAAGAAAACCTGGGTGGGTCAGGGTTGCAGTGGCGGTTTTGCTGGTGAGCGGGCCTACATCTCAACGATGCCATTAGCGTCAAGATGATGCCTGCCATGTGAGTGAAGTTGTGTACAAAGGTCTCGGCTCCCTGGCACAGTTTATTGGTGCCCCCATTGATGAACTGTAGGATGAAGTGCAGAAGAAAATCCAGTCAGTTGATAGGGTAGTTTCCTTAGTGGGGGCTCGCCTTCAGTCCTTGGAAATCCTGTTGCATGGTCTGTCGATCAGCCTGGATGATTCGGAGATACGGGGTCGGAGAAGGAGTATTCATACACCTGGGTCTCCAGAGGGGAACTGGGGATGAATTCCCAGCCAAATTTGAGAACAGGCCGCCGTGCTTTCACAATCTTAAATTGAAGGTTGGGCATCCTGAGCCCGGTGGAGAACATTGTGTACAGTCTTCAAGGCCTGGGGTCAGTTGGAAAGTCCGACCACTGGTTTTACTTTGGCTTGTGCTCAGTGTTCGTCGAGAAGGGTTGGAGGTGGCCGGTCATGATGGTCCTTCGCCACCCACCAGGGTCCAGGTGTCTGTTTACCGGGGCTTCAGGATGATGATGTGGGGCAGGTGCAAGGGCTTTGGTGAAACTCTGGAAGGATCCTGCTTCTTACTGGACGATCCTGTGGCCTTTCCAAACTCTGTGGATGGTTATATTATCCTGCAATTAATCCTTAATTCTGAACTTTGTTCCCTTATGATTTTACTCCTGATTTTGTGTTATTGCGTGTCACCCTGACAAGCGTGTATGATATATGAGCACCGAGGCATTTGACACCTATTATCCTGATATACAGCAAATCTCCCCCGAGATTTCTCTTTCAGAGACTCCTGGACTGCTCTCTTTTGAGATTTGGTTCTACCGAGGATGCAATATCCCGTTGACTGTAGGGCGAGTGTGAGTCTGGGTGCTTCGGTTCAGCGTTAGTTAGAGTCTCTCTTCGGTTGCCGATTTGGCTGGATGGAGGAGTTAGCCGCTCGCATGCTAGTGGTTTCATACAAGGACTTTCAGACTCTCCTCCTTCTTGAGGCTTCGGCTCCCCTGGGTGGGGGAGGCGGGGGGGGGGTGGGTGTATGCTATCCTGTTTCTTATGAGGTTATGCTGTTCTGTTCGTGGTATCCTTTCTGTAAAAGTGCACATTGCTAGACCATGTCGGACATCTGTTTGCACTCCTGGTGTTCCTCTCTCTCTGGGGTTTCCACTCTTCATTTGGGTAAGAGTGGTGCTGATACAAGCTGATTTGTTTTATTAAATTCTAGGGGTGTCCCATAATCCTCTCGGGAGGAGGAGTGGTGTATTTTCCCTGCGATATCTTGTTGATGGGGGCCTTGATAATTCTTCTTCTCCTTGTCAATGGAGTTTCCTTGGTGGAAAGTGGCTTATTCTTTCCAGTGATGGCGGGACCTGAATGGTGCCTCTGATTTGGATGGAGGGGAGGGAGGTTTGTTATGTTGCAAGTCTTTTTTATAAAATATTTTTATTCTCCTCCTTTTCCACATTTTCTCCCAAATTTACACCCACCGACAATAAACAATAAACAGTAATGAATGCAATGTCAATTGCTACATCAATAACAATAATCCCATCCTCCCACCAAACCCCCAAACATTAGCCCGCATGTTAACATAAACAAATAACAAAAAGGAATCAGGAATCACCCATAGTCACCATTAACACATGCAGTCCCCCTCCCCCAACTCTCCCAACCACTCCCCCCTAATGTTCGATGTAATCCAATTCTCGAAAGTGCATAATGAATAACGCCCACGAATTGTAGAACCCCTCCATCCTTCCCCTCAGTTCAAATTTGACCTTCTCAAGAGTCAAGAATTCCAGCAGGTCCCCCCACCACGCCAGGGCACAGGGTGAAGAGGTTGATCTCCTCCCCAACAGGATCCACCTTCGGCCGATCAACGAGGCGAAGACTACATCTGCCTCCGCACCCGTTTCCAACCCCGGCTGGTCTGACACCCCGAATATGCCCATCGAGGGCCCGGGTCCAGTTTCATGTGCATCACTTTAGAGATTACCCTAAAAACCTGCTTCCATTAATCCTCCAGCTTCGGACAGGACCAAGACATATGAACGTGGTTTGCGGACCGTGTTGCAAGCCTTGGCATGGTGTAAGAATCCTTGGGGCTAATGCTGGTGTTCCTATCTCTTTCCAGGGTTTCCTGTCTTTATCTGGTAGGCGAGGCACAGATATAGGCTCTTATTTGTTTTATTTAATTCTACAGGGTTTCCCTTACCTTGTTAGGGAGGGGGAGGAATTGTATCCCTTCCCGAGACACCCTGTTGGTGGGTGTCTTGACGATTCTTCTTCTCCTGGTATCCTGTTATCCTGATATCCCCTACTCTTTTTGGCATCCTTTTATCCTTTCATTTTCCGTACAAGAGACGATGCCGACTACAATGATTGACAATCTGAGCCATTTGTATGATTATTTGCTGGTCTTCTCAGTCTGTATATGTGGAATAATGTTTACTCTGTATTGTACTAGATTTTGGTGATTCGATCTGTCATGTGGTTAAATGTTAGAGCTGGACAGCAGGATTCTCCGATCCCCGCCGGCTGCCGTATTCTCCGGCGCCGGTTTTCGGGCGGGGTTCACGCCACGCCGGTTGGGGGCCGTTGGCAGCGCCCCCCCCCCACCCACCGGCAATTCTCCGGGCACCGATGGGCCGAGCGGCCATCCGTTTCTGGCCGGTCCCGCCGGTGTGGATTAGACATGGTCCCACACGGTGGGACCTGGCAGGTAGGTCGGCTGGGGTGGTCCTCAGGGGGGCGTGGGGGGGTCCAACCCCGGGGTGGGGGGGGGGGGGCAGGTGGGCTGGCCCACGATCAGGGTCCACCGATCTGCGGGCGGGCCTGTGCCGTGGGGGTACTGCTTCCTTCCGCGCCGGCTCCTGTAGGGCTTCACCATGGCCGGTGGGGAGAAGCCAACCCCCTGTGCATGCGCCAGAATACACAGGCCGGTCTGCGCATGCGCGGAACCACGCCGGCGATTCAGCGCATGCGCGAGATCACGCCGGCCCTACGGCGCATGCGCTAACTCACGCAGTCCCTTTGGCGCCAGCTGGCGCATCGCCAACCACTTCGGTGTCCACCTAGCCCCCGGAAGTGCAGAGAATTCTGCACTATCGGGGGCTGTTGATGCCGGAGTGGTTCGCGCCGGTTCTCCCGCGAGAGGAGAATCTCGTCCAATGTCTTCGCATATTTTTCAAATACTTATTTTTCTTTGTTTTGGGGTTAAAGAATTGTTGACTGTCTCCTGCGAAGGTACAGGTAGGCCTCAAATTTGAGAAAAAGACTTTATAATGTGTCATTGGTGACTGGTATAATTGGAGTTGGGGGAGGTATGTTTTAGTGCACACCTGAACAGGACAGGAAAATCCTATCCTATAATTTCTTTGGCTGATTGAGCAATTGCTGCACGTGTATTATATTACCACGTTTTCATAGCTTTATTCTCTTCTCCACCATTCGCTAGCTGATCCATTCATTGTTTTTCCCTGTACAAACAGTGACGCCAAGTTTAATGATTATGCTGAACCAACTGCGTTGGTGTTTTCCTGTCTTTTTCTGTGTTCCTGTACGCAGAACCATTAATCCTGTACTGGGCCAGTTTTGAGGATTTGTTGCTTTATTTGTAAAAATGGAAAAACTCTAATAAAAATATATATAAAAATAAAAGCATCATGGTGGGAGGTGCCGAATTGTGACAACAATAGAAATAAAACAAGTAACCATAATTAATGGCATGGTTGTAGACAGTCATTATATATAAGTAAAGTGTAAAATAATAAAAGGATTGTACAATTATAAGCATTTCATCATTTGAATATTTATAGTACAATGCAAAATGCCGGTCTTAATTCACAGTATAGAAATGAAAGATGACCGACAGTCTGCATTTAGTATTAAAGTCTGTGGATTAGTCAAGTTGGGTTTGTAAATTCTCAATCCTTTGCGTACTACTTATGAGTTTTATAAAGTAATTGGACTGTTTCATAGTTTATTTGCTCTATATCTAATTTGTAGAATGGTGCCTTTTCTCCTTAATTCCATCACACTTTTACTGTCCTGTGGTTGTGGCATAAGATACAGGCAGTCCCGGATTTACTACACAATTTGTTCCTAAAAACTAAGTTGTAAGTCGAAACACCATAAGCCAGGACCAATTTCCCAGAAGAGCAATGGTACAAATGGGTGATTGGTTCCTGAACCTGTTATATTCCTTGGGCGGGATTCCCCGAGCCGCCGTGCCGAAATCGCGCTCAGTGCGGGGGCGGAGAATGGGGCGCCAGACCTGTGATTGGGTCCGACGCCTTCCCGCGATTCTCCGCGGACCAGAAAATCGCCACCAGTCACGCGGTTGACGCTGCGCATGTCGGGGCCATTGAAATAGGCCCCCGCGGCAATTCTCAGTTGGCAGCTGGCCTAATTCCCGCCAGCGTGATTCACTCAGCGTTCCACCCGGCGGGAGCTCGGAGTGGCGGTTGCGGACTCAGTCCGCGGCCTCCCTGGTGGGGGCGGGGGGTCCGTCACCGGGGGGGGGTGGGCCTCCAGGACGGCCAGGCTCGCGATCGGGGGCTACCGATCGGCGGGTGCCCGCGATCTGGGGGAAGCCTATATTGTCGGGGCCGGCCCGTGGTGTTGGTCTGCCATGTTGCGCAGGGCCCCGTAGCGGCAGGCGGAGCTGCAACGAGCACTCCGGGGCCCTGCAAGCCCCCTTGAAAACGGAGAATCACTCTGGACTTTCTCCAGGAAAGTCCAGAGTGATTCGCACACGTTCTTTTCGCGGGCGTGGGGACATAGCCCCATTTTCAGAGAATTCCACCCCCATCTTGTTTTCCAAGATAGCCAAAAAAAGTAGTGTTGACAAAGAATATAAAATCTAAGAAGTTTAAATCAAAACTAATTTATTTTACACTACTTAACTTGATTAGGTTCGCACTGAGTAACATATAATATTTGCTTACTGTCACAAGTAGGCTTCAATGAAGTTACTGTGAAAAGCCCCTTGTCACCACATTCCGGCATCTAGTACTGAATCTGTAATACAGTAATCAATAATCTCTCTAATTTATAAACTGTACTGTAACTCAACCTCACACTATCCTTCCACATTGAAATCTCCCTCTGCTCTCCCCCAGCATGCCTAGAGACACAGCCTTATATATGATCACTTAGTAATGTCATCTGGTGTTAAGTTACATGTAGTCGCTCTTGTTAGCCCTTTACTACACTTGTACTATACATATCATTACAGAACCAAGGCCAGAAATTACTCATGGCAGTGTAAAATGTTCTCCACTCCTGCCTTGTCAAATTGCTGAGGCGACGGTTGATGGTTGCACACCTTAGCACAAGTCCCTTGGTTAGTGTGGGGTTATAATGGAGTAATTCGATCATCGTCAATTGCCTGTTTAACCTTGAACGTCTATGAGTCTGAGTGAACAGTAAATACAACATTGGCACATAAATACATGAAAATCACAACGGTTGTGCCAAAAAAATTAAACAGAATAAAACACTTGTTTCCAACCTAATAAATATGGTTCGACCTGTCCAGTCGAACAGATGGTTGATGCAGAACATCAATGCGGATGTATGAACACGCTAACATAGCTTCATAAAGTCAAAACTGGCATTGTAAAGTCGAAATGGGGTGTCAATTATAAATGTTGTAAGTGCCATTCATCTTAACTCGAATGTCGTAAAGTCGAGGACTGTCTGTTGTGGCAATGGGAGGTGGGACTCAAGAATTTTCTAAAAGATGGTGGACCAGGCCAGAGGGGCTAAATGGTCTTATCCTGTTCCTGAATTTTCTTTGCTCATCTTAACATCTTTGAGCAGCCCTATGTCCAGATTTTGACTGCGTTGAATTCAACGTTTCATCAACAGCGTATTGAACTTGAATGTACTGCAAAATTGGGCAAATGATCAGTTTTGAATTTTTTATTTCATTCTTGTGATATGGGTACTGTTGGCAAGGCTGACATTTATTGCCAAACACTCATTATGCTGGAGACGAGGGTTCAGTGATCCACAAGTATTTACTGCGCTCTATTTTGTCTCCAGATTCTGGCAGCTGCCCTTCCTAAAGTTGACTCACTGAAGACGCTGCAAGGTTCTGATATCCGGGTGAGATGTGCTCAGCGAAGAAATAAAGTGAGTTTAAAATAACCCTTCTGTCTGTCCTGAATAAGTTGTAACTGTTTCAGAAGTAATTGCAATTAATTTCTCAGTCAAGCTACAGTGTGAATTTGTGAACCCCCAGTTTCAGTGGTTATTCCCATTGGTGGAACAAGATTGCAGCGGTGGAGGTGCAGTGATATTGTCACTAGGCTAGTAATCCAGAGGCCCAGGCATATTCTGCGACATATTCATGGCAGCACGGTAGCATTGTGGATAGCACAGTTGCTTCACAGCTCCAGGGTCCCAGGTTCGATTCCGGCTTGGGTCACTGTCTGTGCGGAGTCTGCACATCCTCCCCGTGTGTGCGTGGGTTTCCTCCGGGTGCTCCGGTTTCCTTCCACAGTCCAAAGATGTGCAGGTTAGGTTGATTGGCCATGATAAATTGCCCTTGTGTCCAAAATTGCCCTTAGTGTTGATTGGGGTTACTGGGTTATGGGGAGAGGGTGGAGGTGTTGACCTTGGGTAGGGTGCTCTTTCCAAGAGCCGGTGCAGACTCGATGGGCCGAATGGCCTCCTTCTGCATTGTAAATTCTATGATAATCTATGACCTGAGTTCAAATCCCACCTGGGGAGCTTTTAGATCTACCCCTGCTCTTAATTCTTTTTAAATGAAACGTGTAAGCAATGGGTGATCTGCTAATAATATTATGTATATGCATGCAATTCCTGTAAATAACACACTTGCTTCTTGTAACACTTTCCTGTCAGGGAGCCTATTTCCATCAGCTACTGCCCACACTTAAACATCCGCCGATCTACCTGGCATATACTTAACCTTTGATCGAGTATTCAAGCTCCCATTGATACGAAAGGTGGTGTGCGACCCAGAGGGCCTGGATTCCGTCCCTAATTGAGACACCCCCACCACTCAGTCAGAGTCCAACTATATTTCTGGCTTTGTTAACCACAACCCTGCCTTCCCCTCCTACACCCCCCCTCCCCCAACTCTTCCCCCCCCCCCAATCAGATCCTCCCTGTGTACATTCAGGCCCTTTGAACTTAACTTTCAGTCCCACTATTTTGCAGCAGTAGAATCAAAGTTGTCCTCTTCACACTGTTGCACAAACACTACAAGCATTGCATCAGAGAGTGAAACATAATAACGACACATGCGGCACGCATTCATCAAGACTTAATTCAAAAGGCGAAATACGCTGGATGAATTACAAAAGATAAAGCTCTCAGCATCTGTGTGGGGAGTAACAGTTAATGGGTGAGATTTTCCATCTGTTCCCGTTGGTGGCATCTTCTGGTCCCACCCACCATGAACCCCCCCTGCCCCCCACCCCCACAGCGGGTTGTCCAGCAGCAGACGGTGCGAATGATGGGAAACCATATTGACAGGACCGCTGACCAATGGTGGGCTACCTCCACCATTGCGAAACAGCGATGTCTGTGACCTTGCATCCGAACTGATAAACAAAATGAGAGATGTAACCGAGCCAGAGAAAGGCAGGAAAGGAAGGAAGGAGCAAAAGGAAAGGTCTGTGACAGGTTTAAAAAGCAAGAGGGATTACATGAACATCAGAGTTGTTACTCTGACTGCCTGCAAAATGGGAGCTGTGGTTCAGGTCTGAAATTGTGGAACCCGTCATTGTGCCCAGAATGCTGCAGAGAGCTCAGCCGAAAGATGACGTGCTGCTCTTCAAGCTTCCGTCGAGCTTCACTGGAGCTGAGTAAGTGGTCGTAAGTGGCTGGTCTGATGGTGAGACGGGGAATTATAACTGGAAGACAAACATAGAAAGTTTCCCACATCAGAGATGCACTCAGGCAGGAAAAGGGCACCTTTACACCTGTTTCTGCAGCTTATTCATCCTGGAACTGGTCGCTTTCTTGCAGCCAGAGGCTATAATTTGAGATGCACTACTCCATTGCACTACTGTTACTGATAGCCTTGGGTGTGTTCGACATATTTACAGGTTGATAATCAATCTGGTTGGCGATGCTTTAAACACACCTCCTGTGGCCATCAAGTCCCAGGGCTGAATTTTATGTGCCCCCGCTGTATGTATTTTCAGCGAAGGTTTACATAGGCTGTTCCAGTGTTTTTCAAACTTTTTTTCTGGTGACCCATTTTTACAAAATGGCCGCCACTCGCAACCTATGCCACGTTCACAATAGATTCTCCATAGTTACTTCTTCAGACATCACATTCATTGTTCTGTATTATCACTTCTGTATTATTAAATGTATAAAAGTGTAAATAAAAATATATTTTCTGACGACTTCCGGGTGCGGCTATGCAGAGCTAGGTCGCATATTCGGCAGCTCCTGCTTGGAACGGACTTTTGGGCTCTTTTACAGGGCCCCCACGGCATTTGTTTGACATTTCCCGGTGTGGGACGAAGGCTGCAATATTCCCCCGACAGTGTCCCCCAGGAAGGGTATGTCTCTGGGTTGCCAGACACGTCAGAAACAGTAAAAGATTTGGCTGCAACTGCAGGATAAACAGGGCCTCTTCCAGCATGCAGGCGGGGGAAGGGCAAGCTTAAAGCTGCAAGCTGACCTGAGGGCCTTTATTAAAGGTGAATTCTAGCAGCAGAGGGAACAACTGTGAAAAGACCCCATCAAGGCCACTGAAGGGACTTCCGGTTGCGGTGATGCCTAGCTAGCCGCACGCTTCGGCGGCTCCAGCTCCGACGGACCTTCGGGCTCTTTTAAGAGCCCCAACGGGGAATTTTTCGACGACGCAACCCGGTGTGGGGTGTGTGAGAAGGGAGTCCCCCCCAAACGAAGGAGGAAAAAACCGGCGGCGGCGGCTGCAGCGCGAGGAATCGTCGACCAAAGGGTCAGAAAGAGAGAAGCACAAGATGGCGGCGGAGAAAGCGCAGGCGACATGGGGGCCTGAGCAGGATGAAATTGTGAGACGGTGCGTGGAGCTGCTGAAGAGGGAGGTGCTGACCCCGTTGCTACAGGCAATTGAGGGGCTCAAGGAGACATTAAAGACCCAGGAGACAGAGCTCCGCGTGGTGGAGCAGAAGGTGACAGATATTGAGGACGAGATCCTGGGCCTGGCGGTTAAGACACAGACGCACGAGGCACTTCATAAAAAGTGTACTGAAAGGATCGAAGCCCTAGAAAATGGAGCGCGAAGGAAGAACCTTCGGATACTGGGTCTCCCTGAAGGTGTGGAAGGAGTGGACTGTGGAGCGTACGCAAGTATGATGCTGAGCTCACTGATGAGTGCTGAGGCCCCTACGGGCCCCTTGGAGGTGGAGTGGGCAAATCGGATTCCGGCGAGAAGACCAAAAGCGGGAGAAACACCCAGGGCGATAATCGTGCGATTTTACCGCCTTAAGGATAGAGAAGAGGTCCTGAGATGGGCTAAAAAGGTGCGGAGTAGCAGATGGGAGAATGCAGTGGTACGGGTATACCAGGATTGGAGTGCGGAGGTGGCGAGAAGGAGGGCGAGCTTCAACCGAGCCAAAGAGGTGTTGCATAAAAGGAAGGTGAAGTTCGGGATGCTGCAGCCGGCAAGACTATGGGTCACGTATCAGGAGAGACACCATTATTTCGAGACGGCGGAGGAAGCATGGACCTTCATCAAAGAAGAGAAATTGGATCGGAACTGAGGGACTGATGCTGCAGGAAATGTTATTGTTAATGTTATGGTTGAAGTTAATTGAGAAATAAATTGGGAAGGGGGGAGACATTGGGGAAATGTGGGCGCCGGTGAGGGGGGAAAGACGGGACATAGTTGGAGAATGGGGAAGGGGAGGGGGAGGGGAAAGGGAGCTGCGCCATAAGAGGCGGGTCAGGTAAAGGGATGTTCCCGCGCCAGAAAGAATAAGGCGGGAAGACAGGCGCAAGGCGGATGGGAGTTCCCCACACAGGGGGGTCGAGGAGTGAGCAGGAGTAGCCGGGGTCAGTTGAAGTCAGCTGACTTACGGAAGTAATATGGGGGGAGAAATCATGCTAGAAAGAGATCTAGCGGAGAGGGGGAGGGAGGGGGAGGGGGGGGACAACTGGGTTGCTGCTGCGGAAATCCAAAAGGAAATGGCTAAAGAGTGGGTGGGCGGGGATGGTGTGCGACGCTGGGGGAGCGAGCGGGAGCGCGGAGGCGGGATATGGGACTGGCCTAGAGAAGGTAATGGCTAGTCGACTTGGGAGGGGGGCAGGTAGCCCCCTAGTGAGGCTGATCACGTGGAACGTGAGAGGCCTGAACGGACCGATAAAAAGGGCCCGAGTGCTCGCGCATTTGAAAGGACTAAGGGCAGACGTGGTTATGCTCCAAGAGACGCACCTAAAGGTGGCGGACCACGTTAGGCTAAGGAAAGGATGGGTGGGACAGGTGTTCCACTCAGGACTGGACGCAAAGAATAGAGGGGTGGCCATTTTGGTGGGGAAACGGGTAGCATTTGAAGCAAAGAACATCGTAGCAGATAGCGGAGGTAGATATGTAATGGTGAGTGGCAGGCTGGAGGGAATGGAGGTCATGTTGGTTAATGTGTATGCCCCAAACTGGGACGATGCGGGATTTATGAGACGGATGCTGGGGCGTATACTGGACCTGGAGGTAGGAAACTTTATTTTAGGAAGGGACTTTAATACGGTGCTGGATCCGGGGCTAGATAGATCCAGCTCAAGGACCGGAAGAAGGCCGGCAGCGGCCAAGGTACTTAAGGGGTTTATGGACCAAATGGGGGGAGTGGATCCATGGCGATTTCTTAGACCTAAGGCTAGGGAGTTTTCCTTCTTCTCCCATGTCCATAAAGTGTACTCCCGGATAGATTTTTTTGTTTTGGGAAGGTCGTTGATCTCTAGGGTGGAAGAAGCTGAGTACTCAGCCATAGCGGTTTCGGATCATGCCCCACATTGGGTGGACCTGGAATTAGGAGAGGAAAGGGAGCAGAGAACACTCTGGCGATTAGATGTGGGACTGATGGCGGATGAGGGAGTGTGTGCAAGAGTGCGGGGGTGTATTGAGAGATACCTGGAGGTCAATGACGACGGCGAGGTCCCTGTGGGAGTGGTATGGGAAGCACTAAAAGCGGTGGTCAGAGGAGAGCTGATCTCCATTGGGGCCCACAAAAGGAAAACAGAGGCCAAGGAAAGGGAAAGATTACTGGGGGAGATTTTAAGGGTGGATAGGGAATTTGCAGAGACCCCGGAGGAGGAATTGTACAGGGAGAGGAGACGACTCCAGACGGAATTTGACCTTCTGACCACCAGAAAGGCGGAGGTACTGTGGAGGAAGGCACAGGGGAGGAGGTATGAATATGGGGAAAAGGCTAGTCGCCTGTTGGCTCATCAATTGCGAAAGAGGGCCGCAGCGAGGGAGATAGGAGGAATTAGAGACGAAAGGGGAGACACGGTGCGAAGGGCAGGAAAGATAAATGAGGTGTTCAAGACCTTCTATGAGGAACTGTATAGGTCTCAACCCCCAGAGGGAGAGGAGGGGATGCGGCAGTTCCTGGACCAATTGAGGTTCCCGAAAGTGGAGGAGCGGGGGGTGGTAGGCCTGGGGGCACCGATTGAGGTGGACGAGGTTATTAAGGGACTGGGAAGCATGCAAGCAGGGAAGGCCCCAGGACCAGACGGGTTCCCGGTGGAGTATTACAGAAAATATGTGGACTTGTTGGCCCCGTTGATGGTGAGGACGTTCAATGAGGCCAGGAAAGGGGGGACTCTACCCCCGACGATGTCGGAGGCGATGATATTGTTAATTTTGAAGAGGGATAAAGATCCGTTGCAGTGCGGGTCCTATAGACCCATTTCATTATTGAACGTGGACGCCAAATTGTTGGCAAAGGTACTGGCATCGAGGATAGAGGACTGTGTCCCAGGGGTGGTGCACGAAGATCAGACAGGGTTCGTAAAAGGGAGACAACTGAATGTTAACGTGCGACGACTATTAGGGGTGATAATGATGCCCCCAGTGGAGGGGGAGGCAGAGATAGTGGCGGCAATGGACGCAGAGAAGGCATTTGATAGGGTGGAGTGGGAGTATTTATGGGAAGTGTTAAGGAGGTTTGGGTTTGGGAACGGGTTTATTAGCTGGGTTAGACTTCTTTATGGGGCTCCAACAGCAAGCGTAGTTACAGGTCGACATAGATCGGAGTATTTCCGACTATATAGGGGAACAAGACAGGGATGCCCGCTGTCTCCATTGTTGTTCGCGTTGGCAATTGAACCTCTGGCCATGGCGTTGAGAGACTCCAGGAAATGGAGAGGGGTGATTAGAGGGGGAGAAGAACACCGAGTCTCGTTATACGCGGATGACCTATTGTTATACGTGTCGGACCCAGCGGGGGGGATGATCGAGGTTATGCGAATTTTGAGGGGGTTCGGGGATTTCTCGGGGTATAGGCTAAACATGGGGAAGAGTGAATTATTTGTGATACATCCAGGGGACCAGAGTAGAGAGATAGAAGGCTTGCCTCTAAGGAAAGTGGAAAGAAACTTCCGATACCTGGGGATTCAGATCGCTAGGAGCTGGGGAACCTTGCACAGACTTAATCTGACACGGTTGGTAGAACAAATGGAGGAGGACTTCAAGAGGTGGGACATGCAGCCTCTATCGCTGGCGGGCAGGGTGCAAGCAATTAAGATGATGGTCTTCCCGAGGTTCTTATTTGTATTTCAATGTCTCCCTATACTAATCACCAAGACCTTTTTTAATAAAATAGACAGGAGCATCACGAGCTTCGTGTGGGCAGGGAAAGTTCCGAGAGTAAGGAGGGGGTTCCTTCAGCGTAGTAGGGACAGAGGAGGATTGGCACTACCGAACTTGGGCGATTACTATTGGGCCGCCAATGTGGCAATGATACGTAAATGGATGATGGAGGGTGAGGGAGCGGCGTGGAAAAGACTGGAGAGAAAGTCCTGTAAAGGGACGAGTTTAGAGGCGCTGGTGACGGCGCCGCTACCTATCTCACCTAAAAAGTTTACCACGAACCCGGTGGTGGCGGCAACATTGAATATCTGGGGACAGTGGAGGCGACAGAGAGGGGTGCGGGGAGCCCTGGTGGGGTCCCCAATCAGGAACAACCATAGGTTTGCCCCAGGAAGAATGGATGGAGGATTTCAGAGCTGGTACCAGTTGGGAATTAGGAGGGTGGGAGATTTATTTATAGATGGGACTTTTGCGAGCTTGGGAGCATTGGAGGAAAAGCATAAATTGCCCCGGGGAAATTTCTTGAGATAAATGCAGGTGAGGGCGTTTACTAGACAACAGGTGAGGGAATTTCCGTTGCTCCCGACACAGGGGATACAGGACAGGGTGCTTTCAGGGGTGTGGGTCGGAGAGGGCAAGGTGTCAGAGATTTACCGAGAGATGAGGGAAGAGGGGGAGGAGTCGGTGGGCGAACTAAAAGGAAAGTGGGAAGAAGAACTAGGGGAGGAGATAGAGGAGGGTATGTGGGCTGATGCCCTAAGCAGGGTAAATTCCTCTTCCTCATGCGCCAGGCTTAGCCTGATTCAATTTAAGGTGCTACATAGAGCACACATAACGGGAGCAAGATTGAGCAGGTTCTTTGGAGTGGAGGACAAATGTGGGAGGTGTGGCGGGAGCCCGGCAAACCACGCACATATGTTTTGGGCGTGCCCGGCACTGGAAGGGTATTGGAAGGGAGTGACGGGAGTGATTTCGTGGGTGGTGAAGGCCCGGGTCAAACCAGGCTGGGGGTTAGCTCTATTTGGAGTTGCGGAAGAGCCGGGAGTGCAGGAGGCGAAAGAGGCCGACGTTGTGGCCTTTGCATCCCTAGTAGCCCGGCGCAGGATCCTACTCATGTGGAAGGAGGCGAAACCCCCCGGACTGGAGGCCTGGGTAAATGATATGGCGGGGTTCATTAAACTGGAGCAGATAAAGTTTGCCCTGAGAGGATCGGCTCAAGGGTTCACCAGGCGGTGGCAGCCATTTCTCGACTACCTAGGAGAACGTTAGAGGGAAGACAGATGACCAGCAGCAGCAACCCAGGGGGAGGGGGGGGGGGTTTAGTTTAGTTTAGGTCAAAGATACAGGGTTTTTGTTACTTGTGTATTGTTAAAAATTTTTTGTATTGTTATTGTTGCGTTTGCTTTGTAAGAGGGGAAAAATTGTTGTTTGGGAAAAAAATTTCAATAAAACATATTTTTAAAAAAATATATATATTTTCTATTTTTTGTTGTTATTTGGAGATTTAAATAACTTGTAATAAAAATCTCTGCACAGATCAGTGTGCAAGACTTTTGATCGCAAATTCCGAGGTGTTTGAAGGGGAAATGAGGAAATCCTTGGAGACATGCCTGGATTTTGGGCTGATGGGTAAAGAAGGAGACTCACCATTGATCGCAAAGTCAGTCTCTCAGAAAGTGAGCAGAAAGCTCACTTTAAATATACATTGTTATAACCTGCCTGCTTACCATTGGCTGGGGACTAATGACAATCCCATAATCCTGTGGGAGTATGAGCTTCCCCAATGAGGGGGGCGGAGAAACCACTAGTAAACTCCATGTATAAATAAAGCTGGCCAGTTTGGAACCAGCAGGAAGGAGTGTGCAGCAAGGGAAGTTGCTGCTGCTGTTATATATATATGTTATTGTAAATAAATGTTATTACTTTGTATCCTTAAAACTCATGCGGGATTCTTCATGGCCCTCACAAAACTGGCGACGAGGGTTAAAGTGAATATCTGTCTACACTGCTGAAGCCACTTCCCTGGATTTATGTTGGATACAGGTTGGAAGTTGTTTTCTATTATACCATGCCTCTGTACGGACGTTTGGATGTTTTTGATGCTGCGCTGGAAAGCTGGAACCAGTACGCACAACGGATCCATTACTATTTCCGGGCAAATAATATCACCGAAAACGAGCGCCAGGTGGTCATATTGCTCACCGCCTGCGGCCCGCATATGTTTGGGGTGATTAGGAGCCTTACGTACCCAGCTGCGCCGGACACCAAAACGTTTGATGAACTTGTGAATTTAGTGGGGCAACATTTTAACCCAACCCCGTCCACGATAGTCCAGCGTTACCAGTTTAATACTGCTGAGAGGACCCCAGGAGAATCCCTTGCCGACTTTCTATCCAGGCTACGCAGGATTGCGGAGTATATTAACAATGCGGCCACCCAGAGAAAGTTGTTAGCTGAGCCAACATTTACTTTTCAACAGGCCATTCAAATAGTATTGTCCCGAGAGAGCGCAGAACGAAGAGTGCAGGAGCTACAGGGAATGGAGGTGCATGCCTTGGGGCACAACCCCTTCCATCCAAAAACGTCCCCCCGCACTCCTGCGGTACCTTGGGCGAGGCGACGTCCGGATCGACCTCAGTGGCCGTCGGACATTCCTCCCCGAAGGGAGCCTTCTCCAGAACCAATGGATGAGGAGCCATGTCCGTGTCAGACTTGTAGGCGCCGACCCCGTCGCGGACATCGTTCCTGGGGGCGCCAGAGGCGCGTCGTTCCGACCAAAACTGGGACCAGCCCAGGGGCCGTACCTTCCATGTGGATGAACCTGCGGCAACTACTCCTGAGGACGTGGAGACGGAGGACGACTGCCTGCAGCTGCATTGTGTGGCAGCTCCCCGTGTGGCCCCCATTAAGGTGACAGTACGGATCAATGGTCACCCACTTGAGATGGAGTTGGACACTGGCGCAGCGGTCTCCGTGATCGCCCAGAGGACATTCGACCGCATCAAGCAGGGTATACAGACCCTTACATTAACCGACTCACAGGCCAAGTTGGCCACCTACACGGGGGAACCACTGGACATTGCAGGAACTACAATGACCCCTGTTGTTTATGGATGCCAGGAGGGGCGTTTCCCACTTATCGTGGTGCGCGGCCATGGGCCCAACCTGTTGGGTCGGGACTGGTTGCGCCATTTGCGGTTGCAATGGCAGCACATCCTCCAAACAGTTTCTGGAGGGTTGACTGAGATACTAGGACGGTACCCAGATGTATTCCAGCCTGGTTTGGGGAAAATAAAAGGGGCCGTAGCCCGTATCCAAGTCGAACCAGGAGCCACGCCGCGCTATTTCCGGGTGCGCCCAGTGCCTTACGCCTTGCTCGAGAAGGTAGAAGGGGAGCTCACTCGTTTGGAGAGTTTGGGTATTATCAGGCCCGTCCGTTTCGCTGACTGGGCAGCACCAATTGTACCTGTAATGAAGCCAGATGCCACAGTTCGCTTGTGTGGCGACTATAAACTTACAGTGAATACGGCTTCCCGACTCGACCGATATCCAATGCCTCGCATAGAGGATCTCTACGCGAAGCTTGCAGGCGGACCCTCGTTCACAAAATTAGATATGAGTCACGCCTACCTATAGTTGGAGCTGGACCCTGCCTCCCGACCATATGTAACGATTAATACACACCGGGCCTGTATGAATATACACGTTTGCCATTTGGAGTATCCTCTGCCTGTGCTATTTTTCAACGCATTATGGAGGGCATTTTGAGATGTTTACCGCATGTCGCTGTCTACTTAGATGACGTTTTGATTACAGGGACGTCGGAGCAGGAACATTTGGAAAATCTGGAGGCTGTCCTTAGACGCTTTTCGGAGGCTGGAGTCCGTTTATGTCACACAAAGTACGTATTTCAGGCAAAGGAAGTAGTCTACCTAGGTTATCGGGTGGACCGCGAAGGTTTGCACCCCGTCGCAGAGAAGGTGCGCGCGATTCAACAGGCCCCCGCCCCGACTGACACTTCGCATCTTCGTTCTTTTCCCAGTCTCGTAAACTATTACGGGAAGTTCCTCCCCAATCTGGCAACTACGCTGGCCCCGTTGCACCTTCTGCTAAAGAAAAATCACACCTGGGTTTGGGGTCAGCCGCAAGAAACCGCTTTCCGGCGGGTAAAGCAACAATTGTCGTCGTCTGAGTGACTAACCCACTATGATCCTGGAACGCCTTTGCTCGTCACATGTGATGCATCCCCGTATGGTATTGGGGCCGTCCTGTCCCACAAAATGGAGAACGGGGCCGAGCGGCCGATAGCTTTCACCTCCCGTACATTGACTGTAGCGGAGAAAAAGTACGCGCAGATCGAGAAGGAGGGCCTGGCAGTGGTTTTTGCGGTGAAACGCTTCCACCAATACGTGTATGGCCGCCATTTCACTATCGTGACTGATCATAAGCCTCTGCTGGGACTTTTCAAAGAGGATAAGCCAATACCGCCCATTGCTTCCGCACAGATCCAGCGCTGGGCTTGCTGCATACGAGTATTCTCTGGAGCACAAACCAGGAACGCAGATAGCGAATGCCGACGCACTGAGCCGATTGCCTTCATCGACCGGCCCCATGTCAACCCCCACGACCGGTAAGGTGGTTGTAACCCTAAATTTTATGGACACCTTGCCTGTCACGGCATCACAGATCCGTGAGTGGACCCAGACGGAGCCAGTCCTGTCAAAGGTTCGGCACATAGTCCTGTATGGTGGGCAGCATAGACAGCTCCCAGGCGAGTTGCGGGCATTTTCCTCGAAGCTTTCAGAATTCAGCGTGGAAGACGGCATCCTCTTGTGGGGGACGCGTGTGATTGTCCCGGAAAAAGGACAGGAGTTGATACTAAGAGACTTGCACAATGGGCATCCAGGTGTGACCAAAATGAAAATGTTGGCTCGGAGTTATGTCTGGTGGCCAGGCCTCGACACCGACATTGAGAAGGTGGCCCAGAACTGCTCCATTTGCCAGGAGCATCAGAAGCTTCCGCCGGCCACGCCCCTACATCACTGGGAATGGCCAGGGCGGCCTTGGACGCGCTTGCATGCGGATTTCGCAGGCCCTTTTCAAGGATCCATGTTCGTTCTATTAATAGATGCCCAGTCTAAATGGCTAGAGGTGCATAAGATGCTGGGCACAACGTCCTGCGCAACAATTGAGAAGATGCGTTCGTCTTTTAGTACGCATGGCCTCCCCGAGGTGCTGGTCACGGATAACGGCACTCCATTCACGAGTGAGGAGTTTGCGAGGTTCATGAAGGTGAACAGCATTCGCCATATCCGCACTGCCCCTTACCACCCGGCTTCAAATGGGTTGGCAGAGCGCGCAGTGCAGACATTCAAACGAGGCCTAAAGAAGCAGTCTTCTGGATCAATGGACACGAGACTGGCTCGCTTTTTGTTTTCGTATAGGACCACCCCCCATGCGGTGACTGGGGTAGCTCCCGCAGAACTCCTACTGGGCCGGAGACTTCGCACCCGCCTTAGTATGGTTTTCCCAGACATTGGCGCAAACATACGCTGCACACAAGAACGGCAGGGGCAGGGTTTTTCTCGGCATCGGCCGATTTGGCAGATTGTGCCCAGTGACCCAGTGTTCATTCAGAATTTTGCTGGTGGTGCCCAGTGGGTTCCTGCGTAATCTTTTGCCAAACGGGCCCTATATCTTACCAGGTGCAAGCCCACGGTCGTCTCCAGCGCAAACATGTAGACCACGTTCGGTCCCGAAGACTATCCCTTCCAAAGATTCCCCACACCCGGAGCTCATTGCTACAGCCACAGTGACCAGAGACAAGGGAAGGTAGTCCTCACAATCTTCCTCTGGTGCCTCACTCAAAGCCTGCGCAGGTCGTTACAGAACCGCTTGAAGATAGAGATGCCGAGATGACAGAGGCCGAGATGACTCTGACTCCGAGATGGAGACACAGGACGCATCAGAGGGGGGATCCTCGGGCCCACGGGCCGTGGATGTACAACCATTTCGCCGTTCATCACGGAAGCGCTGGTCTCCGTCTTGTTACACGCCGCCTGATCCAGCTCCGCGTGCAAATGGTGTCCTGCCTGCGGCAAAACGAGTCCGACGCCCTCCTTCGCCAGGATCTTCGGTGGATTCCTTGGACTTTGGGGGGGGGGAGGGATGTTATAACCTGCCTGCTTACCATTGGCTGGGGACTAATGACAATCCCACAATCCTGTGGGAGTATGAGCTTCCCCAATGAGTGGGGCGGAGAAACCATTAGTAAACTCCATGTATAAATAAAGCTGGCCAGTTTGGAACCAGCAGGAAGGAGTGTGCAGCAAGAGAAGTTGCTGCTGTTATATATATATATGTTATTGTAAATAAATGTTATTACTTTGTATCCTTAAAACTCGTGCTGGATTCTTCGTGGCCCTCACAAAATACATCAAACCCCTTGTGCACACACAGCATAACTTGAAACATGATCTGATTGACAAGGTTAAGAGTAACTGAAACTCAACAGACATCAACAAGATTAACTGTCGCAGAAATTGAACCAGCGCTGACAATGTTAATGGTAACAGATATTCAAGGTTAATTGACAATGGTAACAGTGGCAGACATTAAACATGCATCCGATTCAGAATGTTAACCCTGAAGTTGGTCTCTTTGTGTGAGCTGTACTTGAACAGATGCATTTCCCCCCGACTGGGATGGACGGAGTTCCCAACCCACGCCCGTCGCCCCAGTGCCGAGTTCAGAATGGGATAAACATAAATCAGCTTTGTGACAATGGACCAATTGAAAGGTGGGGAGATCCTCACACGCTACACAAGAATTATCTGTGAAATCCTGTATATGGCAGTGCTCTAGCTACGAGTTACTAACTGGGGTACTTGTGGAAACATATTCCAGTCGGCAGTCACTTGGTTTTGGGTGGGAGATGCAGGCCTGGAAAAAAAGTGAAGCACTGCTGGAAACTAACTCTGGGCAGGAGGAGTATCTGCAGGAAATAATTTTAAAGATAATTGATTTTTTAAAAATCTCTTCGGTTGTAGGTGCAGGTGCTGACTAACCTGCTGATCAGCTGCTTCAGAAACGGGAGTGGCTACTGGAGGCTGTTTTTTGTCGGTGACTATAAGAGTGGCCTAGGGAGATAAAAAGTCCACGGCACCGGCCTCTACATCAGCCTCATGTGGCCACGCTCTGTACTGCAGCGAGAATTCACCCAGGGAGAAAATGGGAAACGGTGTCAGGCGATCCTCGGGGATCATTTTTGCAGACCTTTTGGCGACCCATTTCACATCACACCAAGACCCACCCGTGGGTCGCGAACCCCACTTTGAAAAACACTGGGCTAGCCCACGACCTTCCTGCTACACCCCAAACTAACACCCATAATAAGTGGAGGCCGGAATAAGCAACCTGACCACTATTTATAAATCAATCAATAATTGTCTTTTAGGCTTGTCCCAGGCCTATTGAAATGAGTAATATTCTGTCCATGCCATTACACGGTTGCCAAGGTCAGTGGAGCAAGAGTGGACAAGGCCAGGATGAACACAGGTGGGAAGGAAAGAGGGGTGGAGCCCTCATATGGGGGGGAGCCATACATGAATCGGGGGCACCACTCCCCCCTCTCCCCCGCAAGATGTCACCACCCCCTTCCTTCTGCACCGGTTGCCTGATGGAACACTGCATCCCAACCCCGCCCTGGGATCTGTCCCTACCCCAAAACCCAGGACATACATGCTTGGGGCAGTCTTGTTCTTCTTTGGTCTTCTTCCTGCAATCCCGGCAGTGTCCACTACTTAGCTCTGGCACTGCCAATCTCCCAAGGGCGGGACTTCCTCCCGGGTGAAGGGTGTAAGTCCAACAGTCCAAGGTATTTTATGGCTGCAAGGCAGGTTAGCACAGAGTAAGTCATCTCTGGATGACTGTGCTTTGGCTGTGTGTGTGTGTGTGTGGCGGGGGGGGGGGGGGGGGGGGGTGAGGAGGGGGAGATGGATGGGGGGAGAAGGGGGAGATGGATGGATGGATTGGGGGGGTGGCGCGTGCGTTCAGTCCACGCTACTATAAAATGGAGCCACTGGAGTAGGACTGAAATCCCCATAACCTTTGGATTAGACGTCGGGCTTCTACCCAATACACCACAAGACCTCCTGACTGGAATCCCAGGGTCTAATGAGTGCAGTCAACCTATTTACAAGGTCAAGACCACAAAACCTGAAAGCAATATTTAATTGTTGCGACACCCATGAGGTACTGATTCTTCAGGTTGTGTAACTTCTATTTCTTTTGTTTTATGCTCTGCTCCCAGGGTGAATTGTACATGAACGGAAGGAGTTGTAAGATTACACAGAGATACCTGGAGTTTGATGGTGGCGTCGCTTACGGCATCAGATGTCTAATGACTCCTCCAAGTGTCGGTGGTCATTGTGATGTCCTATCCTTCGTTGACTTTCCGGTTTGTATATGTGATCTTGACATCTTTTCTAAAGTGATTTCTTTAAAAAAATGTTGGGTGGACTTTGCACATTACTGTGAAAGCCGGCTTGAAGGACAGGCAGGGAGAAATTTGAAATCAGTGGGAGGGGGTAGGGAGGTGGGATTTTCTATTCCCTTTTTGCCATGCCAGACTGGCGACGGGAGCGGTAAATCACAACTCCCCACACTACATTCCATGATAGCACAATGGGCTAAACAGCTGGCTTGTAATGCAGAACAATGCCAGCAGCACGGGTTCAATTCCCGTACCAGCCTCCCCGAACAGGCGCCGGAATGTGGCGACTAGGGGCTTTTCACAGTAACTTCATTGAAGCCTACTTGTGACAATAAGTGATTATTATTATTGCCGTTTTGCACCAATGTAAAAGCGGGAAGCAATTGTCCCCGTTGCCAGTGACATACTGAGAACCTCAATGGTGAACAACGGGAACAGCATTATAATACATTTACCAATCATTGTCAAGGCCTCTATGTCTGAATCATTCCCCATGCGAGGGCAGCCTAGCGTGAATTACGACTGGTTTCCCATGGTGTGCACCCAGTGACAGGAGTGTTGTGCGAGGGGTGTTCCCACATGAACTTTTGTACATTTGGAGCAGGCCACAAAAATGGCGCCCTGGTCAATCAGAGCCCGCCTCACCAGCGTGACATCGTGGGACCCACCCCTTGCCAAATGGAGAAATGTGGAGAAAGCTGCCGTTGGTGCCGATAGCTTCAATGCTGCCAAATGCAGGTAAAATTCCGTCCCTGGTTTCAGTTTCAGCACCTGTATGCATCCTTGCCTCCTGCTGATCTGGAGGTAGCTCTGCTGCGGCTGGCTGGCTTGAGATCTTCTGAGGGGGCCTCCCTCCACAGAATCAGCCTGCCAGCTGTGGCCAGACATTGTATAAAATCTTAACACATCATTCGAGAGCGCCTCCACCTTAAGCTCCTTTGTGTTCTCCTGCCTGCCATAGCAGCGCCAATCTCTCCTTTGAGTGCCACCCCACTCACCACAGCTAAGACACTGTCCCACCCACCATTCGAAATGGATGGCACCCCTGGAGCAGGCTTCTTAATTATCGCTCCCCCAGGAAAATTAGGCAGGTGGGCAACCAGGCGGTCCATATTTTATCCTGACTTCATGAACCCTTCAAAGATGGTCAGATTCCACTCACTATTCTTTCATGCAGTGAATTGTTGTATGAGTAACAGCTAATGTCTGAAAGTAATAATCCACTGAATCATGATTCATAATCCTCGAACAATGTCACTGGCATTGCAATAGTGACTGCATGTCAAACTAACCTAGCTTTGGTATATTCTGAACTGCCATACATAAGTAAGATCTTTCTTGTTCAAAGTGCCTTTAAAAGAACAATGTTTGTTTTTATTTCTCATAGGGAGACTGCGGCAGCTGCCTAATTACTCCAGCGTGTCCTTCTGGGAGTCGCCCAAAGGTAAGGCAACTACTTATTTTCAGTTCCAGCCTCCACTGCTCTGTAAATCTCTGACTTTCTAATAAAATGTTAGAAGTCACCAGAACTGATTATGTGAGAATTGCTGCAGGGGCGCCTCAGGGTAATGTCCTCGACCGAGCCATCTTCAATTTCTTCATCCATGACCTTCTCTCTGTCATAAGTGGGGATGTTCACTGACCATTGTACATTGTTCGGCACCTGTTGTTATTCCTCAGGTATTGAAGCAGTCCTTGTCCAAATGCAGCAAGATCCGGACAATAGCCAAGCTTGGGCTGACAAGTGGCAAGTTACAGTCACACGACACAAGACAAATACCGAGCGCGATTTACCCAAATGGGAACAGAGTCCATAGTGTGTGTTTAGCTGCCACTTGGAGCATGGAGTAACATCAAGGTATCAAACAGCCATGGCAGTGCCATGGTGCCCAGGAGCACCAGCAGTGCCAGGGTGCCACCCTACCCAGAGGGCAAGCAGTTGTGGGCCTCCGATCCCCTGGGAGACCCCCACGAGTACTGTTCCATCTGGTCCCCGTTTGTGTGGACCAGCACTGAACGGCGCTCGGCCGAGATCTCCAAGCTGAGAGGCTTGACATCATCCACGACAAAGCCAGTTTGATTGTCATCCCATCCAAGACCTGGACGCAATGTCACTCCAACTTTCCTACTCACTTACTCCCAAACCCACTTCCAATGGCCTGGGAAAATCTTTTCCTAGATTTTGAAATTCGATGGGGTGCAAAGGATTAAAGCAAATTGACCATAATGGACCGCAATAATGGAGCAAGACCTTGGTCTGCTGTTCAGTTCCCCTAATGTCGGAAACTGGGAATTCTGCCCATTGCATTGTTCGTGTTAGCTGTGTCGCACATTCACCTCTTGGTCAATGCCAGAGATAGAACATTAAATCTCCACGCTGCCATTGCAGTGCAGTACTGAGGGAGTACTGTACTGTCAGAGGTGTGCTGCCATTTGGATGAGAAAGTAAAGAATTCCACGGCACTGTTTTGAAGAAGAACAGAGGTGTCCTGGCCAAGATTTACCTAGAAGCAAGTTCATTAAATAATTTGGTCATTATCACATTGTTGTGTGTGGGACCTGGCTATGCACACTGGCTCCTCAACGAGATTCTCTGTCCTGCCAGCCCCGTTTTCCGGCGCGGTACGCCCCAGCTGGCATCGGGATTCTCCATTCTCCATACCCACAGCTGACCAACGCGGTTTCTCATTGTGGCCATCCCTACACCATCGGGAAACCCACGGGTGTGGGTGCGCTGCAGAGGATCCCGCAGACGGAGAATCCGCAGATTGTGTTTCCCTACAGTGAAAGACCCTTCAAAAATGCTTCATTAGCTGTAAAGCACTTTGGGATGTCTGAAGATTTTTTTGTGAATGCCAATAAAAGCAAGGTGAACTAGTCTGGGCCAAGACCCCAAAATGTTTCACCTGTATAAGGGGACTGATGGCCCGCTGAGATCATAGGCGGGATTCTCTGTTTCCTGATGCCAATTTCGTAATAAGCGATCAGGCGGAGAATCTCTTTTTAATAATAATAATCTTTATTGTCACAAGTAGGCTTACATTAACACTGCAATAAAGTTACTGTGAAAAGCCCCTAGTCGCTACACTCCGGCGCCTGTTCGGGTACACGGAGGGAGAATTCAGAATGTCCAAATTATCTAACAGCACGTCTTTCAGGACTTGGGGGAGGAATCCGGAGCACCCGGAGAAATCCCACGCAGACACAGGGAGAACATGCAGATTCCACACAGACAGTGTCCCAAGTAGGGAGTCGAACCTGGTACCCTGGAGCTGTGAAGCAACAGTGCTACCCACTGTGCTACCGTGCTGCCGATGACCGAATCGGGGCGGCGCCTGCTTTCGGATGCTCCGCCTTCTCCAAAACGGCGTCATCGGGGAGTACGCCGCATACCTTTGGGACGGCCTCTGGACGTTACCTGAAGGCCCTCCCCCAATGCTCCACCCCCGATGGACCGAGTTCCCGACGGTGCGGTTCACTTGTGCTCTCAGTTTCCGTGAACCCGGCGTGGCGGCTACGGGCTGTGTCCAGCGCTGCCCCGGTTGGGGGCAGCCGTGCCGCTGGCCGGTGGGGCTTCGGCGAGGGCTAGGGGGACTGGTGGGTGCCTGGCGAGTGAGTGTCCAGGGGGGCACTATCTGGCAGGCCGGGTCCGCATGCGGCCGGTGCCATATTGTACGGGTCAACAGCTGTAGGTCGGCGCCGTGCGCATGCGGGGCCACAGACTTAGAAATTCTCCGGACGTTTATTTCGTAAAGGCCATTTGTTTTACGTGGCGCAGCAGCTAGCTCCTCACCGGTTGGAGGGTCGGTGCTGAGGCCTGGCCGATTTTTTAATCGTAGAACTGGACACTTTCTCCGGACATAGCATCAAAATCGGAGAATCCAGCCCAAGATGTTTGCCGGAGTCCATTTGAGATGAATAGGAGGGACAACCTGATTGTGCTTCCATGGCCTACTAAAGGCCTGTAGCTCTGTGTAGAGGCGCAAGAAGGTTACTTGCCCCTTTTATCTAAGTGGCTTTCCCCACCAACTGGAGGTGAGGAGCTTCTCTAGAATTTCGAGGCCTATTGGACTTTTCAGTGCAGAAGGAGGCCAATTTGGTGCACAGCGTTGGTGCTAGCTCCCTGGAAATTCTATCCGCTCCGCTCCATTACCCTGGCAAGTTGCTCAAACCCAAAGTATAAATTGACTTCAAGCCTGTTCCTGGAAAAATAATGCTGTTGGAATCATTGAAAACATTTTTTTGTTAGGCCTGTGTCATCTTTTGTTCTTGGGAAAGACAATTGCATGGATTCACCCTTTGTTTTGCAATACAGGGAGAGAAAATAAAGTGTACCTACCGCAACTTTTTCTACGCAGACATAGATGGCTGTAAGCAACAATGTACCTTTGTGATGTGGAAACCTAAATGCTGCAGCAATTACTTTGGAAAAAACTGTAAAGGTGGGTGACGGCTTGAATTCCAGCGATTTGACTTGACAGTGTGCTGATGCAGACAAATTTGTTTCATTGAGTCTTGGATTGTGAGTGATGCCGGCAAGGACAGCATTTGTTTTCTGTCCCTTGTTTTTAAATTCCCCCATGGTCTTGCTCCTTCCCTACATCTGTAACCTCCTTCAGCCAAAAAATAATTTGAGATCTCTCTGCTCTTCTTATTCTGGCTTCTTGCACATCCCGTGCCCCCCCCCCCCCACCCGGCCCCCCATTCAATTTCCACCACCCCCACTCGATCCCCCCCCCCCCCCCCCCGCACCACTCGCTTCCCCCCCCGACTCGATTTTTATCACTCCACCACTGGTGGCCATGCCTTCAGCTTTCGAGGCTCTCAGCTCTGCAGTTTCTCCCCCAAAACTCTCTATCTCTCTTTCGTCTTTTTAAGACTCTCTTTAAACTTCACCGATTTGACCAAGGTTTTGGCCACGAGTGCCAATATGTGATTCAGTGTCACATTTCTGCCAAATTGGAACGTTTTATCTGTGTTACGAGCACTATACTAACCCTGAAAAGTGTGACGTGATACACTTTGGAAGGAGTAATTTGACAAGGAAGCATTCAATGAATAATCTGACTCTGGGAAGTTCTGAGGGACCTTGGTGTGTTTGTCCATAGACCTTTGAATGCGGAAGGGCAGGTTAATAGGGTGGTGAAAAAGGCATATGGGACACTCGCTTTTATCAGTCGAGGCATAGTTTACAACAGCAGGGAGATCATGTTGGAACTGTATAGAACTTGGAGGGGTCACAGCTGGAGTACTGTGTGCAATTCTGGTCACTATATTATAGGAAGGATGTGATTGCACTGGACGAGGTGCAGAGGAGATTCACCAGGATGTTGCCTGGGTTGGAACATTTAACTTATGTACAATTTTTGAGGGGCTTGGACAGGGTGGATAGGGAGCATCTCTTCCCTTTAGTTGAAGGGTCAGTTACGAGGGGACACAAGTTCAAGTTGAAAGGCAGGAGGCTTAGGGGGGGATGTAGGGAAAAACCTTTTTACCCAGAGGGTGGTGACGATCTGGAATGCACAGCCGGGGTGGGTGGTTGAGGCGGGTTGCCTCACATCCTTTAAAAAGTACCTGGCCGGGCACTTGGGCACATCACACCATTCAAAGTTATGGACCAAGTGCTGGTAAATGGGATTAGGTAGGTAGGTCAGGTGTTTTTTCACCTGTCAGTGCAGACTCTATGGGCCAAAGGGCCTCTTCTGCACTTTGTGATTCTGTGAGGTTGGCGCTGTCCCTAGTTGCCCCTCAGAAAGTGGTTTTGCATCTTCTTGTTGAGCCAATATCGTTCTTGTGGTGAAGACTGCAATGGTGTTGGGTACGAAATGATGATCCAATGACAGTGAATGAACAATGATATAGGCCCAAGGCAGGTTGCCGTGTGACTTGAAGGAGAACGTGAGAGTGTTGCTGTTCCCATGGCAATACTGCTCCCTCAGTGAGAGAGGCCATGGGGCAAGGAGACATCTATGTTGGTCCATTAGTGGCTGCAGATACACATGGCATTCTTAGAAAAGTAGAATCAGCAAGTATCATGTATGCAATGAAATGAACAAACTCCTCCATTACAAATCTACAGTTCGTGCTCCTCGTCCCTTCATTAGTTGTCATTGTTTATTCTTATCATAGCAAAGTGTTGATGAAAAAACGTTTTTGCCAGATCTAACTTAGCTTAAGTTATTGCACAGTAAAATGAGGTGGGTTTTGGGTTTAGAAAATGTCTCAGGTGGGACGATAAACCAAGGCCCTCTCTGCCCTCTCAGGTGGGACATTATTTGAAAGACGAACAGGGAAGTTCTTGCTGGAGTGCTGGCCAATATTTATCCTCCAACCGACATCATATAAACAGATCATATACAAACGTATAGATTAGGAGTAGGCCACTCGGCCCCTCGAACCTGCTCCGCCATTCAATAAGATCATGGCTGACCTGATTGTAACCTCAGCCCCATATTCCTGCCTTCCCCCGATAACCTTTCACCCTCTTGTTGATCGAGAATCTGGCTCTGCCGTAAAAATTATTCTAAGACTCTACTTCCTGTGGTTAGCACTGTTGCTTTACAGGGACCCGGGTTTGATTCCCAGTTTAGGTCACTGTCTGTGCGGAGTCTGCAAGTTCTCCCTGTGTCTGCGTGGGTTTCCTCTGCCTGCTCCGGTTTCCTCCCACAAGTCCCGAAAGACATGCTTGTTGGGTGAATTAGATATTCTGAATTCTCCCTGTGTGCCTGAACAGGCCCCAGAATGTGGCGACTAGGGAATTTTCACAGTAGCTTAATTGTAGTGTTAATGTAAGCCTACTTGTAACAATAAAGATTATTATTATTATTATTGAAGAAAAGAGTTCCAGAAACTCTAGATCCTCGGAGAGAAAAGAATTCTCCTTGCCTCTGCATTAAATGAGTGACCAGTTATTTTTAAACAGTTCGTGTGCAGCTTACTTGCCTCATTTCCTATGTTGCAACTCAATGACTACAATTCCAAAGTACTTCATTGGCTGTGAAGCAATTTGAGACATCCTGTGATTGTGAAAGATGCTATGTAAATGCAGGTTTATCTTACTGGCATGCTTGCTTGCTTTCTTCATGAACTGTATATTGTACAGTTTCCAGCCTGGCAACAAAAATGTTAATTCGTGAGCAGTCACTCATCCAATTCATTGACCCACTCTCTGCCCATTGCCATTGTGATCTCTCTTTCACCAACAGAGTTGGAAGTGTTTTGTGTCTGCATTGTGTGCAGCAGTATTGTGTGTGACTATAGTGTGTACAGTTTTGGTGTCCTGATCTGAAGAAGGATGTTCTTGCTATTGAGGGAGTGCAGCAAAGGTTTACCAGGCTGATTCCTGGGTTGGAGGGACTTTCACATGAGGAGAGACTAAATCGGTTAGGATTATATTCATTGGAGTTTAGAAGAGTGAGAGGGGATCTCATAGCAGCATATCAAATTCTATCAGGATTAGACAGGATAGAATCAGAAAGAATGTTAGAACATAGAACATACAGTGCAGAAAGAGGCCATTCGGCCCATAGAATCTGCGCCGACCCACTTAAGCCCTCACTTCCACCCTATCCCCGTAACCCAATAACTGCCCCTAACCTTTTTGGTCACTCAGGGCAATTTATCACAGCCAATCCACCTAACCTGCATATCTTTGGACTGTGGGAGGAAACCGGAGCACCCGGAGGAAACCCACGCAGGCACAGGGAGAAAGTGCAGACTCCGCACAGACAGTGACCCAGCGGGGAATCGAACCTGGGACCCTGGCACTGTGAATCCACAGTGCTATCCGCTTGTGCTACCGTGCTGCCGATGTTCCCGGTGGTGAGGGAGTCCACAACTCGGGGTCATAGTTTGAGGATAAGGGGTAAACCTTTTGGGACTGAGGTGACCATAAGACCATCAGTCTTCACTGTGGAAGACACCAGTGGGATGCCAGAGCTCCAGAAGAATCAAGGGGCAGAGGGAGTGCAGTGGCCATCACTAAGAAGAAGGTTCTTAGGAGGGAAACAAAAAGGTCTGAAGGTGGATAAGTCACCTGGACCAGATGGACTACACCCCAGGGATCTAAAAGAGATAGCTGAGGGAATTGTGGAGGCATTGATGGTGATCTGTCAGAAATCACTGGAGGCAGGAAGGGTCCCAGCTGCCTGGAAAGTGGTTAATGTAACACCACTGTTTAAGAAGGGAGGGACCCAGAAGACGGGAAATTATAGGCCGGTTAGCCTGACTTCGGTCATTGGTAAGATTTTAGAGTCCATTATTAAAGATGAGATCGTGGAGTACTTGGAAGTGCATGATAAAATAGGACTGAATGAGCACGGCTTTGTCAAAGGGAGGTCATGTCTGACAAATCTGTTAGAGTTCTTTGAGGAGGTAACAAGGAAGTTAGACAAAGGAGAACCAGTGGACGTGATTTATTTAGATTTCCAGAAGGCCTTTGACAAGGTGCCGCATTGGAGATTTTAGGAGACTGTTAAATAAGTTAAAAGCCCGTGGTGTTAAGGGTAAGATTCTGGCATGGATAGAGGATTGGCTGACTGGCAGAAGGCAAAGAGTGGAGATAAAGGGGTCTTTTTCAGGATGGCAGCCGGTGACTAGTGGTCTGCCTCAGGGGTCTGTGCTGGGACCACAACTTTTCCCAAGTACATTAATAATCTGGAGAAAGGAACTGAAGGCACTGTTGCTAAGTTTGCAGATGATACAAAGACCTGTAGAGGGACAGGTAGTATGAGGATACAGGGGGCACAGAAGGATTTGGACAGGCTAGGAGAGTGGGCAATGAAGTGGCAGATGAAATACAATGTGGAAAAGTGTGAGGTTATGCACTTTGGAGGAAGGAATTTCGGCATAGACTATTTTCTAAATGGGGAAAAGCTTAGGAAATCAGAAGCACAAAGGGACTTGGGAGCCCTTGTTAATGATTCTCTTAAGGTTAACGTGCAGGTTCAGTCGTCAGTTAGGAAGGCAAATGCAATGTTAGCATTCATGTCAAGAGGGCTAGAATACAAGTCCAGGGATATACTTCTGAGGCTGTGTAAGGCTCTGGTCAGACCTCATTTAGAGTATTGTGACCAGTTTTGGGCCCTGTATCTACGGAAAGATGTGTGGCCTTGGAAAGGGTCCGGAAGAGGTTCACAAGAATGATCCCTGGAATGAACAGCTTGTCGTATGAGGAACGGTTGAGGACTCTGGGTCTGTAGTTGTTGGAATTTAGAAGGCTGAGGCGGAATCTTATTGAAACTTACAGGATACTGCGAGGCCTGGATATTCTGGACGTGGAGAGGATGTTTCCACCTGTAAGAAAAACTAGAACCAGAGGACACAGTCTCAGCCTAAAGGAACGATCCTTTAAAACAGAGATGAGGAGGAATTTCTTCAGCCAGAGAGTGGTGAATCTGTGGAAATCTTTGGCGCAGAGGGCTGTGGAGGCCAAATCACCGAGTGTCTTTAAGACAGATATAGATAGGTTCTTGATTAATAAGGGGATGAGGGGTTATGGGGAGAAGGCAGGAGAATGGGTATGAGAAAAATATCAGCCATGATTGAATGGCGGAGCAGACACGATGGGCCGAGAGGCCTAATTCTGTTTCTATGTCTGTTTAAATAAATAAATTTAAAACACATTCCTCCAGCCCTCAACCTTCACCCCTTCCCACATTTTCCCTATACTTCATCCATACCAGCCTATGCCACTCCATGCCCTCCAACCTATTGCCAATTCATGCCAACCCATGCCCCCCCCCCACCCTTTGCCCTTATCCCCTCCATGTCAACTCACCTAGTGTTTCTGAACAGTTCCTTGACAGCGTTGTCACTTCCTTCATAACATTGATGAGGTTGACAACTGGACAGTCTTTAACAGTTCCTTGACAGCTGGACAGCTCTTTGACAGCTTGACAGTTCCAATGATTTTGTGTGTGGCAAAGGCATAATCAGGTACATGTCCCAAGGAATGCCTTTGCTCTCCCAAAGGTGTCTTGCCTCTCTAAAATGATGACTTGCTTCTCCTAAAGGTGTCCGTTATCTTATCCTGAGGTGTCCTGGGACTCTATCCAAAGTGGTAGCTTACCTCTCCAAAGGGATCCGCCAAGTTCTTACCTGTCTTAAACTGCACACTCCAGATTCCATACTCCTATTCTTCCAAAGTCCCACTTCGCTGGAGGCAGCTGGTGATATAAATGGCCAGCTGCCTCCACAAATTGGTCGTACGCAAACCCGGTCAGAGAGCCTGTCTATTGTAGCAAAAGCCCAGGGCTCTCTACCCCTCCATGGGGATGCTGCTGGCCGGCAGAGTTTTTTTCCAACAGTTCTTTAAAATTTCTTGATCCTATGATTCTGCGCTTCTAAAATATTGTTGTTTTTCTTTAGCTTGTCCAGGAGGTCCTGAAAACCCGTGCAACTCCCATGGTGTTTGTAATGATCAGTACACAGGAACTGGCAAATGCAACTGCTCAGCTGGATTCATTGGCAAGGCTTGTGAGCTTTGCGTGCCTGGGAGATGGGGACCAGAATGTACAGGTAAGATTATATTGGACAGAAGTCAAGTTAGATTTTTATCATTTCTGCTTCGTACATGTAATATTTTTTCCATTTCTTATTTACAGCTCATAATGCACCTGAGTCGCTGATTAATTAACCATCTTCTGTGTTTTGGGGGATAGGATAGCTGTAGATAAAATGTTTCTACTTGTAGGTGAGACCTAATCTAGAGGACATAAATCATAGAATCATAGAGTGGTTACAGCACAGATAGAGGCCATTTTGTCAATTGTGAACATGCCAGATCTCTGCGAGAGCATCTCAGCTGATGTCACTGCACCACCATTTCCCAACAGACCTTGCAAAATATTTCTCTTCAAATAACTATTCAACTCCTTTTTGAAAGCCTTAATTGAATCTGTCTCCAGTTTCAGGTAGTGCATTCCAGATCCTAATCACATGCTGCGTAAAAAAAACATTTTTCCTCATGTTGCTTCTGTTTTTTTCACCAATCACTTTACATCAGTGTTCCTTGGTCCTTGATCCTTCCACCAATCCTTCCCTATCTAATCTGTCTGCACCTCTTATGATTTTGAACACTTCTATAAATTCTCCTCTCAACCTTCTCTTTTCTAACGAAGGCATAATATCTATCTTCCAATCTATCTGCTTTCCTGAAGTGTCTCAGAATAATTCTTGCATATCTTTTCAGCACCTTCTCCCCAACCTTCGCAAATGTAAGCTGGGATGCTGTGATGGTGTTGGTGACTAGTGGTGGTGTAGTTGTACTGTCACTATCCTCATAATCCAGGCTTAAGATAATGCTCTGGGGACATGGGTTCAAATCCCACCATGGCAGATGGTGGGGGAATTTAAATTAAATGAAAATCAGGAATTGAAAGCAAGTCTCAGGAATGCCATGAAAGTACCATTGATTGTTGTAAAAACCCGTCTGGTTCATTAATGCCCTTTTGGGAAGGAAATCTGCCGTATTTACACGGTCTGGCCTACATGGAACTCCTGACCCACAGCAATGTGGATGATTCTTAGCTGCCCACTGAAATGGCCCAGCAAGTCACTCAGTTCAAGGGACAATTAGGGATGGGCAGCCAATGGTTCCCACATCCCATGAAAATGACCCAAGCCGGGAATCGAACCTGGGACCCTGGAACAGTGAAGCAATTGTGCTATCCACAATGCTACCGTGCTGCCCTACAATGCTACCGTGCTGTCCTCAACACCTAATTGCTTCAATCCCTGGCTCCTCCCATTAACTGCATCATCTTACTAACCCAAACACAATGGGCGGATTCTCCGTTGGCCAAAATCGGCAAAGACGACTGGGCGGAGAATAGGTTCCGCCCCCAAAATCACGGCAGGCACCGATTTGACACCAAGTCGCAATTCTCCATCACCTCGACAGCGGCGCAGATCATTCCAGAACGCACGTACAGGAGACACCATTTGCATGTCATTAGCGGGCCCGGCACGGTATACTCCGGGGGCCTCCGCGATGCTCCGCCTCCGATTGGCCATGTTCCTGATGGCGCAGTCCACTTGTGCTTTTAAAAATAGTAAAACCGGTGAGGTGGTTGCTGAGGGAGAGAGAGAGGGTATGGAAAGTGTCCAACATCTCCATAGTTTGCTGACAGTTGTGCTGCTCGGGGGGCCTCTCCCAGAGCCGGGGGGTGGGGGCGGATAGCGGGGGGTGGCCGGGAGGTATGCTGGTGGGTTGGAGTGGACGGGCACGGAACACCATTGCCGCAGCCGGCAAGGTAGCCATACAGCTCTGCACACTGCTAACAGCCCACTGTGAACTTAGTGACACGGGTCGTATAGGTGTCCTCCCTCCCCCCCCTCCCAGGTGCCCTCTAGCCCCAGCTGACCCTTCAGCTGTACGGGCCGCTCCAGCACAACCAGCGTCATCTTGTTGGCTGGGATGAGTGCGTGTGGGGAGTGTAATGTGTATGTGTGGCTGCAACTTGTCAGCATCCCGAATATCAATCACGGACCTGGCGAATCCCGCACCAGTTTTCATTGGAATCAATTGTGTTCAAGCGGCACCGGTGCTAGCCCCTTAGTAGTAACAGAATCGGTCCAGGTTCGGCACCAGTTTTTCTGTTGTGAATGTCCACAAATTCTACGTTGGCGTCAACACTTAGTCTCAGAAATTGAGAATTCCGCCCAATGTCTCTAATTATCTACTCCCCAGGGAACCTTCTTCATATAAACAAAATTCCATTAGCCCACCTTTTACGATGCTTTAATTATCCTGTGTGGCCAAAGTGTCTGTCTTTTGAACCAGGACTTTAAAAAAAGAATTCCAAAGATTCTCAACTCACTTGAGTGAAGAAGTTTCTCCTCGGCTTATTTCTAAATGGCCAACCCTTTTATAATGAGATGTAACCCCAGATTCTAGATTCCTCAGCCAAGGCAATCATTCTCTCAGCAGCCGCCCTGTCAACTCGCTTAAGAATTTTGTATGTTTCTGTTTGATCACCTCTCATTCTAACTGAATGTCCTTACAGCCTGCGATTGCTCTCAAAATGGAGTGTGCGATGATGGTATTAATGGCCAAGGAATATGTCTCTGCAATGAAGGATGGACTGGAGACCGCTGTGAAACACAATTAGGTATGGCTTAAGTACCACTTGCATTACTCCAGTGTAGCCATGTGATTCGATTGCTCTGATGCAGTCTATAATTCTCTCATTTCAAGAAACTAGGCTCCTGCTCTGTGGACAATCTAAACAGTGGCTTTCATGACATACCATAATATTTCACAGCTAATTCTGCATTTGTTGGAAATATATATAGACCTGGATTTTCACCAGGGCCAGCCTCTCTGTTGTGGCCAAAATTCCAGAAATGGCTAGAATTTCTAATTCCCATGCCTGAACCTGATGTTTGGGTGGGACCAGGATTAATACATGTGCAACTTGTGGAGACAGCTGGCCATTTAAATCATCAGCTGCCTTTACTGAAGTGGGATTTTGGACTGAATAGGAGTGTGGAATCTGAACTTTGTGAATTCTTTGGATAGCCATATTACTTTGGAGAATTAAGGTACCCCTTTGTTTAGCACCCCCCCCCCCCCCCCCCGAGAGAGGTAAGGTACCCTTAGGGAGAGATCGGGCACCCTTTGAGATTGTTTAAAGTGTGTATGATTATGTATTTTCTGTGCACAAACGCATTGGAGCTGTCAAAGCTGTCAAGGAAGTGTCAAAGCTGTCAAGGATATTTGGTTATTTGGCATGGTACGAGCAAAGGGTGGGTGGCATGATTTGGCATGAGTTGGTACTAAATTGCCACAAAGTTTAAGGGGTCTTGGGGGTGGGTGGGCAGATTTGGCATCGATTGACATAAGTAGGACATAGAGAGTATGTGTGGGGGTGAGGGACATGAGGGATGTTTCTTGTCTAATTTCTTTTTTAGTTAAGCAAAGTGCTAGAACACAGAGGCAGGCCTTGCACCCAGCCTGCCGCTGTACCCTCTGCGCTTGTTCCAGGGTCACTTGCCACCACTCCTATTTCAGCCCACACCCTACCCCTGACTGAAAATCCAGCCTGTGGGCAGACATTTTTAGAGGACAAGTTGGCCGAGCAAGGAAATCTCACGACTCTGCGCACCTACCCCTTGAATGAAAATCTGGGCCATAATTTCTGGTATAAAGTGGGGAAGTTATTAGTTTGTGCATAGCAACGTCTGACAAAGAGGTCATAAAGGCCCGATAATTTTTTTTTTAGTGATGTTGATTAAGGGATGAATATTGGGTCGGGCACTAGGGAGAACTGTCCTGTTTTTTGTAATAATTGTCATGGGATCTTTTACATCCACCTTAAGACAGCAAATCAAACCTTGATTTAATACCTCACTTGAGAGACAGCACCTCCAACAATACAGCACGCCCTCAGTACTGCACTGGGGGTGATGCCTTTTTATTTGTGGCTCAAGCCTCTGGAATGAGACTGGAACCTACAACCGTCTGAGCCGGGGTCAAGAGAACCGCCAACTGAGCCATAGTTGGCAGAAAATGGCCTCCTTCTGCACTGTATGTTCTATGTTCTATGAAAAGCCTCCATAACAGCATTGTGCACCTGCCTTGGACTCATCATTCACTTAAAAATATTTTGCTGCCTATTTTCAAACTGTTCCTGATCTGCCAACAGCAACCGTTGAATGCCATCACTCTTAATGCTACAGCTCATCCACACAATGACCAAACTCGAAAACTGTTCGACGTTGAATCTTGCTTGTTTAAAGACGCCAATCTGATTTTTGGCATGCTATTCTATTCTATTCTCGCTACCATTATTTTTATTTTGTTTGGAATGATTGATTGTAAAGCTTGACTCAATTCTGTCCTTGGCCGTGACTTGGAAATTGATTTTTGAATAAATAAACCTTGGAATTGAACAATTAAGGGGCAATTTAGCGTGGCCAATCCACCTACCTTGTACATCTTCGGGTTGTGAGGCAAGACCCATGCAGACACGGGGAGAATGTGCACAGTCCCGACAGACGGTGATCCAGGACCGGGATCGAACCTGGGACCTCGCCGCCCAGAGGCAGCAGTGCTAACCACTGTGCCACCGTGCCGTCCGATGTCAGTAATGATTCCCCATAAGTGTTACCATTTTTGCTATTGATATTCAACATTGCATCTCCAAATAATCAACTTTCTCCCTCCCATTCCCTTCTCTCGACCTCCCTCCCCCATAGAAAATTGTCAGAACTCTGGAGAAACCACATCAATGGCCAAAGGTGACCTTTCCCCCTGGCATCTCTGGGATACCCCCAATTTCCAGCCAAAATTACAGAGACCCACCTCAAAACAATATTGCACTGCAATACCATTATGATTTTTGTTTTCATCCTTTGGCAGCTGTGAAGCCAGTGTGTTCACCTCCTTGCTCTGAAGATGCAATCTGCAAGGGCAACAACACCTGCGAGTGTAAACTGTACTACGAAGGTGATGGAAGGACATGCATGGGTGCGTTAACTTGTTCGTTTTTGCATTACTAGCAGTGATATGCCTGTGTGAAATGTCATGAGTGAGGTGCTTTACAATGGCCGAGGGAAGGAGCTAACGTAGGAGGAAACATAGCATCAGGCGGAGACCATTCAGCCCTCAAAGCTATCCACCATTTCATAAGATCATTGCTGATCTGTGACTAACTCCGTAAACCTGTGTTACCCCATATCCCTTAATACCTTTGGTTAGAGCTTTGTTTTCCTTGTAAGTTGTTTAATTGTTAAATGATCCTCATAGGCCGCATATAAAGTTAAATCCCATGTCCCATTAAGTTGCATCTCAAGCAAATGACAATAATGAGATCTTAGTGTTCTGATTCAGGATTAACCCACCAAGGAGGTGACAGGACTAAGAATAGTCCTCGCGAAGTTCAACCAGCATAAACCAGCAATTAGGGATTAAATATTGATTTTGGGGGCTAAGATTGCCCATCCCTTGAATCCAGCAAAGGCAAGTTAATGACTCTTCATAGGATTCATCTCCTCATTCAGAGGATTTCCAGTGAGATCTTGAAACCAGAGTTCTGTTTATTACATCTGACTGACTCATCCAGGTTCTAGCAAAACAAAGTTTAAGAAAACTTAGCTTCTCTTTGTTTATTCGCAATAATCTTTCTCTTTATGCTCTGCTGCATGATTGATGATGCTAGAAAAGGAAGTATCAATTTATTTTTAGTCGAGACATTGATTAGGACTGCACATCACCTGATGATTCCAGTCTTATCCCTACCCCTGAAGTTCTTGTTCAATAGCTATCATTACATGTACACCTGTTGGAACACTGGGAAGTAATAGGAGAAATGGATCAGCTCCTATAGAGGCGTGAGTAGTGCCTCTACCTCTGGGCCAGATACTCTGGGTTCACGTATCACTTCAGGATTCGATGGCTCCAGAAGATGAGTTCATAACGTGGTGAAACAGGTTGATTGTCAGCTTGCAAATGCTTTCAATATGCTTGGTGGCAGGCAGTGGAGAGTTTCCTGGTCAGCCAATTTGCAGAAGTCAACAACAAACAACGGCAATACTTTGCCAAGTATAATCATGGACCAATCCAATAGAAGTCCATGGATGCCCTCTAGGGACATTGTACCTGACAAAGGGGAGCAGTTTCTAGTTTGGTCATTTCTGATGTTGTCGCAGAAGGCCAGTTCTTTTTTTTTTTTAAATTTCTCCTCCATTTTCACATTTTCTCCCACATTTACATCCATCAACAATAAACAATAATCAGCAAGATATGTCAGTCCCCATAATAACAACAACGATCCCATCTACCCACCAACCCTCAACCCGCGTGTTTACATAAACAAATGACAAAAATAAATCAGGGATTACCCGTAGGCACCCATAATCTTACACAGCTCTCCCCCCCCCCCCCCCCCCCCCCCCCCCAGGTCTCCAGCTCCTCCCGTCCACTGCCTCTTGTAAAACTCCTCCCCCTACCCTCGGTTCCTTCCCCCCCAACTTTCCACCCCGGCTAGACCACTCGGACCCTGTTCTGCCAGGCTCCGATGGCCGCAGCCCCTCCCCCCACCTCACTCCCGTTCACTGGCCGGCTTAAACCGGCCAGTGTGGAGGCCCCCGCCCGGGTCCCTTTCCCACTTGCCCGGCCCCAGGAAAGCCCAAAGATCTCCTTTTAGCTCACAAACCCCGCCTATCAACCAACACCCCAAAGAACTCTCATTTCGAGTGAAGTCCCGCCCCTGCCCTTGTCCAAATATATACCACCTTGGCTCCCTTAATCTCTACACCCGCACGCAGTGATACAAAAAAGAAAAAAATACAGTCATGAGGTTACATCGGCACATGGCCATTCCTCAATTTGTCAGTTCTGCCACAGTCCTTCTGCTTTCGCAAACTCCTCCGCTGCTTCCGCCGTTCCAAAAGAAAAGTCCCTGAGCTTGTAAGTCACCCTCAGCTTCGCTGGATATACAATGCCGCACCGCACCTTGCTAATGTACAGTGCCCTCTTCACCCGGTTGAAGGCAGCCCGCCTCCTTGCCAGCTCCACTGTAAAGTCCTGGTATACACGTATACCAGCTCCAGCCCACTGCACCACCCGCTTCTGCTTGGCCCAGCTCAGGACCTTCTCCTTCACACTGTACCTACGGAAGCACAGAGTCACTGCCCTTGGCGGCTCACTTGCCTTTGGTACAGGCCTCCACGACCGATGAGCCCGATCCAGTTCATATCGGATGGGGTCCTCCCCCTCCCCCAATAGTTTTGCCAGCATCGCGGCAAAATACTCAGTCGGCTTCGGTCCTTCAACTCCTTCGGGCAGCCCCACAATCCTCAAGTTCTGTCGCCTGAATCTATTTTCCAGGTCTTCCATCTTTCCTTGCAGATCCTTGTTAGTATCCATCACCTTCCGCATCTCTTTCCCCATCGAGGCAAGTTGATCACCGTGCTGCAATAACGCCTCCTCCACTTCCTTCAGCGCCTCCCCTTGCTCTCGCACCTCCGCCACTGCGCTCGCCACCTCCGTCCTCACCGGGGAAACCGCCTCCTCCACCTGCACACTCAAAACCTCCCTCATCTCCTTTCTCACCGTCCCCATGCATTTCTCAATCTGCGCCAACTGCTTTTCAAATTCCGCAGCCATCACCTTGGTTATTTCTTCAGCCGTAAGCAGTGCGGCCTTCCCTGGTGCTCCAGCCTCCATTTTTCCTGGTGACCCCCGCGGTGACCTTTCCACTCCCCAACGGACCTCCAGCTGGTTTGTTTTCGGCCGTTTTTTTGCTCACCCTCGACATTTTTCTTTGGGTTTTTTTTCCCTCCTGGGTCTTCTCAGTGCCTCCTCCATGCCTTCTCCCTGCTTCTGCCGCCTCCGTGGACCCTGGGACTGGGCTTAAAGCCCCGAAATTGCCGTTCCCGAGCGGGGGCTCTCCATTGTGCGGCCGCCCCCGCCCGCCGTCACCGGAAGTCGCAGAAGGCCAGTTCTAATAGCAGAGTCATTCTTTCGGCTCCACTGGTCTATGACTGCCGACCATGAGAGATGTGCTTATTTAAAACACAATTACATTTTGCAAAATCTGCTGTTTTTCCCTCGTTTGATTACTTTGATTTTCCCACGACTTCTAAAATTCCCAGCCCAGTGTAACCTTTTCTTCAACTTGTTCAAGAGATGTGGTCATTAATTGCCGAATCCTTGACTTCCGTCACCAACTCTTTGGGCTGAATTTTGCACTGGGGCGGGCTTCCTGCCCCACCCACCTCTGATTGGCTGGCTTGTCCGCGGGTCTGTTTATTTAATCAGTTTGTGGACCAGCCTTCTAGTCCTTTTGGAGAGGTAGTCCCACCTCCAAGGGCTGCTGGCCAATCCAATGACCGGTGGCTCTCTGGTCTAAGCAGTGCCATGAGGGCTGGCGACCACCATTGGGACTGCAGACAGCTCGCTGAGGGAGTTGAGCGATGGCAGAACGCAGACAAAGATGAGTCTGGGCTTGCACTAGGACCAGGCTGGCAAGCTCCTGTTAGGTGACATGGGGCTGGCTTGGATAATATGGGATGGGGTGGAGGGTGGGTGGATGGGAGTCATGGGGGTGGAATACTTTACAGGACCTACAATGGGCACATGATGCTGGATAAGGTGGCACACCCCTTACCCAGCCACCAGATTTCACATGGGGTGGGGGGCCAGGTGGGTGGGCCTCCATCAGCCTCCTGCACTGGTGATAATGTTCCAGAAGAATTTAAGGACCTCAATTGGTACAAGAGTGGGTGGGCCTTCCCCACATCCCTGCCGCTGGTAACATAGCAACAGGGGCAAACGGAAGCGAGTAGGTGGTCGCAAACCACTGGCATGATGCCTAATTTTGCAACCCCCCACCGCCCCAACACACATGCCGCTCCAAGGGAGGGTACGGGTGTAAAACACTGGCCTGTGTGGATACTTGACTCAGATTTGGAGCATGTGCCCTTCCATTCAGGACAAGAGGAGCTGTTCTCCAGTCAGCAGTACTATTCAATTCTCTGTGACACGACCATGCTGTTGTTTAATAGTGCTGTGCTGCAAATATCGTTTGATCAGCTTGTCAGGGGAACATGGTACTGGATGGTCAGTGAAGTAACTATCAATGGTGTATATAAAATGGCCGCTGTCGCACTTTGATTGATTCTATTTCTCGTGTTGTGATGCAGTTGTTGATCAGTGTGCGCAGAATAATGGCGGCTGTTCAGAATTTGCCAAGTGCTCTCAACAAAATGTAAGTGTCAACTGCAGCTGTGAAAAGGAATATTCCGGAGACGGCTACACATGTGATCCAATTGACCCATGTGCGGATGGGTACAATGGGGACTGTCATGAGCATGCCATCTGCACAGTGATAGGGGCAGTAAGTAAAACTCTACCTTGGTATTATTCACTAATAATGTTTAACTGCCATAGCGTAAATATGAAATGCACATATGGTCATACGTTATGACAGGCGGAAAGGGAGTGATGCTTGCTTCAGGGCTATAGTTGGTCACGGATCTTCCGAACCCTATATGCAATGGTGAATCTAGCTCAGGCATGGAAAGGTATCATGGAGGCTGTCATAGACATACAACTCATCAAGGCGTCTTTCCTCAACCTTACCACCGCGACCTTACCACCTTTTTTTCTTTATTCTTTTCATGGGACGTGAGTATCACTGGCAAGGTCAGCATTTATTGCCCATCTCTAATTACCCTTGAACTGAGTAGCTTGCTAGACTATTTCAGGGGGCAGTTAAGAGTCAACCACATTGTTGTCGGGCTGGAGTAACATATAGGCCAGACCGGTAAGGATGGCAGATTTCTTTCCCTAAATGACATTAGTCATTAGTGAACAAGGTGGGGTTTTATGACATGTTTCATGGTCACCATTACTGAGACTAGCTTTAAATTCCAGATTTATTAATTGATTGATTTTAAATTCCACTATCATCATGATCACATTTGAACCCATGTTGTTCCTCCACCCCCCCCCCCCCCCCCCCCCCCACAACACACACACATACACTAGAGCAATAGCCTGGGCCTCTGCATTATTAGTCCAGTGGCATTACCACTATGCTGCTATATCCCCCTAGCAGAAGGGGGAAAGAAAAGGCAGTAGGTGCATGGAAATACCATCTAGTTCTTCCCCAAGTCATAAACCATTCCAACTTGGACATGTGGTTCCTGTTCCTTCATGTACCCAGATCAAAACCAAGGAAACTCCCCCCCCCCCCCCCCCTTTTTCATCCACCACCACCCTCTGTCTTCTATGTGATAGCCAGTTACTTATCCAATTGGCCAAATTTCCCTCTATCCCACACCTCCTTACTTTCTTCATGAGCCAACCATGGGGAACCTTATCAAACGCCTTACTAAAATCCATGTATACGACATTAACTGCTCTACCTTCATCTACACACTTAGTTACCTCCTCAAAGAATTCAATCAAATTTGTGAGGCAAGACTTACCCTTCATGAATCCGTGTTGACTAACCCGGATTAAGCTGCATCTTTCCAAATGTTCATAAATCCTATCCTTCAGGACCTTTTCCATTAACTTACCGACCACCAAAGTAAGACTAACTGGCCTAGAATTACCAGGGTCATTCCTATTCCCTTTCTTGAACAGAGGAACAACATTCACCACTCTCCAGTCCTCTGGCAATATCCCCGTGGACAGTGAAGACCCAAAGATCAAAGCCAAAGGCTCTACAATCCCATCCCTAGCCTCCCAAAGAATCCTTGGATATGTCCTATCTGGCCCAGGGGACTTGTCGACCCTCAGGTTTTCCAAAATTGCTAATACATCCTTCCTCAGAACATCTACCTCCTCCAGCCTATCCGCCTGTATCACACTCATCCTCAAAAACATGGCCCCTCTCCTTTGTGAACACTGAAGAAAAGTATTCATTCAACGCCTCTCCTATTTCTTCTGACTCCATGCACAAGTTGCCACTACTGTCCTTGACCGGCCCTACCCTCACCCTGGTCATTCTTTTATTTCTCACATAAGAGTAAAAAGCCTTGGGGTTTTCCTTGATCCGACCGCCAAGAACTTCTCATGCCCCCTCCTAGCTCTCCGAAGCCCTTTTTTTTTTAGTTCATTCCTTGCTACCTTGTAACCCTCAAGCGACCCAACTGAAGCTTGTTTTCTCATCCTTACATACGCTTCCTTTTTCCTCTTGACAAGACATTCAACCTCTTTTGTGAATCATGGTTCCCTCACACGGCCATCTCCTTCCTGCCTGATAGGGACGTACCTATCAAGGACACGCAGTATTTGTTCCTTGGACAAGCTCCACTTTTAATTTGTGCCTTTCCCTGACAGTTTCTGTTCCCATCTTATGCTCCCTAATTCTTGCCTAATCACATCATAATTACCCCTCTCCCAATTATAAACCTTGCCCTGTCGTATGGCCCTATTCCTCTCCATTGCAATAGTGAAAGACACTGAATTGTGGTCACTATCTCCAAAGTGCTCTCCCACAAACAAATCTAACACTTGGCCCGGTTCATTACCCAGTACCAAATCCAATGTGGCCCCTCCTCTTGTCGGCCTATCTACATATTGTGTCAGGAAATTTCTTCCTCCACATCTCTATTACTATCTGGGGGCCTATAGAAAACTCCTAACAATGTGACCGCTCCTTTCTTATTTCTAACTTCGGCCCATATTACCTCAGTAGGCAGATCCCCTTCGAACTGCCTTTCTGCAGCCGTTAAACTATCCTTGATTAACAATGCTACTCCTCCACCTCTTTTACCACCTTCCCTACACTTAGTGAAACATCTATACCCCGGAACTTCCAACAACCATTCTTGTCCCTGTTCTAACCATGTCTCCGTAATGGCCACAACATCGTAGTCCCAAGTACCAATCCACGCTCCAAGTTCTCCTACCTTATTCCGGATGCTCCTTGCATCACTCCTTGAAGACACACTTCAACCCATCTTTCTGTCTTCCGGTACACTCTTGCGACCTTGATACCCTCCTCAGTACCTCACTACTCTCAACACTGGCTTCTGGACTACAGCTCGTTTTCCCAGCCACCTGGCAAATTAGTTTAAACCCCCCCGAAGAGCCGGAGCAAATTTCCCTCCCAGGATATTGGTGGCCCTCTGGTTCAGGTGCAAACCGTCCTGTCTGTACAGGTCCCACCTTCCGCAGAATGTGCTCCAATTATCCATGTACCTGAAACCCTCCCTCCTGCACCATCCCTGCAGCCACGTGTTTATCTGCACTCTCTTCCTGTTCCTCAACTCGCTAGCACGTGGCACCGGCAACAAAGCAGAGATGACAACATGGTTTGTCCTGGCTCTCAGCTTCCACCCTAGCTCCCTAAATTCCTGTTTTAAATCCCCGTCCCTTCTCTTTGTCGTTGGTACTGATGTGTACCACGACTTGTGACTGTTCCACCTCCCCCTTAAGAATTCTGAAAACACGGTCCGAGACGTCACGGACCCTGGCACCCAGGAGGCAACATACCATCCATGAGTCTCTTTCGCTGCCACAGAACCGTCTACCTGTCCCTCTAACTATCAAGTCCCCAATAACTATTGCTCTCCTGCTCTCCCCGTTTCCCTTCTGAGCCACAGGGACGGACTCAGTGCTGGAGATCCGGTCACCGTGGCTTACCCCTGGTAGGTCGTCCCCCTCAACAGTATCCAAAATGGTATATTTGTTACTGAGGGGAATGACCACAGAGGATCCCTGCACTGACTGCTTCCTCCCAGCCCCTCTCACCGTCACCCATCTACCTTGATTCTTCGGAGTAACTACATCCCTGAAGCTACTATCTATGACCACCTCTGCCTCCCGAATGATCGAAGTTCCTCCAGCTCCAGCTCCAGTTCCCTAACGCGGTTTCTGAGGAGCTGGAGATGGGTGCACCTCCCACAGGTGAAATCAGCAGGGACACTGACGGCGTCCCTCACCTCAAACATTCTGCAGGAGGAACATTGCACTGCCTTCCCTGCCATCCCCTCTGGATAAAACAAGAAAAAGAAAGAAAGAGCTTACATGTTATTCACTCTACCCCTTAGGTTAAAGGAGGTGGAAGGGTGGGGGACACTACAAGTGGAGTGTCTAGGGTTTAGGAACTGCCCAACTTAAATACAGGTAAAAATAAAACACTTAACCAGCAACCACTGCGCCCCACACAAAGACAGCAATCAGCTGTTATGGGCCTGCGCAAACAATTTAAATCTTTACTACTTACCCAGCAGTCACTCTGTCCTCACTCCGACCGGATTCAGCTGGAAACACCCAACAGTAAGTTGAAAAAAAAAATTCTCCCCTTCTCAGCAAGCACTCACTCAGCAACCACTGCGACCCGCACGATAACACCTCAGGGAAAAGAAAAACTACTTACCAGTCACCAGCCAATCACTTACCTGCAGGCTGTGACGTCATGGTTCAACTTCTTTCTACTTCTACCTGCCCTCGAGTCTCCCTCTTTATCTTTACTCGGCTGGGATCTTTACAGTGATTGTGTGTGTGTGTGTGTTTTTTTTTTGGTTAGAGGAGGAGGTAGGGAGGGAAACACTGAAGAAGTGTTTGGGGTTTAACTGTCACTTGACAACAGCTCCTCCACAAACCACCTTCAAGATACGGTGTCCGCAATGCACTGATGCAAACTTTCCCCGCAACAGCCAATCAGCAGCTCCGCTCTTCTGCCCTCTGCTGGATGCTTGCCTTCACTTGAAAACGTAGGGTGGCTTGCTCAGTTACACGTTCTGGATGCAGTGACCGCAATGCACTGATGCAAATTTTCCCCGCAACAGCCAGTCAGCAGCTCTGCTCTACTGCCCTCTGCTGGATTAATATGGGGATAGGGTGAAGGTGTGGGCTTGGGTAGGGTGCTCTTCCCAAGAGCTGGTGCAGGCTCGATGGGCCGAATGGCCTCCTTCTGCACAGTAAAGTCTATGAAATTCGAGCAGCACTGTGGGACTACCTTCACCACACAAACAGCAGTGGGTCAAGAAGGCGGCTCACCATCATCAAATGATGCCCTGGCCAGTAACACCCATATCCCAGGAATGAATCAAAGGAAAATGTGATCTTTTTGTCACCAACAAGATACAATACATAATCAACCTCACCCAAGAGATTTGTCTCGGGATGTGGGTGATGGTGGCAAATCCACATTAAATGCTTTTTCTTTTCAACCCTGTGAAGTCAGCCTGTTCAGTCTTTCTTGATTGCAGTCTCTCCATCCTGGTATCATTCTTGTAAATGAGTGCTTTCTGTTGATGTATGCTAAGTGTGTCTCCAATTGAAGCAGGTCATACAATACCACTGTGATTAATCATTGACTAACCTAGAATCGTTTTGCAACAGAATAAACGAAAGTGTACATGCAAAGATAATTATATTGGGGATGGAACTAATTGCACTGTGAAAGAGCTGCTCGTTAATCGATGTCTGCAAGACAACGGAAAGTGTCACGCAGATGCCAACTGTGTTGATCTACATTTTGAGGGTAAATATTATTCTTGTTTTAAGGGGTGCATTTTTGTTGCGTAATAAGAATTACCATTAGAATTATGGACATTTTTTTCTGTTACACTGAGTTTATAACCTCATCCTTTGACATTTTGACCTGACTGGATTCATCCAGATGCCTTCAAAAATATTGAAAACAGAGACATTTTGACATGTGCAGATCATGTCTTGGGAATTACCCCACAATGTATTTCTAAATGGTCAGCTGTATCTTACAGGACACCATGGACCCAGGCAAACCCCTCGCCCCCCCCAACCCTCTTGCCCCCAGCCAAAATCTCAGGGGAGCCCGTCCATGATCCCAATGGCTGCCCTGCAACAGTTTAACGCCTCGAGCAGCACCAATTGCTTCAAGTTGAGAACTTTACCTCAGTAGGATACCCTGCCTTAGAGAGCTGCCAATCGGATGATGAGCAGCTCTGTAGTTCTGTGACGCCATCCAGGAGCGATAGCCACTGCCAGAACTACAGATAGTCCAAGCGCGCCAAGGAGCCCAGGTAAGTGCTGGGGTCTTAGTGCAGGGAGTAAGTGATGGAGGACCCATTTGCATCCAATTACCGGGCTGGGCATCATATTCTCCGCCCATGTGATTCTCTGATCCTTTGGGCCGAGAACCATGTGGGCGTGAATTGGTGTTGGTTCTGACAAGCATGTATTTGATGCTGGGGCCTAGCAGTGGTCCAAGGGGGTAACTCTTTAAGGCACCCGCAAAGTTCATCGGAGGGTCACTCTTCACCCACCCCCCACAATACAGGACCTGCCCACCCCACCCCCACCAGCCACCCCCCCCCCCCCGCCCCAACATGCCCCCTAATTCAAAATATCCACTCCAGAACCTCTAAACAAATAAACCCCCCACACAGACCCCTAAATAAAGAGGACTCCACAGAGAGCCCACTAAACAAGGCAATCCCCACAGACCCCCTAAATGAAGAGACTCACTGCCTCACAGACTCCTCCCAGAAGAGAAACCACTGTCTGGAAGTTCCCCCCCCCCCCCAACCCCCAGAATAGAATTCCCTGTCTGCAAGCCCACCCAGAAGAGAGAGACCCATTTCTGACAGCTAGGCAGCAGTCCAGGCAGAGGCAGTGAAAACAATTACTGCTTTGACACTCACCTGGGCAATACACCTACTGACTCTGACAGAGAAAGCAGCACCTGTCTATTCCTGGAAAGAGAAAATCAGTCAGCTGGGTTTAAACCCCCTCAAATCTTAGATCTGCAAGCCATTCCTTCATGTCTCAAATAATGATTTTACTAGGCTGTGATTGACAGCTTCTACTCACTCCCCAGCTGTCAGCATTGTTCCATTAATCTCCCTTCAAGGTTGAGTCACTTTAAAGTAGTCAGCTGTGAAACGAATGCAATGTTTATAAACATCAAGGGCAGGATTTGCCGACCAACCCGCCGCGTGTTTTTCGGCAGCTGAGGTGGCCGCCCAGCGGGACTTTCTGGTCCCACCGTTGTCAATGGGATTTCCCATTGACTGCATCCCTCACCGCCAGTAAACCCATGCGCCATTGGTGGTTCCGGAATATCGCGCCTACATGACCAGCCGATACATTCTGCCGCAAGCTTTGATTGACAGCTCCTGGACCATTTCAAACAGAATAAGTTCTGCTGGTTTCACAGCTGACCACTTCAAAGTCACTCAACTGTAACAGGAGATGATTGGAAAGCGGGAGCGCAAATCAGGTGCAAGTCAGCTCTGGAAGGAGGACACAGGGCTGGATTCTCCGATTCTGAGACTAAGCGCTGATGCCAGCGTGGGAGCAGTGGCCTTTTACGGCTGAAAAAACGGTCACCGATCGCTGTCTGGTGGGGGGGGCTAGCAGGCACACAGCGTAGAGCACCCAGCACCAGCTGCCGATATGGCTGGAGAATTGCCTGGTCCGTGGCCGCGCCTGCACATGGTGATGGCCTGTAGTGGCCGCGCCATGCAACATGGTGCCGGCCACACGTTGACCCGGCCTGCCAAATAATGCTACCCTATGGCCAGGCTCGCCACCCCCGGACCACCCCCTACCTGTTCCTCCAGCCCCTGCCAAAGCCCCCGGGCCCGCGGATCGGCTCTCCCCCGACTGGGCGGCGCTGGACTCAGCCCAACAAAAAATAGCTTGAGAGACCCACGCCGTCAGTAACTCGGCCCATCGGGGGCGAAGCATCGGGGGGGGGGGGTGCCTCCGGTAACGACCTGAGGCCGTCCATACGGCCTGCAAGAATACACTGTTTTGGAGGGGGCGGAGCATTGCAAAAGCAGCGCCTCCCCCCGATTTCGGCTCCAACGTGGATCTTCCGGCCGAACGCGGTTTTATCGCCGGAGACTGGAGATACCAGCCCACAGTTTCCCAAATGGAGAACCCTGGCCAGTTTCTCCCTAACACTTGATGAACTTTTACTTTTCTCTTCAGACAAAACAGTGGGGGTGTTCCATCTACGATCGAAGAAGGGACAGTACAAATTCACCTATTCCGAAGCGCAGCAACAATGCAAAGGAGAGGGAGCAGTATTAGCCACGTACAATCAGCTTGCCTATGCTCAGCAGGTCTGTTTCGTCTTTACATGTGTCTTTAAAGCTGACAAATCGAGTAACATAGCTGGGTGATTAGCTATGATCCATGAAGGACCACAGACACCTCTCCAAAAGAGGTAGCTTGTGAAGGGGTAGCTTGAGGGACATCATTCCACATCAAGTATGGGGCAAGATAAGAAGACATGAACTTTGGTGTTCTTCTGCACCACACTCTAGTCAAGTGACCTAACTGACCTCCACTAGAATAGAATAAAATTACTTCGAATAACATACAATTGCATAGGATATATAGAATAGAAACAGGCCATTTGGCCCAACTGGTCCATGGTGGTGGCTTCTGTCCACCCCATCTTCATCAATCCCCAGCGGTATGTCCTTCTATTCCTTTTACGCATACTTCCCCTGAAATTTATCTATGTTGTTTCTCTCAATTACTCCTTGTGGTAATATTCTGTCTACACCTCCCACTGCCGAGGCAGCATAATCAAAGATCCTCCCACCAGGGTTATCCTCTCTCCCAACCTCTTCCATTGGGCAGAAGGTACAAAGATCTGAGAACACGCACTGACAGAATCAAAAACAGCTTTTCCCCCACTGTTACCAGACTCCTGAATGGCCCTCTTATGGGCTTAACTGATCTCCCTACGCATCTTCTCTGGTGTTGTAGCCCTACACTCCGTATGCTTCACCCAATGTCTATGTCGATGTATTTACCTTGTATATTTATGTATGTCCCATATTTTTTCATGTATGGAACGACCTTCCTGGACTTACGCAGAACAATACCTTTCACTGTACCTCAGTACACGTGACAATAAATCTAATGTAATGTTATTCCGACAGTAGCATTACGTTAATTACATTTTGTCAGCAATTGTGACTAAAGCTGTCCATTTCTGCTTCCAGGTGGGCTACCATTTATGTGCGGCTGGTTGGTTGGACAGCCAGAGAGTGTCCTACCCAACCAGCTACTCCAATCCAAACTGTGGCTCTGGACATGTGGGAATAGTAGACTATGGCCCCCGAGTCAATGATAGCGAAACCTGGGATACTTTCTGCTACCGAATGAAAGGTGAGAAAGGTGTTTCTTCTACCTCCTCTGCAAGCCTTTTGTGTCAGTGATTAAATCTCAGGTGTTGCTCATCTTTTTGCACACAGATGTAAAGTGCGTGTGTAGGAAAGGTTATGTGGGAAATGGCTATTCATGCAATGGGAACCTGCTGCAAGTTCTAACAACCATCGACAAGTTTTCCTCTTTCCTCACGGTGAGTAGCTGTGTTGCATGCTTTGTGTATAATAAGATAGCACTTGCAGCATAGAAACTGGGCCAAACACAATTCCCATACCCACTCTGTTCTAAGTCATATGAAAATCTTTATTGATACAATTTGGGCTCATTGAGACCCAATGGTGCTTTCCATCATGCTTACTCACAACGTGCAGATGCTAATGCTCCACACGAGCATCCCACTTCATCTAACTCAATCAGCCTATCCTACCATTTCTTCATTCCCCTCTGGAATTCTTTTGTTTTGGACTTGGGACAAGAACAATGGGAATGATTGGAAAACTATTGCATAGGGCCAGCACAGACAAGGTGGGCTGAACGACCTGACATTTACCAAACACAAGAGATCCCACTGTGAGAGCATGAAATAGTGTGGATACCAAGTATACAGCTGTAGAATCCTTTGTCTAAATTATGTGCATTCACCTTTTGATCATCATTAAAAAGCAAAATACATACCAGCACTGCACATTATCGAAGCATATTATGAAATGTATATTATTTACTTCTCCTTGGTGATCTGTGTTAATGGAAGGAATTGAAGCAAGTTAACCATTGGCCACTGTAATGCAGTTCTAGGCTATTGTTGAAGACATGGATTTGGTTGTACATAGGATTTCTAAAGTTGTAATGACGAAAGTTGGAAGTTGTGTCTGAAGTACAGTTTTCTTATTTCTAGCACCTTCTCAATTATTCGAACACCACATTGAACGGCAGAAGGTTTGTGGAAGTTCTCACTGATCTGTCGGTCAAAGGCACACTGTTCGTTCCGGTGAATTCTGGTTTACAAGAAAATGTGGTAAGTGTTTAAAGTGTTTTTATAACCAGCTATGAAGAATTGATATGTGCCAATTTGAGGATTGAGAAGAATCTGCATTCTTTAACCACTCGGGGACTGATTCATATAGATTTGATTTGAAAACTAAGGTTCCGGCTTTATAATTACAGTTAAAAACACCCACATTTAGAACTCATGGGTCTTATATTGGCCAAGAAGCAATAATTAATGCTAATTTATATTGACATCAATTTCAATGTTGCCAGATATGGCATTCCACAAGTGTTGCATTTATTTTGGACTAAAGAAGGCTGTGCTTACTCGCTCATTCAAATCTGGCACCCCGAATACAAGAATAAACATACTTGAACAAGTGGCAGAACAGTGTGTCGATTGGGAAGATACAATGGGTTAAGACACTTTGATTGGAAATAGGGAAGAATCGCTGGAGGAACAACATAAGCAGCCATTTGCATTGTTTCTCTAAGAACTCCCCATGATCCCCATAATAGAGGATGGAAGTCTGCAACTCATAACTGCCCAACATGTGACACTATTTGCCCATAGAATTGCTTGTTTCCGATCCATCTCAATGCCTTTAAACTCAATAGAGCAACTCAGTCAACCAGGTGGAAGGGTGAAGAAAACCAATTGTCCTTCCCCAATATTCCTCCTTCAATGTATGATGTATGGGGCATACAGAGAACATACCACAACTATATGTTTTGCTTTTGTTAGCTGCAGCAGCCTCTATTGCATTTGATGCATTTAATTACGCATTCATTAGAGTCACAGGCAGGGATTTTCCAGCCCTGGTATAGTGGGTGCCCCTCACATTGGATGCTACGGGCCAGTAAAATCTCTTCACTTTGGCAGCACTAGCAGATACCACCGGCAGATAGAGCCAGAAAATCCTGGCCTGGGAGTCATTACGGTACTGAAGAAGGTTATTCGGCCCATCAAGTCCATGTCGGAACATTACAGGTAGCAAGAGCCGTTTCTGAAGTCAAAAGTTGACAAAGCTTTTCAAGTAATGACTTCTGTTCCCACATACATCCTGTTCTTTTGTTAGAACATTACTTTGTCCAAACAATATATTCTGCTTCACATAGTACAAAGACCCCAGGGCATTTGCTGTTATACCAGCTTCAAGAAAGAATGCAAAATAATTATATATTCAGGTTAGCTGTGCCAAGGTGAAAGTTATTAGATATCTCTGTTCACCGGGAAAAGGAAAATGGTTTGTAGCATTGTTCCCTCTAACTTCCCTCCGGTCTGCGCAACCCATTTGTTGCACCGAGCAGTCCCTTTAAGATTGATGCATACCCACAAGTGCACTCATCTTAAAGGGACAAATCCTTGTGCGCAATCTGCTTTGCCCACAGCATAGTGAATTCTGGACTGCTGTATGACTGGGCACCTATGCAACGTATAGAGAGCTTTGGTCTCTGTTCCACCAATTTTATCTTGCTAGACACTGCTGCTACCAGCACTGGTGATTCTTTCAGGATTCATTATCACACTGGAGTATCTGAGAGTGGGATATGAACCCTTGACCTTTTCTTTCAATTCATTCCCAGGATGTGGGTGTTGCTGTCATGGTCAGCATTCACTGTCCACCCCTACTTGTCCTCAGGAAGGTGGTGTTGGAACTGCTTTTTGAATACGGATAAGTGGCTTGCAGCTCCAGCAACACTCATGAAACTCAATACCATCCAGGATAAAGCAGCCCGCTTGACTGGCACACCATCCACAAACATTCACTCCCTCCACCACCAACGAACAGTGACAGCACTGTGTACCATCTACAAGATGCACTGCACGAACGTGCCAAGACTCCTCAGGGAACTCCTTCGAAACCCACAACCACTACCATCTAGAAGGACAAGGACAGCAGGTGCATGGGATCTACCTGGAAGTACCCATCCAAGTCATTCACCTGACTTGGAAATATATCGCCATTCCTTCACTTACGCTGAACCAAAATCCTGGAATTCCATCTCTAAGAACACTGTGGGTGTACCATATGGACTGCAGCGTTCCAAGAATGCCGTTCACCACCACGAGGACAACTAGGGGTGAACAGTTAATGCTTGCCTAGCCAGTGACACCTATCTCCCTTGAATTAATATTTTTTAAATCTGTTCAGGGGGCCGTTGAGATTTAACCACATTGCTGTAGGTCTGGAGTCACATTAAAGCAGTCTGGTTAAGGATAAAAGATTTTCTGGCCTGAAGAGACAATCAAATGGGTTTTTGCACAGACAACCTTTGCATTCCAGATTGATTTCATATTTTCATATTCACATTCATAAGCTGCACTGAACTCATGGTTCCTGATTGTTCATGCAGTTTGGATTATTATTACAATAACATACCCACTATGACCCATTCTATCTCATGGGGACGTGGGAGTGGAGGCAGCTGATGAGTGTATTACTAAATGAAGCAAGCTGACAATATCGCTGACAGTCACAGCAACACATTAGTTTATCATTGATCAACACAATTTGCAATTGAGAGAATGCTAATGAATTTCATGTCTCCGCACTGCACACGTCCAAAATGGCTGTCCCACATTAGGAGAAGCCAATTAATCTTTTGAAGTATTAGAAGCTTATTCCTGTTGGTACAGAGCATGGAATTCAATTTACTTGAATCACATTTTAAGTTTTCTTAATTCCACGTACTTGATTCAAGTTACTGGAAAAAAAACTAGCTCGATATCAATAGGAATAGAATGTGTAATATTGTTATACTATTCAAATGTTATTTACCAACTATTTTGTTTTTTCGCGCATGTATACACTAAGCGAAGGCAGTGGCATGGTGGGATTGTCACTGGGACCAGGGGTGATGCTCTGGGGGCCAGGGTTCGAATCCCAACACAGCAGATGGTGAAATTTGAATCATTGTCTATTGTTGCACTCACCACCATCCTCACTTTGTGTACCAAGCACATAATGTATCGTTCCACCAACGTAGTGAGGTAAATATACACAGTGCAAGATGCAATGTCTATGCTGAGTAGTGTGATTATTTCTTACTTCTGGGAACAACAAGACATAACAGACTGGTGGGAACAGTAATAATATTCACTGGTGAGAAACAATGAGAAGGTATAATTTTCTATCCATTGTCTGTGACCCAACAGTTCACGTCTCCAAGAATGGATTTTCTATTGTGCACACACAGTATAGACCAGAAACTTCCATTTGTTCAGTTTCTGCTCTTGTTGAATATTTTTCCACTTTTTAAAATAATTTATTCTTTGGACATGCGCATCGCTGGAAGGGCCTGCATTTATTGATGATCCCAAGATACCCAATGAGTGGTCTGATACAACTGAGTGGCTGGCTTTGCCACTTTAAAGGGCAGTTGTGAGTGAACCATGCTGGTATGGGACAGGGGTCACAGATAAGTAAAAACAGAGTTAGGCAGCAGTTTTCTTCTCAACAGGGAACCAGCTGTGTTTGCAGTCACTGTTTTACTGACAACAGTATTAATGACCAGATTTTATTCAAAACTATTTCAAATTCTCTCATGGCCTTAGATGGGTTTGAACTCACTAATTATTGGTCCAGATTACTAACACACTAGCATTACCATTGTCGCATATTAAATTTGATCAATCATGTGAGAGGGGATACAGAGATGACGTTGACTGAAAACTAACAAGTATTTTTTTTAATTCACAGACGTTGTCTGGACGGGACATTGAGTACCACTTTTCTAATCACACTAGCTTCTTGTATCACAAAATGGAAAATGGAACCCTCATCCTGAGCAAGATCGGCCAAACCCTACTCATAACGGTGACAAAAAATACCCTCCCTCCAAGTCCAGAGTTCGATCAGCAGATTGGAAAGCTGGTGAATGAACGACCAATTGTTGCCTGGGACATAGTTGCATCAAATGGCATCATTCATGCGATTGACAAGCCTTTACAAGCACCTCCTGAACCAGTAAGCTTACACACAATTTAGTAACCTTGCATCCTTACAAGCATTTCATGTAAAATTAGAAATTCATTTTTAAAAATATATTCATTCATCCAAATAAGAGGTTATCTTATTTGGGCCTTGGATGGGAAGTGTGTGTGTGTGTGTGTGTGTGTGTGTGTGTGTGGGGGGGGGGGGGGGGGGGGGGGGGGGGAAGAGAGTGTGTAGATGCTCACCCATTACTTATCTCCTTTTGAAGTCGGCACCCACCCCAAGGTTTGGGCACCCCCCCCCCAAACCTTATGTGCTCCCTCGCCACCTGCCCTTCAAATAGTGACCCCCAATTCCATCACCCCTGTTTTAACCTGCCTACTTACCATTGGCTGAGGACAATCCCACAATCCTGTGGGAGTATGAGCTTCCCCAATGAGGGGGGGGCGGAGAAACCATTAGTAAACTCCTAGTATAAATAAAGCTGGCCAGTTCAGGAACCAGAGGAAGGAGTTTGCAGCAAGGGAAGTTACTGTTACATATATATATATATGTTATTGTAAATAAATGTTATTACTTTGTATCCTTAAAACTCGTGCTGGATTCTTCGTGGCCCTCACAAAACTGGCGACGAAGGTTAAAGTGAATAGCAGTCTACACTGCTGAAGCCACCTCCCTGGATTTTTGTTGGATACAGGTTGGACGTTGTTTTCTATTATACCATGCCTCTGTACGGACGTTTGGATGTTTTTGATGCTGCGCTGGAAAGCTGGAATCAGTACACACAACAGATGCGTTACTATTTCCGGGCAAACAATATCACCGAAAACGAGCGCCAGGTGGTCATATTGCTCACCGCCTGGTGCCCGCATATGTTTGGGGTGATTAGGAGCCTTACGTACCCAGCTGCGCCGGACACCAAAACGTTTGATGAACTTGTGAATATAGTGGGGCAACATTTTAACCCAACCCCGTCCACGATAGTCCAGCGTTACCGGTTTAATACCACTGAGAGGACCCCTGGAGAATCCCTTGCCGATTTTCTATCCAGGCTACGCAGGATTGCGGAGTACTGCGACTATGGTGAGACCTTGTCAGAAACGTTACGCGACCGTTTGGTTTGCGGTATTAACAATGCGGCCACCCAGAGAAAGTTGTTAGCTGAGCCAACATTGACTTTTCAACAGGCCATTCAAATAGTATTGTCCCGAGAGAGCGCAGAACGAGGAGTGCAGGAGCTACAGGGAATGGAACATGCCTTGGGGCGCAACCGCTTCTGTCCGAAAACGTCCCCCCGCACTCCTGCGGTACCTTGGGCGAGGCAACATCCAGGCCGACGCCAGTGGCCATCGGACATTCCTCCCCGAAGGGAGCCTTCCCCAGAACCAATGCATGAGGAGCCATGTCCGTGTCAGACTTGTAGGCGCCGACCCCGTCGCGGACGGCGGTCCTGGGGGCACCAGAGGCGCCGTCGTTCCGACCGAAACTGGGACCAGCCCAGGGGCTGTAACTGGGACCAGCCCAGGGCCGTACCTTCCATGTGGATGAACCTGCGGCGACTACTCCTGAGGACGTGGAGACGGAGGATGACTGCCTGCAGCTGCATTGTGTGGCAGCTCCCCATGTGGCCCCCATTAAGGTGACAGTACGGGTCAATGGCCACCCGCTTGAGATGGAGTTGGATACTGGCGCAGCGGTCTCCGTGATCGCCCAGAGGTTATTCGACCGCATCAAGCAGGGTATACAGACCCTTACATTAACCGACTCACAGGCCAAGTTGGCCACCTACACGGGGGAACCACTGGACATTGCAGGAACTACAATGACCCCTGTTGTTTATGGACGCCAGGAGGGGCGTTTCCCACTTATCGTGGTGCGCGGCCATGGGCCCAGCCTGTTGGGTCAGGACTGGTTGCGCCATTTGCGGTTGCAATGGCAGCATATCCTCCTAACAGTTTCTGAAGGGTTGACTGAGGTGCTAGGACGATACCCAGATGTATTCCAGCCTGGTATGGGGAAAATAAAAGGGGCCGTAGCCCATATCCAAGTCGAACCAGGAGCCACGCCACGCTATTTCCGGGCGCGCCCAGTGCCTTACGCCTTGCTCGAGAAGGTAGAAGGGGAGCTCACTCGTTTGGAGAGTTTGGGTATTATCAGGCCCGTCCGTTTCGCTGACTGGGCAGCACAAATTGTACCTGTAATGAAGCCAGATGCCACAGTTCGCTTGTGTGGCGACTATAAACTTACAGTGAATACGGTTTCCCGACTCGACCGATATCTAATGCCTCGCATAGAGGATCTCTACGCGAAACTTGCAGGTGGACTCTCGTTCACAAAATTAGATATGAGTCACGCCTACCTGCAGTTGGAGCTGGACCCTGCCTCCCGACCATATGTAACGATTAATACATACCGGGGCCTGTATGAATATACACGGTTGCCCTTTGGAGTATCCTCTGCCTGCGCAATTTTTCAACGTGTTATGGAGGGCATTTTGAGAGGTTTACCACGTGTGGCTGTCTACTTAGATGACGTTTTGATTACAGGGACGTCGGAGCAGGAACATTTGGAAAATCTGGAGGCTGTCCTTAGACGCCTTTCGGAGGCTGGAGTCCGTTTACGTCACACAAAGTGCGTATTTCAGGCAAAGGAAGTAGTCTACCTAGGTTATCGGGTGGACCACGAAGGTTTGCACCCCGTCGCAGAGAAGGTGCGTGCAATTCAACATGCCCCCGCCCCGACTGACACTTCGCATCTTCGTTCTTTTCTCGGTCTCGTAAACTATTACGGGAAGTTCCTCCCCAATCTGGCAACTACGCTGGCCCCTTTGCACCTTCTGCTAAAGAAAAATCACACCTGGGTTTGGGGTCAGCCGCAAGAAACCGCTTTCCGGCGGGTAAAGCAACAATTGTCGTTGTCTGGGTTACTAACCCACTATGATCCTGGAAAGCCTTTGCTCGTCACGTGATGCATCCCCGTATGGTATTGGGGCCGTCCTGTCCCACAAGATGGAGAACGGGGCCGAGCGACCGATAGCTTTCGTCTCCCGCACATTGACTGCAGCGGAGAAAAGGTACGCGCAGATCGAGAAGGAGGGCCTGGCAGTGGTTTTTGCGGTGAAACGCTTCCACCAGTATGTGTATGGCCGCCATTTCACTATCGTGACTGATCATAAACCTCTGCTGGGACTTTTCAGAGAGGATAAGCCAATACCGCCCATTGCTTCTGCACGGATCCAGCGCTGGGCTTTGTTGCTTGCTGCATACGAGTATTCTCTGGAGCACAAACCAGGTACGCAGATAGCAAATGCTGACGCACTGAGCCGATTGCCTTTATCGACCGGCCCCATGTCGACTCCCACGACCGGTGAGGTGGTTGCAACCCTAAATTTTATGGACACCTTGCCTGTCACGGCATCACAGATCCGTGAGTGGACCCAGACCTATCAAAGGTTCGGCACATAGTCCTGTATGGTGGGCAGCATAGACAGCTCCCAGGCGAGTTACGGGCATTTTCCTCCAAGCTGTCAGAATTCAGCGTGGAAGACAGCATCCTCTTGTGGGGGACGCGTGTGATTGTCCCGGAAAAAGGCCAGGAGCTGATACTAAGAGACTTGCACAATGGGCATCCAGGTGTGACCAAAATGAAAATGTTGGCCCGGAGTTATGTCTGGTGGCTAGGCCTCGACACCGACATTGAGAAGGTGGCCCAAAACTGCTCCATTTGCCAGGAGCATCAGAAGCTTTCGCCGGCCGCGCCCCTACATCACTGGGAATGGCCAGGGCGGTCTTGGGCACGCTTGCATGCAGATTTCGCAGGCCCTTTTCAAGGATCCATGTTCCTTCTACTAATTGACGCCCAGTCTAAATGGCTAGAGGTGCATAAGTCGCAGGGGACAACGTCCTGCGCAACAATTGAAAAGGTGCGTTTATCGTTTAGTACGCATGGCCTCCCCGAGGTGCTGGTCACCGACAACGGCACTCCATTCACGAGTGAGGAGTTTGCGAGGTTCACGAAGATGAACGGCATCCGCCATATCCGCACTGCCCCTTACCACCCGGCTTCAAATGGGTCGGCAGAGCGCACAGTGCAGACATTCAAACGAGGCCTAAAGAAGCAGTCTTCCGGATCAATGGACACGAGACTGGCTCGCTTTGTGTTTACGTATAGGACCACCCCCCATGCAGTGACTGGGGTAGCTCCCGCAGAACTCCTAATGGGCCGGAGACTTCGCACCCGCCTTAGTATGGTTTTCCCAGACATTGGCGCAAAAGTACGCCGCACACAAGAACGGCAGGGACAGGGATTTTCTCGGCATCGGCCGATTCGGCAGTTTGCGCCCGGTGACCCAGTGTTCGTTTGGAATTTTGCTGGTGGTGCCCAATGGGCTCCTGGTGTAATCTTTCGCCAAACGGGCCCTATATCTTACCAGGTGCAAGCCCGGGGTCGTCTCCAGCGCAAACATGTAGACCACGTTCGGTCCAGAAGACTATCCCCTCAAAAGATTCCCCGCCCCCGGAGCTCATTTCTACAGCCGCAGAGACCAGAGATAAGGGAAGGTAGTCCTCACAATCTTCCACTGGTGCCTCACTCGAAGCCTGCGCATGTCGTTACGGAACCGAATGGAGATAGAGACGCTGACATGTCGGAGGCAGCAGACTCTGACTCCGAGATGGAGACACGGGATGCATCAGAGGGGGAATCCTCGGGTCCACGGGCCGTGGATGTACAATCGTTGCACCGTTCATCACGGAAGCGCCGGTCTCCATCTCGTTACACGCCTCCTGATCCAGCGCTGCGTGCAAATGGTGTCCGACCTGCGGCCAAACGAGTCCGACGCCCTCCTTCGCCAGGGTCTTTGGTGGATTCTTTGTGGGGGGGAGGGATGTTATAACCTGCCTACTTACCATTGGCTGGGGACTAATGACAATCCCACAATCCTGTGGGAGTATGAGCTTCCCCAATGAGGGGGGCGGAGAAACCATTAGTAAACTCCTAGTATAAATAAAGCTGGCCTGTTCAGGAACCAGAGGAAGGAGTGTGCAGCAAGGGACGTTACTGCTACTGTTATATATATATATATATATATGTTATTGTAATAAATGTTATTACTTTGTATCCTTAAAACTTGTGCTGGATTCTTCGTGGCCCTCACAAAAAACCCCAAACACTTGGGCCTCCCCTCACATCCTTTCTGCAAGACCCCAGACTTCCCTGTGTGCTGGGACTTTCATTCTGGCAACTACCTGTAGTCCCAGGTCTTGCCATCACGCCCAGTGGAACAGCTGGGACTGCAGAGCAACTGGCTACCCAGATAGGACTTCCACACAATCGAAGCGGAGAAGGCCCATACTCAGCCAATTAACATCCCACAGGACATTAAATGACTGTGGGGCATCCCTGATCGGTGGGGGTGTATTCCCCACCCGACCTCTCCATTGGCAGGACAGTAACCCTGCTGTCGGAAAATCTCTGCCCATAGAGGCAGAGAAGGGGGCCATTTAGCCCATCCAGTCCCTGTTATCTCTTCGTAGAACAATCCAGTCAGTCCCAATCCCCCATTCTTTCTTGTAGCCCTGAAGTTTATTTCCTTCAAGTGCCCATCCTCTTTCCTTTTAAGATAATTGATCATCTCGACTTCCATCACCCTCGTAGGCAGCAAATTTCAAGTTATTACCACTTCCTGCGTTAGAAGGTTCCTCTTCTCACCCCCTCTTGCATACCTTGTCCCAAATGTTAAACCTGTGCCTCCTGGTCTTTGTAATGTCAATTATTGAGACCAGCTTTCTTTGTCTACCTGTCATCATCTTGCATACCTTTGTCAAATCTCCCCATAACCTCCTTTTCTCCAAGAGAATGACCTCATCAGCTCCGCCAACATCACTTCGTAGCTAAAATCCACCATCCATGGAACCATTCTGGTAAATATCCTCTGCTCCCTCTAAAGGACCCCACATCCTTTTCAAAGTGGGGTTACCAGATGTGGGTACATTACTCTGGTTGTGGCTTAACCAGAGTTTTATAAAGATTCAGCAAAGTCTCCATCCTTTTTGTGCTGAATTCCTCTAATTATGAATCTCAGGATCCCACTTGCTGACTGGGATGATTTGCATAATTTACACTATCCTGCACCCATTTTGCTGGAGAAATAATCCTGCTCCTGTTGGGAGACTTTGCTGTAGTTTTGGGCATGAGGTTACAGGACAGTCATGAATATTTTAGGCATCAAAAGACCAGGCTGGCATACGAATGACAAACATTGCTGAGAATTGGACTTTTATTTTCAGAGTAATGAGAAATAATCCCGCTTTTATCGGGATTTATACAAATCCCATATAATTTCAGAAACTTTGATTTTTAAACTACTAATCCTAACATCAACTCATTGGCTGAAAGCAGTGCCATTAATGACTCAAGTTTTCTGATTTCTTGACGTATTTGAATAACATGAGCCTAATGATTTGGAAAGGAATTCTTGCCTTCTAGGTCGATTATTCCTAAATTTGAATACCAAGCACATTCGGCCCATCGTCTCATGCTTCATATCCGAGGGGCTAATAAAGGCCAGGTGCTTATTTATTTTAAGTTGCAGTTGAATGGGTCTTTCACCTGTCTCTCCCTCTCTCGAGACACCCCTGATCTCGACTCAGGCAACAGGAAATCTAAAACGATAAGGAGTCACTTACACAAAGAGTATTAATTTCCCCTGAATTACACACCACCCATTCCCTACCCATCACTTCCATATTCCTGCCCCATTTGAAAACTTCCAGTGTCAGGCAGTGCTGGGATTCATACTCTGTTTGACAGGGTTGAGCATTTTAGTCACTTACAGAATTTGGAAAACATTTTCATTGCATCATCATTGGGGTCCGTGCCTTTAGCTGCCTGAGCCTTCCCCTCCCTAAACCTTTCCACTCGCACTCCCCCTTCAAGTACCTCCTCTACAAATCTTCCTCTTTGACCAATCGCTAAGTCATCTGTCATAATATCGCCTTATAAGATTTGGGGTCAGATTTTATCTGATGCTGCTCCGGTGAAGCACCTGAGAAAACGTTTACTACTTTAAGGAGTTGTATAATACCAAGTTATTGTTATTGCTGACTCGCTATGAAAATCTAATCCCTTTCTGTCTATTTTCTACTAGGTTAAACCTTATGCTGTTCACACTGAAGTAGGGGTAGGGATTTTCTTCGTCAGTGCTCTAATAATAGCTGCTTTGGCTGTAGCTGTGTATTATTACTACAACCACAGAAGGGGACCCTTCAGCTTTCAGTATTTCAAGGTAACTCATATATGAAGACCCTCGGAAATGATTCCTCTTTCCCCTTTGGCTCCTATAATTCTTTCATAGGATATGAGCGTCGCTGGCAAGGCCAGTATTTGTTATCCATCCCGGTTTGCCCTCAAAAGTAGTTAAAAATCAATCACATTGCCTGTGTCCAGAGTCACATGTAGGCCAGACCAGGTAGGCACAGCAGATTTCCTTCCCTAAAGGACATTAGTGAACCAGATGGAACATAGGAGGAGTAGGCCATTTGACCCCTTGAGAGTCTGCTCCTCCATTGTTCATGGTTGATCTCCTACCTCAATACCATCTTCTCACACTATACCCATATCCCTTGATGTCATCAGTATCTAGAAATCTATTGATCTTTACTTTGGACGCACATAATGACTGAGCCTCCACAGTCTTGTGGGGCAGAGAATTCCAAAGATTCACCACACTCTGAGTGAATAAATTCCTCCTCATCTCGGTCCTAAATGGCCTGCTCCTTATTCTAAGACTGTGTCCCTTGGTTCTCGACCCCCCCCCCCCTCCCCTTCCCACCCACCTAACCAGGAAAAACATCCTTCCTGCATCTAATCTGACATATGACACAGGGCCTGACTGAGACACAATTCGTCCAGCTAGCCAAAACGGGCCCATGGGGAAGTCACGAAACAAAACCAGGTCTCCCACCTGGATTGACCTGTCGTCCCTCTGTGCAGCCCATTGACTTCTCTGGGAGGCCTGACGTGCCACCACTCTTCCCACCAAATTCAGAAACATGAGGTTCTGAGGTGACGGCCCATGGGCAGCTCAGCAGGTGTGGCCCCCATGACAATATGTGAAGTTGAATTGTACGACAATAAAAAATTGGCCAATCGTTGGCATAGCGGTTTTTCAGATTGTTTGTGTCTTCTTGAAGGTCTGAACAGTTCTCTCGCCAACACCATGAGACACAGGGTAGTACGGGGCCATCCTAGTGTGTCATCAGTCATTGGCTCGGACGAAAACCTGGAAGTCATCACCTGTGAAAGTGATGCAATTGTCAGACACAATGGACTCAGGATGTCCATGAATAGCGAAAACCCAGTGCAAGGCATCCACCGTGGCTGCCAAAGTTGTAGTCCCCATCTCCTATACAGACAGCCACTTCGAGTGAACATCCACCAAGACACCCATGAATGAGCCCGTATAGTCAACATGAACACAGGTCCACGGGCGACCTGGCCATTCCCAAGGGTGGAGAGTGGCGATGGAGGCAGGGAATGCTGCTTGACAAGAGTGGCATTGTTGTAACAATTCTTCAATGACTTTATCAATTCCTGGCCACCAGATGTAGTTGCGTTCCAACATCTTCATCTTTTCTGCCGTTGGTGTGCACTATGCAGTAAGAGAGGTCCCTTGGTTAGAGACGGAATGACTACTCATGATTCCCATAACATCACGCCATCCGCGCAGGTCAATTCATCCCGATGAATAAAATAGGGCACCCCCCTCTCCCCTCAATTCACGAAGTACTGCAGGGTGCAGTTGACCCTTTTACCTCATCGCCAGTGTTGGGCAGCACGGTAGCATTGTGGATAGCACAAATGCTTAACAGCTCCAGGGTCCCAGGTTCGATTCCGGCTTGGGTCACTGTCTGTGCGGAGTCTGCACATCCTCCCCGTGTGTGCGTGGGTTTCCTCCGGGTGCTCCGGTTTCCTCCCACAGTCCAAAGATGTGCGGGTTAGGTGGATTGGCCATGCTAAATTGGCCATAGTGTCCAAAATTGTTGGGTGGGGTTACTGGGTTATGGGGATAGGGTGGAGGTGTGGACCTTGGGTGGGGTGCTCTTGCCAAGAGCCGGTGCAGACTCGATGGGCCGAATGGCCTCCTTCTGCACTGTAAATTCTATGAGACGTACATTGGAGGTCTCCAGTAGTTAACAAAGGATTCATTGATAAAAGGCAAAGGCAGAGAAGTAACACACACAAAACTCAATATATTAGGTCTGGTCACTTCAGCTCTGGGTCCACACTGCTGGGGCCTCTGCTACCAGTGCCCCTTGCAGACTCCCCATTGGCCGGGGTTTGCACACTCCCACACAATTGGCCCCGAGCCGGTCAAGTGGTCCATCAAGCTGACTTCTAAATGTTAAGTGGGATGGCAGACACTTATTTAAAAACAATCAGCAGTGCCTGGCATCCTGCTTTGCACCAGTACATGGATTCCCCACTATAAGAGCAAGAAGACAATTACTTATATTAAATAAGTAACAATAATGGGAACTCACCAAACACAAATTTCATTCTGCACACAAATTGTTGGACAGAGGAAGACCAACATTCACGCTAGTTCACCCTCTACCATCCTGGTCGTTATAGTGATAATGGAGTTGTTGACCAACTATACCAATCTAACCCTGTCAATTCGACAACACCAATCCCAGACATGAGGCAAGGAAGACCCACAATTGTGGAGAGCTTTGAAATTCATACCTCAAAGTTATCTTTGTCTCATTTACTACATGTTGTGCATCAAATTCTTGGCAAACTGTATATGAGAAGTCTTATCCAATTTGCATTTCAATTATTCAATATTAACTACTTCCACCTTCTCCCATGGGAATCTTTTCCATAGTTTGACCACTGAAATATTGTTTCCACCAAATAGTTTTAAATTTACCCCAAGAACAGGTCATGTCCTCTGGTTCTACTCTTCCGTCTTTGTTATAAATGCAAATAAACCTCCTTTGCTTTGAACAAAATGTTAGTCAATGCTATTCCAACGTCCCATGACCAACCTCCCTCCTAAGTTGGACTGCCCCGAATCATAACATCATCTGAAAAACAAATTGTGATCCAACCTTCCTTCCTTCTGAAAGCAAAGGAAATGCCTGAGATATGCTGGAAATCTGAACTAAAAACAGAACGTTTGGAAATGCTCAGTCTCTGCAAACAGATGCTGAGCTTGATCCCAAACTGTCAAGCATCTTACAATTTGTAACGCTTCTTGACCAGGCGATAAGTAGACTTTGAAGCAGTGAATTTCTGGGAAGGTTCTCCTAAATACTGAAAATAACTTCCAGCATCACATTATCTTTCTATTTAAAACATTTAAAAAACTGTGTTTTTAAAAAATATTTTATTCAGGCATTTGCATAAACAAACCACAAACAGAACGAATGAAAACAGAAGTGAAATTATACAGCGTAATGAATAACCAACACCCACTCCCCCACCTGCCTTACCCCCTCCTCCCATCCTGCCTTCTCCTTTTAACCCCTTTAACCCCCCCCCCTCTGCTGACCCCTCAATCCTCCTTAAAGAACTCAATGAACGGCTTCCACGTCCGAGCGAACCAATCGACCGACCCCCCCCTCAAGATGATAAAAGCAAATTACTGGATGCTGGAATCTGAAACCAAAAGAGAAAATGCTGGAAAATTTCAGCAGGTTAAGATGATGGAGGACAAAAGGCCGGTTCTGTTCTCTGGACTCGAAACGTTAGCTCTTTTCTCTCCCTACAGATGCTGCCAGACCTGCTGAGATTTTCCAGCATTTTCTCTTTGGTTTCAGATTCCAGCATCCACAGTAATTTGCTTTTATCCTCTGCTCCATTCTGTCAGTTTTTACTTTGAGCGGCCCTACCACCTTAGCCCGGTCCTCCAGGGCTTCCCTGCTTTGTTGGCTCAACTTCTCATTTAAAAAGTCCACCAACTGCTCTGTTGGCCACTAGTTGGACAGAACAGGCCCTTTGTCCTCCATCATCTTAACCTGTGGCGCACCTCGAAGACTCCTGCTCCACCAGCTCTCTTCTCGACCCACTCCTAGTTTGTGGATCCACCCACCCCACAAGTCCCGAAAGACGTGCTTGCTAGGTGAATTGGACATTCTGACTTCTCCCTGTGTACCCAAACAAGCGCCGGAGTTTGGCCACTAAGGGATTTTCACAGTAACTTCATTGCAGTGTTAATGTAAGCCGACTCGTGACAATAATAAAGATTATTATTATTAGGAGTCACGCTTTCTCCTGGCACTCCTTTTACATTATAAGTCTCAAGCATGAGGGCATCATGGTGGTGCAGTAGTTAGCACTATTGCCTCACGGCGCCGAGGTCCCAGGTTCGATCCCATATCTGGGTCACTGTCCGTGTGGAGTTTGCACATTCTTCCCGTGTTTGCGTGGGTTTCGCCCCACAACCCAAAAGGTGTGCCTGGTAGGTGGATTCGCCACGCTAAATTGCCCCTTAATTGGAAAAATGAATTGGGTTCTCTAAATTTAAAAAAAAAAAGTCTCAAGCATGGGACAGACTAACATTTGGTTAACTTTAGGTCTGTTAGGTGCAATTACCTGAGTAGCCTGAGGATTGGCGATGTTTTGTAGTTCACCAAGTCATGGATAGCTACAGAATAGCTGAGATGCATAATACGATACAATGCTCCTGTCCTTCTAAAGCAGTGTCATCCTTTTTTGCTTTCATGGGTTGTAGGCGTCTCTGACAAGGCCAACATTTGTTGCCCATTCCTAATATGCCCAATATACTGGGAGAAGGGTCACAGGAAAGTCCAGCCAGCTTTTGTTTGGGGTATTTGAAATGTTTTCCAATTTACCTCTACAGAACGATGAAGGAGAAGGTGTTTCCACATTTGACGACTCAACTCCCAGCAGGTTCAGTAACCCGATGTACAACAAGTTCACGTCCTCCACAGACAGCGGTGAAGACCCTTTCTGTGTAAGTTACTTGCTGACAAAGATGCGCAGTTGGCAGTGATTCGAGTAGAGTTGAAAATATCACCCTGTCATCTTGTTACCATCTAAGAGAGTTGTAGAACATGTAAACATTTAAAAGTCACTATGTAGGAAACAGGGCTGTCAATTTGTGTACAGCAAGACTCCACAAACAGCAATGTGATAATGACCAGACAATCTGTTTTAGTATTGTTTACGGAGGGATAAATATTTACCAGGATCTCCACAATAGTGCCACAAGGTCTTTTGCATCCACCTGTTTGGGGGGGGGGGGGGGGTGTTTGGAATGGGGCACCCTGTTGATGACCGGTTGTTGGCAAGATTCTAGAATCCATTGTTAAGGATGAGATTTCTAAATTCTTGGAAGTGCAGGGTCAGATTAGGACAAGTCAGCATGGATTTAGTAAGGGGAGGTCGTGCCTGACAAATCTGTTAGAGTTCTTTGAAGAGATAACAAATAGGTTAGACCAAGGAGAGCCAATGGATGTTATCTATCTTGACTTCCAAAAGGCCTTTGATAAGGTGCCTCACGGGAGATTGCTGAGTAAAATAAGGGCCCATGGTATTCGAGGCAAGGTACTAACATGGATTGACGATTGGCTGTCAGGCAGAAGGCAGAGAGTTGGGATAAAAGGTTCTTTTTCGGAATGGCAACCGGTGACGAGTGGTGTCCCGCAGGGTTCAGTGTTGGGGCCACAGCTGTTCTCTTTATATATTAACGATCTAGATGACGGGACTGGGGGCATTCTGGCTAAGTTTGCCGATGATACAAAGATAGGTGGAGGGGCAGGTAGTATGGAGGTGGGGAGGCTGCAGAAAGATTTAGACAGTTTAGGAGAGTGGTCCAAGAAATGGCTGATGAAATTCAACGTGGGCAATGCGAGGTCTTGCAATTTGGAAAAAAGAATATAGGCATGGACTATTTTCTAAACGGTAACAAAATTCATAATGCTGAAGTGCAAAGGGACTTGGGAGTCCTAGTCCAGGATTCTCTAAAGGTAAACTTGCAGGTTGAGTCCGTAATTAAGAAAGCAAATGCAATGTTGTCATTCATCTCAAGAGGCTTGGAATATAAAAGCAGGGATGTACTTCTGAAGCTTTATAAAGCATTAGTTAGGCCCCATTTAGAATACTGTGAGCAATTTTGGGCCCCACACCTCAGGAAGGACATACTGGCACTGGAGCGGGTCCAGCGGAGATTCACACGGATGATCCCAGGAATGGTAGGCCTAACATACGATGAACGTCTGAGGATCCTGGGAGTTTAGGAGGTTGAGTTGAGATCTAATAGAAACTTACAAGATAATGAATGGCTTAGATAGGGTGGATGTAGGGAAGTTGTTTCCATTAGCAGGGGAGACTAGGACCCGGGGGCACAGCCTTAGAATAAAAGGGAGTCACTTTAGAACAGAGATGAGGAGAAATTTCTTCAGCCAGAGAGTGGTGGGTCTGTGGAATTCATTGCCACAGAGGGCGGTGGAGGCCGGGACGTTGAGTGTCTTTAAGACAGAAGTGATAAATTCTTGATTTCTCGAGGAATTAAGGGCTATGGAGAGAGAGCGGGTAAATGGAGTTGAAATCAGCCATGATTGAATAGCGGAGTGGACTCGATGGGCCGAATGGCCTTACTTCCACTCCTATGTCTTATGGTCTTATGGTTGATCAGACTTAGGTGGACCCATCATAGACTTGGAGTCTGTACCCTATTGGTAGATTGCATTGGTAAGCTTGTCTGCTATTTGACCAATGTGCCATTTTTTGGCAGCACCATTACCGCTGCCTAGGAATTTCGAAGTCGTTCGGACTTTCCAACCTGTTCCCCATTCTTCTGGTGCTCGATAAGTGTAATGCACCTGGACTTCCACCTATCTCGGTTACACCATAGATTGGTTTTGTGAAGAATGGTGGTGAATTTCCATGCATGTTAGATACAAATGGAGTAAACAGACAGTATTAACTGCAGTTATTTTGCCTATCCATGGCACCACAAGTAGATTGCTGCTGCTACGAGGTAGAGGAAGCATTACTGAACCTGATGGTCGTTTCTCATGACTATTTTGTACATGATATGCATTTTCAGAGTGTATTGTGGGATAAATGATCTACATGATATGCATTTTTAGTCTACTACTTACACATCCTGACCTTGCTTCTAATAACTAAAAGTAAACAGAGTTTAAAAACCATCAATAAATGCTCCTCTGCTGATAATCTGTTAATTCTGGAACTGGACAATAGAACCCAGAAAGGTCTCAGGCTCAATCCACAATCTCCTCAGGGTAGATGGATCTGAGGCAGTGAGGCTTTAGGTACTCTGGAATTGGCCTCATTGTCCTCTGATTGATCAGAACAGGATCAACCACTCCGGTGGGAAATGCCTTTGGAGGTCATTTTTGATCCAACTGTGATCTTCATTGGGAAGTGGGCTGCTGGTAGCCATTCTCCAGGTCAGGTTGAAAAACCGAAAAGCTACTAGTGAAACTACAACACGAAACACTTTCAGTTGAACAGGATGAAAAACTAGTTTAAGGAAGCTAAGTTCCTAATAGGTGATATAAGAATACCTTACCGCAACTCAAAGGCACCTCATTGACTTGTAAAAGGCTCTGGGACATCAGGAAAGCAGCTAAACAAATGCAAATTGAGGAGAGGGCGGCATTGTGGTAATGTCACCAAAAGAGGAAATGCTGAAAAATCTCATCAGGTCTGGCAGCATCTGTAGAGAGAGAAAAAAAGCTAACGTTTCAATTCCAGATGACCCTTTGAAAACAAAGGGTCACCTAGACTCGAAACGTTAGCTCTTTTGTCTCCCTACAGATGCTGCCAGACCTGCTGAGATTTTCCAGCATTTTCTCTTTTGGTTTCAGATTCCAGCATCCACAATAATTTGCTTTTATTGTGCTAATGTCACTGCACTAATAATCCAGAAACCCAGGTTAACACCCGAAGATACATGGGTTCAAATTTAATAAAATATCTGGAGATGAAAGCTAGTCTCAGTAATAGTGACCATGAAACTATCATTGATTGTTGTAAAAACCCATCTGGTTCTTGTAGGAAAGGAAATCTGCCGTCCTTAGGGTGGTCTGGCCTACGTTTTACTCCAGACCCACAGAAATGTGGTTGACTCTTAAATGCCCTCTGAAATGGCTGAACAAGCCACTCCGTTCAAGGGCAATTAGAGATGAGCAACAAATGCTTGCCTTGTCAGCGAAGCCAACATGCAATGAAAAGAATAGAACAAAAAAGTATTTTGACAATTATTTCCACTGCAGCACACAAAGCTAGTCGAACAGAGCATTTCTTTTTAAAATTCTGAAATCTGAAGAGTTTTGGTACAGTGAACAGGGAAAGTCTGCATTCTCCAGCTGATAATTATTATCACTGGCAGTGAGGCCGGAGGTTAGGAGAAAGCTTTCTACACTGAAGGTTTTTTGGAACGTGGTTACTGGAAGTGACGGAGGTGGGGACCTATGACCATAGAACCATCGGGCTGGATTTTTAGGCAGCGCCCGCCGCAGATCGCCATGGACGGGACGGGGACCATGTAAAGGACCGTTGACCTCAGCGGGAATTTCCGGCACGACCGAAAAGTCCTGCCCAAGAGAAGTTACGGTGGAGAAAGAGGCCATTCAGCCCATCATATCTGCACCAGCCGAAAAGAGAAAAAATAAACAATCTGCTCATTTTAATCCCATTTTTAAGCCTTGCTGGTTACAGCACTTCAGATGCAGATCTAGGTACATTTTAAATGAGTTGAGTGTCTCAGCCTCAACCACCAACTTAGGTAGTGAATCCCAGATACCCACTACCCTCTGAGCGAAAATGTTTTACCATGGATCCACTCTAATCCTTCTATGTCCCCTAGTAATTGATCCATGTGCTAGGGGCAACAGGTCTTTCCTGTCTACCCCATTTATGCCCCTCAATTTTGAACACCACAATTAGGTCATCCTTTCGCCTCCACTTTTCTAAGGACAATAACCCTAGCCTATCCAATCTCTCCTCCTAGATGCAATTTGCAAGGCCTGGCAACTTGTAGATCTCCTCCGTCCACCCTCCAGAGTAATTAGGTCCTTTCTGTAATGTGGTGACCAGAACTCCAGCTGTGGCCTAACTGGAATTTATACAGTTCCATCATCAATCACATCCTTTTTTATTCAATAATGGAAAGCATTCCAGATGTTATCTTGACCACCTTGACAACCTCAATGCAAAATTGTCCGACTATCTGAAACAGGTGCATGGCAGCAAGATTAGTCAAGTAGCTCCAGAAAAGTGTGCCACAAGCAATAGCTTTGTCTGATATCTTAAGAAGGAACTGAGTATTCCAGTGCTAAGCACGCAAAATAGTGTAAATTTCAGTACAATTTGTACCCAAGTTTGATCCATTGAATTCCAGCATCATTGTTAGGATGATCTCAGTTTTTACCTGTCTAGATACAGATGCTTCAACACCGTCATAACATGTGAAGTATGTTACCCACTACTGTGTTACATAATGTGCAGCATAGAAACAGCCCATTTGGCCCTCCTGGTGTATGCTAGTGTCTTTGTTCTAAATGAGCCCCCACCCACTTTATTTATTCTCACCATATCAATGTGGCCTAATCCTTTCTCCTGTGTACTTACACAACTTCTATGCATCTAATCACTACAACCACTCCTTATGGCAACAATTTCTGGTGAGAAAAGGTTCTCATGGATTCCTTATTGATTTATAAGTGAATTTCTCATAACTCTATCCTCTAGTTTTGGACAGTCCTACATGTTGTCTTTGTGTCCAAAAACTATGAAGGGATTTGATAAAGTAAAGACATCTATTATGTACCCCCTCTGCCTTCGCTTTTCAGTCTTTTTTGATTGTTGGAACCTCACGATTGAATACAAACAAATGATTGAGAAATTTGCAGCTTGCATTGTTTGGACAATTTCTGTCGCCTTTTTTTAAAAACAAGGATACCCGTGCTCCTCTGCAAATAGCCCAGTGGGACCATTAGGCTCTGTCTGAGAGGAGGCAGAGTTTAATGCCTCCTCTGAAAGACTGATCCTCGCCTGCATTAATGTGTTGGCCTAGATTATGGGAAGAACACAAACTTAATTGACCGGCTGACTCAATGAGAGTGTGCTCCCCACTGATCCACGGCTGATATCTATTACTGTCCTGGAATGAGCAAAGCTAAAGGTCACACATGGGGATTGGGCTACAGTTGATAATTTACTTGCAGTAATCACCTGTTTAATTTTCCACAGGATGAACATCGCCTGGCAACAGATAATGATCGCGAACAATAGCAACATTGTCAACATTCTGTGTGGATGTTATTAGCAAAGAAATTTTGAACACTAAAGATTTGGTGGTCATTGCAAGTTCCCTTGAGTGGTGCAGCATTGTGATCCATTTTGAGTGAACGAGGAAACCTACAGGGCTAGAGGGGTTAACCATTTAATGATGGATCATTTAAAATTAAATCTATATTTTACACACACTATACTCTTCTTTAAAGAAACAACCAAATTAACTGGGAGTAGTGACTTTAAGATTGTAATATTTAACTGAATATTTTAATCTATTAAAGTGGAGGTATTCAAGCAAAAATGTCTGAAAGTTCATGCCAGGAAGAAACCTCTGGAAAATATTGTCTAAAGATATATTTGGCCAATTGTTTTGATTTTGAATTAGAAACCTCAGATGCATCTTTAAATAAGGACATCTATTTTCCCCTCTGTTTAAAAATCGAAAAATGTTCGAAAGACATGAAGGAAGTCTGGTGTAACCAAGACAATCCTTCTTGAGTTAAACACCAATCTCCCAGATACTGCTTTAGGAAAACAATCAGAAAAATAATTGGGGCAACAAATAACTTTTTTCCACTTTCTTTTCAACCTTTATGTTCATTAGAATGATTAAAATATTGCAGGTGGTGAAAAAGTTTCTTGAAACTGACAATTCAAGAATCGTACAATCTGGTAACAAAGAAACTGCTCATTTTCCAATTGGTGGATGAGGAGGTTGTATCGCAAGATTGACATGTTAGGTGACCGATAGCTGGAGTGTGAGATCATGTGATGGAACCTCCACAAATGCACCCAAGCTGTGCTGGCAACACCTGCACATGAACCAGAAGCAGATGGACAATCCTGAGCTTGCTCTCATGAAGCATATCCAAAGCTGGCTATGCCATAATCTGCTGAAGGTTTTAATTTGTACGGGAAATGTTATTGAAAATGTCTTTCTTTTAAGTATTGTTTGTCAATTTGTTCATGGGGGGGGGGGGGGGGGGAAGAATGCATTCAGGATATTCCACTGAAGAGTGACTGGTGAAGGAAAAAAAGTAGTTGTCATTCTCTTTGTGTTAAAGCAGGAGCTGTGGTGAAAATGCTGAATGGAATACAAATGCCAGTTAATTCATGGGAAGGCAACAAACAGGGGGAGAAAAAACATTCTTTGCTAAATGCATGTTTTGAAGGCTGTTTCCAATTGCACCCTGCAAACTTGAGATTTTCCAAGCAGTATTTTACCAACCACTAGTAAACGGACAAAGTTGATTTTAAAAGGTACTGTAGTCCTCTCCATTGTTCTGGTCCTCATACATATCCTTTATTATTGTCACAGCATACAGAAAAACACACATCAAATATTTGTAAAAACTTACATCATCGGGACACACCAAACTACAAACAATTGGACTTCATGGTTTACAGAACTCCTTTCCATAGCAAAGGTCAGGATCACGTAGAAACTACACTTGTTCTTTGAAACAATGCAACCCTTTACTGCAGTGAAAATTGCAAAGAAGCACTTTGGAAAAGAAAAAAAATAGGTCTTTAATTATCTGCAATTAACGTGGTGCAGGGAAGCATAACTGATTTTGCACGATGTTTAAAACGATAAAGAAATAGTTTTAGCTTCTTCAATGTCATTGCCTAACCCCTGCTTAAGTTATTTGAATATAAATTCCAAGTTTCTTCCATAGTTAGAATAAATTGTATCTTGTGTGAATAACAAACATGCTTGATCATCTCAAATCCTGTAACTTTTCTTTCATAAAGCACACCTACACAATTACAAAAACAGAGACCCATAATTAAAAAATGTCAAACAGTTTTAGTGTTGAATAATCTGATTTTCATCTTACAGTTTGGAGAACAGGACAATTAGAATTCCTTCAAGGTGCCATGTTAAGATCATCTTGATCAGAATGCATTTGGGGAGCTGTAAATTGAATATGTCAGATTATTCCATTCACTAGATTCTAGAATTCTCATTTGAGACCATTCATTACCAAAATCGATTTTCAATTCAGTTCAATTGCGAATGAGGTTAGAGTTTTGCGGGAAAAGTTCAAATCTGTAGATTTAAATTTCCCTGAACTGCAATAGTGATACAGTTCAAAATCATAGGTGGAGTGCCCCAAGGACATGCATGCAGTCCATCATGAAATACAAGATCACAGCACGCGGTTCTCTGTCCAGTGACATTAATGGACAAAGATTGCCTGCCTGCTGAATGCAAGGTCCCAGTGGAGGCACAGGATATTTGGAAAAACAGTTTCACCACACACGCTTCCCCAACCCCCCCCCCAATCGATAAACACTTCTACCAACAAACAATCAGACATTTCAGCGGCAAACAAATCACAAACACCCAAATCACACGAAACAAAGAAAAAATACAAAATTAAATAAGATTATTTCTCCCATCAACTAAGCACTCCAGTCGTTGTACTGTCCACTGGGCATGGAAGGGTTTTAACACTTTTACTGCATTTAGTGCAGTAGCAAAAAAACTTGCCAATAGAATTGGTTAAAACCCTTTGGGACTCGGGTTCAGATCCAGCCTGAACAATTACAAATGAAAGTCTCCCCTCTCAGCTAACTGGAAGAGACCCGAGGACAAAACGATCACTAGTTCAACAATCAGGATGATGGAAATCTGGCAGAAGGAGGAACAGCGATATCTCACTGATTTGGGAGAAGGTGCACATATGGGCTAATGGCTGATAATTTTCAACATAGATATGGGTCTTCAGTTATGCGGTGAGCCTAGAGAAGTTAGAAACATCCTCCTTAAAGCAGAACAGATTAAGAGGAGATTTAATAGAGAGGGTTAAAACTATTAGAAGTTTTGATAAAATAAACGGGAAGTTTTTCTGGCAAGTAGGTCACTCATTGGAGGACACAGATTTAAGATAATTGGCAAAAGAACCAGATGGGAGATGTTTTTTAAAAAAATGCCACTTATTATTCCGATTTGGAATGCACTGCTTGGAAAGGTGATGGCAGTAGTCTCACGAGTAACATCAGGCATAATGTATTTCGGAAGCACATTCATCAAATATACTTAAAAATTTCTCTCAAAGAGCAGGGGAGTGGGTCTAATTTGTTCAGAGATGTACCAGTACAATGAGTCAAATGGCCACTTCCTTGTGCTGAATGTTTCTATGAAATTGTTAAGTCAATTTTTAGGTCTCAAAATGTACACCTTCTTATTTCTCAAAGCATTTCTTTAGAATATAGATACTAATGTTACTGTTATATTTTAATATTTATTCCAATGATGAGCAACATTGTAAGCAAAACATTTCATAACTTCCGGGTTCCCCAGCTTCGCATTTAGGGGGTACCCCTATGATGTGCTGGGAATCCCTCTAGGAAGTTCCCATATGAGGGTTTACCCGGCCACTGCCCTCTGGACAATTGAGCTGGGCTGGGAAAATCAGAAGCAATTTAAGTTGGTTTTGCCTGTTTTACCCTGGTAGGTACTCTCAAAGAGTTAGAAGGGGGGAAAAAAAATTCTAACTCCAGAGTAACACCGTAATCCAGCTTTGCACGGGACACCCCAAACAAATACAGCACCCAGGGGACCAACCACACCACACCCTACCCAAAAGTCTCTCCCCACCCCCCCATCCCAGAGTGACTCGATCCAATCTCCCCCACCTCCCGACTGACCCCCCCCTCCCTCCCAACCTTCCCCCCCGCCCATCATATCCAACCCACCCCACACCGGGTCCGATCCTCCATTCCCCCTCCCACATGGGTCTGACCCTCACCCCTTTTCCTAAACTTTATAATTGAAATGCTCCCTGTAATTTGTCCCTTTAAACCTCCTGTTTATGGCAGCGACTGCCAGAAAAAGGGGGAATGATTTCCCTCTCTGCGTTACCCAGTTAGTCCACGACGATCCTGCTGGGGCGAGCTTCGTTGCTCCTGTCACACCCAGCCTAACTGAGGAAGATTGGGGGAGACAGGGGCTTTGGAATCCCAACGATGGTAATTCTGGCAAAAGTGGCAATCAAACGGAGATTGCCACCTGAGCACCTCGGCAGTGCCAGGTTGGCACCCAGGTGGCACTGCCAAGGTGCCAAGCTGGCACTGCCAGGGTACCCAGGTGGCACCAGCAGTGCCAGGGCACCACTCCGCCCAAAAGGCATGCAGCTGGGGGCCTCCAATCCCCTTGGGGATTCCCACAAGTGCCGCTTATCTGGTTCCCGTTTGTGGAGACCCTTACTAATCTCGAGGTCCCCGAGGCGAAGGGATTAAATCCCAAAGCCTCAGGTACCTTGAAAATCTGCACATTAGAGCAAGGCTTACTGCCTCGTTCTAATATGTAGATTTGCCAAAATCCCGCCCATTGTGGTCTCCTGGCAACATTACGCGAGATTGCGTTGAATTTTGAGAGGTGTTGCGAGACGGATGGTTCCCGGGAGTGTTCCCTTCACAGCTTTCACTGGCCATGTTGCGCCGCAGCGAGATGCTTTTCCGGCGCAGCGTGGCCGGAAGATCGCGCCCAATGTCTCACACTGGCTGATACCAAGATGTTAATATGTCAGTTTTCCATCTCAGCTCATGCTTCAACTCTAACGTACCTTATCCTGTCACACTACCAGCAAGCCTCACTCAGTGGCACAGCTTTCAATGTCTTTATCCGTCCTTCCCTAACCCTCTTCACCGTATGACTTCCCTCATCACTTTCAATGATATTTTCAATCAACTCTCCCAATAGTGTTCAGTCTAATGTCTCAGATGCTAATTGTATTTCTGCATTTGCTCAGGAACTTAATATAGAGCATTTTCTAAATTTATTCTTGCATGGGATGTTGCCCATTCTGCCCATCCCTGATTGCCCTTGAACTGAGTGACTTCAGAGGGCAGTTAGGTCAACCACATTGCTGTGGGTCTGAAGTCACATGTAGGCAGATTTCCTTCCCTGAAGAGCATTAATGAAATAGGTGGGCTTTTAACAGCAATTGATACTTTCATAGTCACCATTACCGAGACTAGCTTTCAATTCCAGATTTCAATTCAAGTCCACTACCTTCCATAGTGGGATTTGAATAATCATCTCCAGAGTATTAACCTGGGCCTCTTGAGTTATTAATCAGTGATATTACCACCACACCGTCTCATCTCCCCATCTACATTTATGCAAATCTAGCCAACAATGTCATATAAAACTTACATATGCGTCAACAGGAATGACTCTACAGTACTATCTAACTAGAAATTAGCAAAGGTGTCCTTGTGAAGAATTCGCCAAAATTGCACTCACGCACATGTGACTAGCACACTTTAGAGTTAATATTGAGAGTGGATGTTGTGTGTGACCTGCCCTTAAGTCAGTCTTTATATACACTATGTATTTGCATAAATAGTTCTCCAATAAAGCATATGTCCTGTCTGTACATTTTATATGACCTCAATTCTCCACAGTACTAACATAAACCATCCTACTCCATGAGGAAGTCCAGCACACTGGGAGGGATATCCAGGCACTTTCACTTCCAAATCCCAGTATTTCTCCACTTCCCCCTTGTAAAGATTAATCAGCCAGTCTTTGCCCGATACTCAACACAACAAACATTGAGGCATGCAGTGGAGCTGGGCAATGGGACAAACCAACCCATTTTGGCGGCAACTTTTCACTCTCACCGTGGAAAAAGACACAAAAGCTTAGCTGATCACACACTCTAGCAATGTTCAACTATAGCTTACCTCTACAGCCACTGAAAGCCCAGATACAATAAGAGACTTACAAAAAGATTAAAGCAAAGTTCTGAACCGTTTGTATTAAGTCGATGCATTTGAATCGGTTGAGAATGCTTTTGCAGTGGTTCATTTAATCCGAGCCTCTCCTTCGATGTAGGGGTATTTGGATGGGCTGGCACAGATCTGGTCTGACCAGAGCGAGGCTTCGTGCTGCAGTGGCGTCCTCCGAGGGTAGAAAGTATTATGCAGATTGTAGTTCAAGATGCAGCTCAGGGACGCCATGTATATATCTGCAAAGCGCGAGAGACGTCGCGAGAAGTAGGTAGGATTGTGGTGGGTTCGGAAAATACTCCCAAACTGCGGGTTAAAGATGGTCTTGGTCATTTCTCTGAAATATCAAAGTAAAGGAGTCATCAGTATACAAAACATAAATTAATAGATTTCTTAATACAACTCAAACCAAGAAGCAACATGGGATATAAAATGCCTTTGACCTGACAGCACCTATTGTAAAAGAGGCTTCCCCCAACATTAGAAATGCATGGTCTAATCCAGGCATTGTCAAACTCGGGGGCGCAACCCGTGGGTGGGGCACGGGCGGGTGTCGGGAGGGTCGTGGAGCCGTCCGTCGTGGCGCTCCCGATCGCGCAAATCTGCGCGCAACAGCCGGATGCAAGCGGCCTTCAAAATGGCCGCGAACATGTTAAAAAAAAAAATGCGGCCGCACTGCGCATGCGTGCCAGATCATCGGCACGCATGTGCAAAACCATGTGCATGCGCACCGATGATCGGGCACGCATGCGCAGTGCAGCCGGCTTTTTTTTTAAAAACCATCGCAGCTTTTTGTTTTACAAGTTCAGGGGGGTTTTATTTGATAAAGCTTTACAGGAAAAAAATGCAGAACTTTGGACAGACGCAGACTCCATACTTTCCGACAACGGAAGGCTTCACCTTCATACAACAGGATCCATTGGAGGAGTGTGTACGAGGGCCAAAGGGACCCAAAACATGTCCTCCATTTTTGTCAGCAGCAAACTAGGTAAGAGAAAATGGTGGGTCGCGAAGGTCGGCCGGCGTGGGTCGTGAAGGTTGGCTGGTTGGTATAAATGGGTCCCCGGAAAAAGAGTTGAAGAACACTGGTCTAATCTTCTTCCTTATTATTAATACCTCCTCCCACCAAACTCCAACCCCTACCTCACCCAAGTAAGACGGTTCAAGTTGCATTCCAGAGACTCAAGCAGAAGTACTGAGAGAGTGCTGCACTGTCTTCCAGATTAGGCATTAACTCAAACCTCTCAGATAGGCAGATAGGATACCATGGCACTAATAATAATAATAATCTTTTATTGTCACAAGATGCCACACAGCTAAACAATCTGGTGATGTTACATTGCTGGGCTCATGAACTGAAAATTCCACCAAAACAACAGAGGAATCTAGATTCAATTAATATTTTCAAAATCTGGAATTAAAAAGCTAGCATCAGTAATGATGGCCACAAAACTACTGGACTGCCATAAAGACACATCTGGTTCACTAATGTCCTTTAGATAATGAAATCTGCCATGCTTACCCAATCCGGCTTATTTGTGACTCCAGACCCACATCAGTGTGGTTGGCTCTTAACTGCCCTCTTAAATGGCCCAGACATTCAGCTGTATTCATGAAGGTGGCTCACCACCAGCTTCTCAGGGGGGTTAGTGATGGGGGGGGATACATGCTGCCCTTGTCAGTGATGCCCATGAATGAAAAAAAATGGCCACTTGGGTACCATACAACTGTCTGTGCTCATGGTACCGCATTCTGTGCAAGTGGCATCATCTTCAGGGTAGGGTAGGAGGAAAAGATACTGGGAATATTATAACAGAGGTTTCTATATGTAATCTCTCTCGTAAAAGATTTACAACAGATTTAAATGCATTTAAGTAAACAGTGAGTGGGCTATAAACATACCTGTTCATAGCAGTATTATAATCAGCTTAACTTGTGTGTGAATGATGGTGATACAGACTCACTTGTGTGGTGGTTATTACCTTAACTCGTTTCTCTCTTTGATCCATTCTTGTAGCACCATCCGAGACTCTGCATCTTCATAAACCTAAAACAATCAACAAAAAAAAAAAAAAACAGTTCACCAAATGTCAACAAGATGTATGTGAACGTGCGCTAGGGGTGGGTTAGCAAAACAAAATTACAACTGTTTAAACACTGGTGTTGATCGTCACACCCCCCATATGATGGACATAAGTTTTAAGTTTTACTTTTGTGAAAAAAGTGAGCAAGGTGATCTCTTAGACATCAGAAATGAGAGCTGATGCTAGAAGGCTCCTCTCAATAATCCTACAGTTGCACATAACCTCAAGATGAGAAACTTATGTTGGTTGAAGAAAATCTAATGGCTGGAGTGTGGCACCTTGTGGCATGTCCTATAAGATTCGTGCTTACACCCTGTGATACGATATCAGTAGAAACCAGTAACTTCTTAAAAGAAATCCAGAATCCCAGTTCCTTACTAAAAGAATGAAGCCTCAAGATTCCACTGTTTAAAACAGAAGAAGTTTTACTTCAAACAACCTTCAAACAAGGCAAACACTAATATTATCTTAAGTTAAACATGAATTAACAGACAAATTGCAGTCAATTATAAACTATAAATTGCACATTCATTGGCATATACAACCAAGTCAGGGGCAAAATTCTCCGTTATCGGCGGAAAGTCCGCCGATCGGCGCAAAAAACGGCGCAAAACTGACTTGCGTCACGTCGGAAAAATGGGTCGATAGTCTCCAGCCCGAAATAGGCTAGCAGCGACGTAACGGGATCCGCGCTTGCGCAGTGGTTCACGCCGTGCAGCGTCATACGCGCTGCACAGCGTGACGGCTCATAAGGCCGCGCTGCTCCCCCCCACCCGACCGCAACACCCGACCGCAACACCCGACTGGATGGCTGGCCGTCGCTCAGCCCCGAGGTTCGAGTCACGCCGATGTGGAGGCGCTCCTGGACGCCGTGGAGCAGAGGAGGGACGCCCTGTATCCCCGGCACGGCCGCAGAGTTGCCCCACGCCACAGCCGGCGTCTGTGGAGGGAAGTGGCAGAGGCCGTCACCGCTGTGGCCCTGACACCACGGACAGGCACCCAGTGCCACAAGAAGGTGAACGACCTCGTCAGAGCAGGCAGGGTGAGCCTCCCCCATATACCCCCCTCCCCCATATCACCCCTCCCCCATAACCCCCCTCCCCCATATCCCCCCCCTCCCCATATCCCCCCTCCCCCATAACCCCCCCTCCCCCATATCCCCCCTCCCCCATATCCCCCATATCCCCCCTCCCCCATATCCCCAAGTGAATCCAGCCCTAACCTTAACCTCTGCAATGCACGCGCAATCGATGGCGTGCATTCATATACCTGCCTAACACTGTTGCCTTTTACCCCTGCCCCCCCCCCCCACAGGAGAAGCGCGCACACAACAATAGGGAGCATGTGAGGACTGGAGGAGGGCCCGCTGATGAGAGGCCACTGACCGAACACGAGGAAAGGGCCCTGGAACTGGCTGGCGGACCTGAGGACCGGGAGGTTGCTGATGCAGAGTTCGGGGGCGTACTAGCGAGTGAGCCACCGACAGCCCGTCCCCATATCCCCCCTCCCCTATATCCCCCTCCCCCATCACCTGATCACTGCCTGATGTCTAACCATGCATGCTTCATTGTGTATCGCAGGACCAAACGTCCAGGCACCCATCCCCGCAGATGCAGACCGCCCGCAGGATGCCCCTCGGAGACCACAGGAGACGGAGAGACCCGCACCCTCCAGCATGCGACGCCCGCAGGATGCCCCTCGGAGACCACAGGAGACGGAGAGACCCGCACCCTCCAGCATGCGACGCCCGCAGGATGCCCCTCGGAGACCACAGGAGACGGAGAGGACCCGCACCCTCCAGCATGCGACGCCCCGCAGGATGCCCCTCGGAGACCACAGGAGACGGAGAGACCCGCACCCTCCAGCATGCGACGCCCGCAGGATGCCCCTCGGAGACCACAGGAGACGGAGAGACCCGCACCCTCCAGCATGCGACGCCCGCAGGATGCCCCTCGGAGACCACAGGAGACGGAGAGACCCGCACCCTCCAGCATGCGACGCCCGCAGGATGCCCCTCGGAGACCACGGGAGACGGAGAGACCCGGACCCTCCAGCATGCGACGCCCGCAGGATGCCCCTCGGAGACCACGAAGACGGAGAGACCCGGACCCTCCAGCATGCGACGCCCGCAGGATGCCCCTCGCACACCACGGGAGACGGAGAGACCTGGAGCAACAGGGAGACGACACCCCCGTCACTGCGGGAGCGAACACCCAGCGACGAGGGGGGGCAGCCACAGGCCCCCGTCACATCCGAGCCAGGACACCACTACCCGGACAGCCCTACCCGGGACAGCCCTACCCGGGACAGCCCTACCCGGGACAGCCCTACCCGGGACAGCCCTACCCGGGACAGCCCTACCCGGGACAGCCCTACCCGGGACAGCCCTACCCGGGACAGCCCTACCCGGGACAGCCCTACCCGGGACAGCCCTACCCGGGACAGCCCTACCCGGGACAGCCCTACCCGGGACAGCCCTACCCGGGACAGCCCTACCCGGGACAGCCCTACCCGGGACAGCCCTACCCGGGACAGCCCTACCCGGGACAGCCCTACCCGGGACAGCCCTACCCGGGACAGCCCTACCCGGGACAGCCCTACCCGGGACAGCCCTACCCGGGACAGCCCTACCCGGGACAGCCCTACCCGGGACAGCCCTACCCGGGACAGCCCTACCCGGGACAGCCCTACCCGGGACAGCCCTACCCGGGACAGCCCTACCCGGGACAGCCCTACCCGGGACAGCCCTACCCGGGACAGCCCTACCCGGGACAGCCCTACCTGGGACAGCCCTACCCGGGACAGCCCTACCCGGGACAGCCCTACCCGGGACAGCCCTACCCGGGACAGCCCTACCCGGGACAGCCCTACCCGGGACAGCCCTACCCGGGACAGCCCTACCCGGGACAGCCCTACCCGGGACAGCCCTACCCGGGACAGCCCTACCCGGGACAGCCCTACCCGGGACAGCCCTACCCGGGACAGCCCTACCCGGGACAGCCCTACCCGGGACAGCCCTACCCGGGACAGCCCTACCCGGGACAGCCCTACCCGGGACAGCCCTACCCGGGACAGCCCTACCCGGGACAGCCCTACCCGGGACAGCCCTACCCGGGACAGCCCTACCCGGGACAGCCCTACCCGGGACAGCCCTACCCGGGACAGCCCTACCCGGGACAGCCCTACCCGGGACAGCCCTACCCGGGACAGCCCTACCCGGGACAGCCCTACCCGGGACAGCCCTACCCGGGACAGCCCTACCCGGGACAGCCCTACCCGGGACAGCCCTACCCGGGACAGCCCTACCCGGGACAGCCCTACCCGGGACAGCCCTACCCGGGACAGCCCTACCCGGGACAGCCCTACCCGGGACAGCCCTACCCGGGACAGCCCTACCCGGGACAGCCCTACCCGGGACAGCCCTACCCGGGACAGCCCTACCCGGGACAGCCCTACCCGGGACAGCCCTACCCGGGACAGCCCTACCCGGGACACCCCTACCCGGGACACCCCTACCCGGGACACCCCTACCCGGGACACCCCTACCCGGGACACCCCTACCCGGGACACCCCTACCCGGGACACCCCTACCCGGGACACCCCTACCCGGGACAACCCCTACCCGGGACACCCCTACCCAGGAAGACGAAATACCGGACAGTGACTCAGAGTGGATGGGTGGAGACGAACCCCCACCCCAATGTGCCATGGACTCAAGAGTGGGACGAAGAGCACGACACAACGCCACTGCTGTCACCAACACCCTCCACCATCGCAGAAACACTCACCACGGTTGGGCACTTTAGTGATGAGGCGTCTGGTACACTCACTGGTGCGCACAACACAGCCGTCCCGGTACAGCAGGTGGAGGTAGGAGCAGCAGAGGGACCGGGCGGTCGGAGGGCAGCCCAGCCCAAGCGAACATCTGCCGCCCAGATGGATCCCGGGTTACTGCAGTTACCACACCCACACATAGATCCGATGCAACCACCGACACGGAGACGAGCGAATAGGGTGACGGGTGGCTAGCGGCGGCTGCGGTCGCAGGTGGAGGAGTCCACCCGCGTCCAGGAGCTGGGAGTGGTCCCGGTCATGCGTGCCACCCAGGCTGACACCGCACGGGTGGCGTCCGCGGTGGAGGCAATGGGTGCGACGGTGTCAGACATGGGGAACGGTTTGCGAGGCCTGGGGCCTTCCGTGCAGGCGGCGTCTGTGGCCCAGGAAATGGCTGCCCTCTCACAGGAGGCCATGAGCCAGTGCCAGCGCCAGATGGCAGAGGCGCTCAACGCCATAGCCCAGTCTCTGCAGGCCATGGCCCAGTCTCAGCAGGCCATGGCCCAGTCTCTGCAGGCCATCGCTGAGGGCATCGGCGCCAGTGGCCACGTGCGAGCCGGCGTCACACTGTCACAGACAGGGTTAGCCAACCCCCTGGGCTCCATGGCTGCAAACCTGCAGACCCCTGTCGATACCAGCACAGGCCTCCAGGACTGGCAGCGCCAGATGTCGGGGGGGCATCGGATGGCCAGTCCGTTCGCATCCCCCACCCATGTAGAGGCCTGGGGGCCATCGGGCACCCCGAGGGAGGAGGAGGTGGTGTGGTCCGTCCCGGCTCCCTCTGTAGGGGAGGTCCCGGTACACCGCGACACCTCGGACTCCCCCCCCCTTCCGTCCCAGGTCCATCGGGTGGGCAACGGGCAGGACAGGCTGGCAGCTCGCCATCCCAGTCGCCCGGGCCGCAGCCTGGCCCATCTAGGCCAGGACGCCCCAGGAAACGGCCGCCAAAGGGATCCAGTGTCAGAGGGCAGGAATCACAGGAGTCCACCTCCAGTTCTGCTGTACCGTCTGGGGAACCACGTAGACGTAGTCAAAGGGCCCGTAAGGCCAAACAATTAGACACTGAGTAAGTTGGCACGGGTGCAGGGCACAGATGAGTTTTAGGGGCTAGGGCACGTGCATGAACTCCTTTGGTTATTAAAGTCAATGTTACACCTACCGAAGCTGCCTTTGTGCTCTGTCCAAAGTGTGCGGGGGTGTCATGTACGTTGAGCGCAAGTGTGTGTGTGAGGGGTGGTCTTACCTCAGCCCCAGGTGAGTCTGCCCCCTTCCCCCCTGGGCCGCCATCAACATCCCCCGGGCAGAGGACGGGACCGTGCGCTGCAGTGTCACAGCCGCATGCAGGGATGGTCCGGGTGGATGGTGGTACTGTGGCCATGGGTCAGACATAGTCCAACGATGTAGAGCCAGGAGCTCATCGCAGGGCGGGTTGTCATCATCCTCCATGGCCTGCGATAGACACGCGTCCACCCGCAACTGTGAGAGCCCGGCCCGTTGTGCCGCAGGTGGATCGGCAATGGGGGGGGGGGGGGGGGGGGGTGTGCATGCGGGTGGGGTTGGGGAGGGGGGTGAGGGTGCTGGGTGGGTGGGGGGTGTGGGTGGTCGGCTGTTGCCATGGTGTGCGGTCTGTGGCCATACTACCCGATTCCCACGCCCATCTAGTCAGTGAAGCGGGCGTCTATCAGTCTGTCCCGTGCCCACTGGGCCAGCCTGGTAACGGCGGACAGCCACCCGCCTGTGTCTACCCCGTCTGCCCTGACCATTGCCCCCATCCCCCTCATTTGGGGAGCACTCTTCCTGCTGCTCCTCCACTCCGCCCTCCTCTGCCTGCGGCACATCGCCCCCTCTGCTGGGCTATGTTGTACAGGACGCAGCACACCACAATGATGCGGCCGACCCTATCTGACCGATACTGGAGGGCGCCCCCAGAGAGGTCCAGGCACCTGAAACGCATCTTCAGCACACCAAAGCACCTCTCGATCACTCCCCTTGTCGCTACATGGGCATCATTGTAGCGGTTCTCCGCCTCATTGCGTGGCCTCCGTATAGGCGTCATCAGCCACGATCGCAATGGGTAGCTCCTGTCGCCCAGCAACCAGCCCCTCAGCCGGGGATGGCGTCCCTCGTACATGCTGGGGATGGATGAACGCGACAACACGAATGAGTCGTGTACACTGCCTGGGTGACGTGCGCAGACGTGCAGGATCATCATGCGGTGGTCGCAGACCACCTGTACGTTCATCGAATAGGTCCCCTTCCTATTAGTGAACACGGCCCTGTTATCTGCAGGTGGCCGCACGGCGACGTGCATCCCATCGATCGCGCCCTGGACCATGGGGAACCCGGCCACGGCAGAGAAGCCCACGGCCCGGGCATCTTGGCTGGCCCGGTCCACGGGGAAGCGGATGTAGCGGAGCTCCATGGCATATAGGGCATCTGTCACTGCCCGGATGCACCGGTGCACCGATGTCTGCGATATGCCGGACAGGTCCCCACTCGGTGCCTGGAATGACCCCGTGCATAAAGGTTCAGGGCCACCGTAACCTTGACGGACACGGGGAGAGGGTGTCCCCCGCCAGTGCCACGCGGTGACAGGTGTGCCAGCAGGTGGCAGATGTGTGCCACGGTTTCCCGGCTCATCCGGAGTCTCCTCCTGCATTCCCGGTCCGTGAGGTCCTGGTATGACTGCCGGGGCCGGTACACACGGGGCGCCCTCGGGTGCCTCCGTTGCCATGGGGTCGCGACGTCCTCCTCCCCCTCCTCGTCCTCTCGGTCAGATGTCCCTCCAGCCTGGGCGGCTGCCGCCTGCCCCTCTGCGGCAGCCTGCGCCGCCTCTCTGGCACGCTCCTCCTCCTCCTCCTCCTCCTCCTCCTCCTCCTCATCCAGGGCAACATAGACATGAGCGGCAGCCACCACGGCGGCCAACATCGCTGGATGATCTGAAAACATGACGGCCTGGTGGGGGGGGGGGGGAGGGGAACGACGACATGTCATCATTGCCCATATCCCCTCCTCCCCCCAGCCAGGTGGCATGGACCGCATGGGTCCAACTGTTGGAGGCTGGCAGGTGGCCAGGTGGACCAACTCACTTGCCCTCCCATCCCCCTCCTCGGCACGGACCCCCCCCCCCCAACCTCCACCCCAGCACGGACCCCCCCCCCAACCCCCAACTTCCACCCCGGCACGGACCCCCCCCAACCTCCACCCCAGCACGGACACCCCCCCAACCTCCACCCCAGCACGGACCCCCCCAACCCCCAACCTCCACCCCGGCACGGCACGGACCCCCCCCCCCCCAACCTCCACCCCAGCACGGACCCCCCCCCCCAACCCCCAACCTCCACCCCGGCACGGCACGGACTCCCCCCCCAACCTCCACCCCGGCACGGCACGGACCCCCCCAACCTCCACCCCAGCACGGACCCCCCCCCAACCTCCATCCCGGCACGGCACGGACCCCCCTCAACCTCCACCCCAGCACGGACCCCCCCACAACCTCCACCCCGGCACGGACCCACAACCCCCAACCTCCACCCCAGCACGGACCCCCCCCCAACCCCCAACCTCCACCCCGGCACGGCACGGACCCCCCCCCCAAACCTCCACCCCAGCACGGACCCCCCCCAACCTCCACCCCAGCACGGACCCCCCCCCCCCCCCCCCGGCACTCCCCCGGAGCCCAGCCTACTCTAACCACCCCCCACCCCCCCCCCGCCGCACACACACACACAACCCGAGACACACCTCTCCTCACGCAATCAGACTGCGGCCACGCCATTGCCTGCCCAGAGCCAACCCCCCAGGCCGTCACTCACCTCCACGCTGGTCGGCGTGAGCCTGGAGCATTGGGTCACGCTGATGAAAAGGAGGTATGATTCACGTCGACGTGAACGGTCATCACGTCGACGGGACTTCGGCCCATCCGGAAGGGAGAATATCGGCAGGCCGAAAATCGGCTGCCTTGCGCAGACCCGTGACATTCTCCGCGGCAGCGGCGCCATTAACGCCCCGCCGACTTTTCTCCCTTCGGAGACTTCGGCAACCGGCGGGGGCGGGATTCACGGCGGCCAACGGCCATTCTCCGACCCTCTGGGGGGGTCGGAGAATGACGCCCCAGATCTTTCAAATTGGCTCAGCAGTTCGCACAGATTTTGGTGATAACATTCAGTCACAAAGACCTTCAAAAGTCTATCTTCCTCAAAGAACTTCAGCTCCTCTCCTTCTAGTAGTTAGTCTGATTCCCAGCCAACAGTATCACATAAACAATCCTAGTTCCACAGGCACAGTCTTCACCACCAATGGCATACATCTGCAAAACCTGCACACCTCAGTCTGGATGGTGTAGATCCACCAATGTTATCTTCAAGTAAAAGAAACTTCTGCAGCAACTTATTGGCAGCTTCTGAATCTGGACTCTGCCTTCTTCAGCCTGTCTGCACCACTGGACTCAACAACTGCTACTACCCAGTTCCGATTGATCAGTGTTCAGTGCTGGGGTGGAGGTTGGGGGTTGGGGGGGGTCCGTGCTGGGGTGGAGGTTGGGGGGGGGGGGTCCGTGCCGGGGTGGAGGTTGGGGGGGGTCCGTGCTGGGGTGGAGGGGGTCCGTGCCGTACCGGGATGGAGGTTGGGGGGGGGTCCGTGCTGCGGTGGAGGTTGGGGGGGTCCGTGCCGTGCCGTGAAGGTGACTGAACAGGTAGACAAGGGTAGAGCAGTTGATGTGGTGTATATGGATTTCAGCAAAGCGTTTGATAAGGTTCCCCACGGTAGGCTATTGCAAAAAATACGGAGGCTGGGGATTGAGGGTGATTTAGAGATGTGGATCAGAAATTGGCTAGCTGAAAGAAGACAGAGGGTGGTGGTTGATGGGAAATGTTCAGAATGGAGTACAGTCACAAGTGGAGTACCACAAGGATCTGTTCTGGGGCCGTTGCTGTTTGTCATTTTTATCAATGACCTAGAGGAAGGCGCAGAAGGGTGGGTGAGTAAATTTGCAGACGATACTATAGTTGGTGGTGTTGTCGATAGTGCGGAAGGATGTAGCAGGTTACAGAGGGACATAGATAAGCTGCAGAGCTGGGCTGAGAGGTGGCAAATGGAGTTTAATGTAGAGAAGTGTGAGGTGATTCACTTTGGAAGGAATAACAGGAATGCGGAATATTTGGCTAATGGTAAAGTTCTTGAAAGTGTGGATGAGCAGAGGGATCTAGGTGTCCATGTACATAGATCCCTGAAAGTTGCCACCCAGGTTGATAGGGTTGTGAAGAAGGCCTATGGAGTGTTGGCCTTTATTGGTAGAGGGATTGAGCTCCGGAGTCGGGAGGTCATGTTGCAGCTGTACAGAACTCTGGTACGGCCGCATTTGGAGTATTGCGTACAGTTCTGGTCACCGCATTATAGGAAGGACGTGGAGGCTTTGGAGCGGGTGCAGAGGAGATTTACCAGGATGTTGCCTGGTATGGAGGGAAAATCTTATGAGGAAAGGCTGATGGACTTGAGGTTGTTTTCGTTGGAGAGAAGAAGGTTAAGAGGAGACTTAATAGAGGCATACAAAATGATCAGGGGGTTGGATAGGGTGGACAGTGAGAGCCTTCTCCCGCGGATGGATATGGCTGGCACGAGGGGACATAACTTTAAACTGAGGGGTAATAGATATAGGACAGAGGTCAGAGGTAGGTTCTTTACGCAAAGAGTAGTGAGGCCGTGGAATGCCCTACCTGCTACAGTAGTGAACTCGCCAACATTGAGGGCATTTAAAAGTTTATTGGATAAACATATGGATGATAATGGCATAGTGTAGGTTAGATGGCTTTTGTTTCGGTACAACATCGTGGGCCGAAGTGCCTGTACTGCGCTGTATTGTTCTATGTTCTATATCTTTCAATCAGGTTTAGTCTGCTCAGAAATTTATCTTACCAAATCTCAGTTGGTTTTCTTTCCTTCTAAACTGGGCAGTTCAGTTTCTATTTCTGTTTCCCTTTTCAGTTAGGGTTTGCCTCAAAAACCTTTCCCTCACACCAGTAAGTTGCTGAAAGTATGAGCTGATAACAGAGCAGTGGGGAAAATTGGGCACCGAGGGCCTTGGTAAACCATGGAACAGAGTATCCCCATAACCACTGAAATTTAAAGAGTTGAGAATTATATACCAAAAGGGCTGAGAAGGAAGGTGAACTGGAGTGAGTGGATTCAAAGTCAAATCAGGTGTAGAAATGAAATACAGGGGGAAGGAAAAACTGGCCACGGGATTCTCCGTTTGGGAGTCTAAGTATTCCTGCTATCAGAGAATTGTGGCAAGTTCGCGCTGCCGCAGGGACCAGCGCCCAGATGAAAGTCTCATTCCTTAACCATGCAAATCTATGCATGGTAGAGAGGTTGCTGAATTCCATTGGAAATCTGGTAACGGGCCGTCATTTTGAGCCCGATCACAAAGTCCGCCTGGAGGCCCCCTACCCTAAAACCCAAATCCTGGCAATGAGGGCATCCTCCTACCCACCATGAGAATAATGAGACACCCAGTCACCTGCCCCCCCCCCCCCCCCAACCACCACCATGCTCGCATTAGGTTGACCCGACATCCGCACCAGACTTCCCAGCCCCCCATCACCTACCCCACTTCAGTCCGTGCCACCTGACATTGCCAATGGTGCACCACCCCCCGCTATATGGCACCTACATCCTGGCAGTGAAACCCACACCTGGCACAGTGTACCCAAGAAAATCATGGCACCAATAGGTTTCCCCTCTGCTGCTGCAGAGGGGGGGGCTGGTCATCCTCCAATGAACCTGGAGGTTGGGTGGACTCAGGATGGAGAACCGTGTCAGTCTGCCCCTCCTAATCCCTGGGCAATTTGGAGATCAGCCAAGTGTTTTTTGCTGTGAGAAAAGAGGAAGCTTAGCTCCTTTGATGTTGGTGAAGAACCATCATCATAGCAAGAGTATTTATAAACATTGTGGTTAGCATCAAAGCAGGATACTTGAGATGCATTCAAGCGTTAACTAAAGATAACTAAAGAATCCACCAAGCAGCTCTTTCTGAACCATTAAACTGTCAATCACAAGCTAGTGAAAGGTACTGCTCTGTAAAACTGAGTGAAGGTTTTGCATTTCAAAGGGCGATTTGAAGCCTTTTCAAGTGTTGTGGGCTTTCGAGGAAGCCTCTGACACTTGTAACAGCTGTTATTTTAAAGACTATTATCTCAGGGAGCAGACGTTAGGAAAGGAAAAAAGTGTTTCTGGTTTCATTCTTCACTGGACTATCCTTCAGTTGTCAGGTAGAGCAGTTCAGGTTGAGGAGGCATCTGCCAGAACATCTGCCTCTTTCTCCTCCTGGACTCCCGGGTCTTCCGAAACCCCGAAAAATGCCACCTCTGGACTCATCACCACCCTAGTTTTCAGTACCCGGGACATGATACCCGCAAATCCTTCCCAGTACCCCATAAGCTTAGGGCATGCCCAAAACATGTGAAGTGGTTCGCTGGTCCTCCCGCGCATCTAACGCACTTGTCCTCTACCCCAAAGAATTTGCTCATCCAAGCCACCGTCATGTGGGCCCGGTGAACGACCTTAAACTGAATCAGGTTGAGCATGGCACATGGTGCGGTTGAGTTTAGCCTACTCAGGGCTTCCGCCCATACCCTGTCCTCCATCTCCCCGCCGAGTTCCTCCCTCCATTTGAATTTCAGTTCCTCCGTCTGGGACACTTCCCCCTTCATGAGCACCTTGTAAATATCCGAGACTCTACCCTCTCCTCCTTCACCTCCAGAGACTATTATGTCCTGGATCCCTATTGGCGGGAGGTGTGGGAAGGATGGGACCTGTCTGCGTATAAAGTCCCACACCTGTAAGTACCTAAAGTCATTTCCCCTTACCAGCCCATAGACATCTAAAATATAATAGACAGAAATACAGGTGCATATTTCTAGAATCGTGGAGTGCACACTTGACTAGGGGAAGGCTGAAAAAAATAGAAAACTTCCTGTGACAACAAAGGAGTTGTCCGGATGGCAGATTTTCTTCCTTAAGGATAATGATGTACTAGATGGGTCTTTATGACAATCGATGATAAGGGCAGCAAGGTAAAGCACTGCTGCCTACGGCCCCGAGGACCCAAGTTCGATCCCGGCCCCTGGTCACTGTCGGTGTATAGTTGCACATTCTCCCTGTGTCTGCGTGGGTTTCACCCCCACAATCCAAAAGATGTGGAGGTTAGGTGGATTGGCCACACCAAATTGCCCCTTAATTGAAAAAAATAATAATTGGGTACAAAGAAAAGTGCAGCACCCTTCGGCCCTCCAAGCCTGCACCGACCATGCTGCCCGACTAAACAAAAATCTTCGACACTTCCGGGGTCCCTCTAATCAATTTTTATATTCTAAAAAATTTTTTTTAAATGACAATCGATGATAGTTGTCATTGGCACCATTACTTATGTTCCATATGTTCCAGATATATTAACTGAATTTAAATTCCACCAACAGGCATGGTGGGATTTGAACCAGTGCCCCAGAGCATTAGCCAGGGCCTTGGGATTACTAGTCCAGTGACATTACCACTACACCACCATGTCCCCCTGCTTCACCACTAATCATCTGATCTTCATAAATTCAGTACGAAGTCTTACAACACCAGGTTAAAGTCCAACAGGTTTGTTTCGATGTCACGCTCGGGGGTCGCGTAACTATTTAGCATGTGGGAGTCGCCGGCATCTCCACTTCATAAATTCAGCACTGTAAACAGGACACACTTACTTGCATGCGTTCAAGCAGCCCTGTGAGGCCCTGCAGCCACACAACCACCTGACTATACTGCTCTGTATTCATGGTTTTAATCTCCGATCGTAGCTCTGGAATAATCGCACCCGTCCTCCAGCCGTGCTTCAGGGTCAGATCCTTTTGTGACAGGAAGGACATGGGTTAGTTACTGGTTAGTTAAGTTATACATATGGAAGTGCAAACAAGATGCCTTTTCTCTGTTTCGAAGTCAGAAGACTTATTGGATTTGTAACCTCAAAGACAACAGAGAGCATTTTAATCTCCGCGTGAGCACACAAAAATAATTTCAGCAACACTAGAAACCTGGTTAATAGCGTTTTCAATGAACTCAGAATATTTGATTTTGGGGAATGAAACCATTTGCGAGTATAGATAAAGCATAAGAGGGCAAGGAAAAAATCTCAACATACTGAATATTAATTAAGTGTTCCTGCCTCTTTCTGCTCTTCTCATTCCCTACTCTGGCAAAAAAACAATCTGTTTCCATATGCAAATGATAAAGGAGATAAAGTGCACATCAAAATAAATACCACAGTATTTTGTATAATGTCAAAGTATATATGTAACATGGGTTCTTTCTGCTTCAGTAGTGGTGGCTCATTGATGAGATCTTGAGACTTGTGTGCTTGAACACGAACACTTTATTGGTAGGCTTTAACTATTTAATTATTTATAGTTCCACGGTATGGTCATGTATGGTGTTGCTCCATTAAGCAGGCTAACTGCTTACTGGAGTGTTGCTTCTAGACTGTTCTCGGAGAGTTTCTTACCATGTGACTACATACATAATACTGTTGGAGGGGGGTGCCAGTCTCCAATCCCACATTAACCCTTTCTCTGCTGAGCACCAGGCACATATTATCACATATAGTACATAGATACCTTAATTTAATCAACTTAACGAAAGCATGTTTGCACTTACAGCTAGATCACTGTAAATGTGATCCCCAAAATAAAGCACTTTTGAACCAGTCCAGCCAGTGAGTTTTAAAAATTCATACAAGTTGCCCTAGAGTAAAAACAAATTAGAAGATTAAAATGCAGTTCAGACTAAAGACCAAGGCTCAGCCCAGCCCCCCTCCCAAAATAAATTGTTGCATTGGATATAAATATTGATATAAATATCAATATAAACCCGGACTCAGAGGCGCTAAATAAGAATATAGAACCATCCACAGGTTTGAACCAGGGAACAGGAAACGGCTAAAAGAGGCGCACTGATCACTGCATCACTCTGAACTGATACAACATTAGCTCATAAGGAACAGGCCAGAGTCTGCAAGCTTTAGGAGGGTGGTAGCTGGGAACTTAAAAAGTTTATTAAGAAATCAATAAGAAGGCAATAACTTTCAGTAAAAGGGCCATTTTATTAGTATTTATTATTTGCATTGAGAGGTAGATCCCATTGTTTTAGTTAAAGGCTGCATTACTGTCGGGAGAACTAGGTTTATTTTGCATCAGGTTTTGTACCTGTTTACTTTAAATACTGCAATGTGAAAATCAGAAAAGGATGTCAGACCATTCTGTTTATCACAAGCAATTATGGATTATAAATCTTTGTCAAATTAAGTACAACCTAAATCTCTTAAATTACATACATTATATGATCACTCAAACATTTTTAAAATTCCCACTTTGTTACATTATTCATTTTGCTTAACTCAAATTATTGGATAATTATATTTAGCACAAAAAAGACTTTGAAATGTCAGGACACCATTGCTGAAAAATGTTGATATTTTTCATCTTGGACTGACCAGGACAGATGCAAGAATGCAAATTACGAAGAGTAATTATTTATACTGCATGTGAAAAGAGTGCTGATTGGTTGGCAATTTGATTCTGTTTGGTCTAGGTGTTGCCATGGAGAATGCACCTGGGAGCTATTATCCCGATACTTTTTTTTTATTTGAAAAAGGTGCAATCCTGGACATGCACCTTTTTCCTGGAGAGGACAGGGCCCTGTGTATGAAGATATGTATCTCCTAACAAGTGTAAGGGCACCACATTGCGAGGCCAACTAATAATCGTAAATCAGTTGTTAACACATTTGGGATTGTTCAGCAAGTGGTGTCCAATCGTGGAATCACATCTAATGTTGGACATTTATGGGCGCGAATTAACTAAATGGGAACAAAGTCCCATGGCAAGCGCATTTAGCCAAGTGTTTCCCGCCGCTTGCAGTGCCAAGAAACACAAGGCTATAAAACACAACTCACGTTTGATAAGGAGCCTCAATGGAAAACACACGGCCGAGGCCGCACATAGCCTTGTTTTGTGCACTGAGGAGCTCCGCTCGCCGGAATTCCTCAGTGTAGCTAGACTTCGGGATGCCGTTTTTAAATGGTGCCCCAATCTTCGAGGCCCCCAAAGCGACCCCAGATCCTCCCCAAGCCACAAAGCTCTATGGTAGAGTCCCCACCCCGTGCAAAAAATGCCAGCTTGGTACCTTGGCACTATCAAACTGGCAGTGCCCCTACCAGCTGGCAGTGCCATCTGGGCACCTTGGCAGTGCCAGGTTGACAACCAGGTGGCACTGCCAGGGTGTCCATGCCAAGGTGCCATCAGCAGTGCCAGGATGCTACCAGAAGTGCCAGGGTGCCACCCTGCCCAAAGGGCATGCACCTGGGTGCTTCAGATCCCCTGGGAGACCCCCTCGAGAGTCATTCCATCTGGCCCCGATTTCTGGATACCAGCACAGAATGGCGCTCGTCCGAGGTCTTCGAGATAAGGGAGATTTATCCCTCGCCTCGGGTAACCCGGGAATCCGCACATTAAAGTGAGACTACCTATCTTGCTTTAACATGCAGATTTGTTAAAAAGTGATCCTGCCCACAATGGGCAGGATTTACATCGCAACATCTCACAAGATCGCGTTAGATCTCATGAGGCGTTGCGAGCCGGGTAGATCCAGGGAGCGGGGTCTCATGGCTTCTATCAGCCACGTTGCGCTGCGGTGAGCTGCTTTTTGGGTGCAGCGTGGCCATTAAATCACACCCCATGTTCCAAGTTTCACAAACAAGAGCTAGTGGAGTACAATTGGTACTCGACCTATTGCGGACAGCTGAAGAGACATGCTGTTTGATATATTCTGCCAGTTAAATGGATGTACGGCCTTCTTGCCAAGCATCACACCAGCACTGAAATTCGTATACCACGTTATTCATTTGTCCGGTAGGCAGAATGTCTTTTTGGTTTGATGGCAGCATTCTGATAGTGGAGAATACCACTTGCGTTGCTACTGGTGCTGCATATGGAAACATTCATCCCTACTACCACTTCTTCCGTTACAAAAAAAGGCTGCATTGATACTAGTGGATTGTGGAAGAGTTTGCATGGTCAAATAATTGGCATTTTTTCTACTGAATGCTGCTTGATTTTGAAACTGAGATTAAGTGGCTTTGTTATCAATTTTGATGTACGAGGCAGAGATTGCAATTATTTGAGAGATAAAGACACATGAATACGACAGATAATTTCTTGCTGACTTCAACTCGCTTTTAAAAATTTAAGACATGTTTAGAATTAATCTGATCGCATTGTGCAATAAATCAGATACTCAACCTTAGAAGTTGTGTGTGTTAATGGAGCATTCAATCCAAAAACATGAAACTTAAAGAGTCTAGCACAGGTAAAAAGGAACAGGTAGAATGAGGGGTTTACCTGTTTGTAGATCTGACCTTTTTCTAATTTGCTGATTTTGTCCCAGTGCAATTTATCTCTCTGATTTGCTGTCCTGAATGGTCTACAGAAAAGGAACAGATCTTTTGAAACAAATTTTCAAACTACACGAAAAACACACATTTCACTCCCACCCCCAGAAACACAATTGATCCTGTACCTGTTCATTCCTACTGCACTTACCTTCGGTTATCATTGAAGAATGCTGGCTTCTCAGCCTGTACAATGATGATGTCAAATAGGTCACGCCAATCTTGGCCAACCATGTATTGCATGCCTTTATCACTAGAGCACAAAGGGAACACAACCACCATAAATTTATGAAAAATATATTGTTGTTCAGATTTTAATTATGGCAAATTTCTCAAAAATAAAATTTTGTTCTGTTTAAGCATTTCTCAATTTGTAATGCAGATGACCATTTTCAATGGAATCTGGGAAGTTACTTACACAAAGCTAAAAGGGCTGTTTGTTATGAGGAAAAGTTTCTTGCCACTGTCAATCAATCTTCCCAACACAGTACTCGTTTGCTCCTCATGAGACACATATTTTTCTGATGTGAAAGAAAGGTTACCAGTAAGTTTTTACATACCAGTACATTTGACTTTGCATAGTATTTTCAGCAATCGGTTGAAATAAAAAAAGAATACACAAGTCAAATCTGGACAGAAGAACTGGAAGAGAATTTGCTTTTAGTTGCAAGGGAAAATATATCGAGCTTTCCAAACAGGCAAGATGCACGCTAACCCAGTTCGCAAGTTTGTCTCATTTAACTACAGCTGGGCTGCAGTGGTATTGATTATCACTGGGTGGGTGCACCTTGGAGGACACTTCAAATCTGAGTCAAGGGATGGTGGAACGGAGTGATTTTACAAATTTGAGGTGTCACCGATGAGGCCTTGCTGGACACCAGCACAACAAAGAACAATACAGCACAGAAACAGGCCCGTCGGCCCTCCAAGCCTGCGCCGACCATTGTACCTGCCTAAACTAAAACAGTATGCACTTACAGAGTCCGTATCCTTCCATTCCCGCCCTATTCATATATTTGTCCAGATGCCCTGTAAATGCTGCTATCGCACCTGCTCCCACCACCTCCCCAGACAGCGCGTTCCATATATTTACCACCCTCTGTGTAAAACACTTGCCTCGCACATCTGTTCTAAACTTTTCCCCACGCACTTTAAACCTATGTCCCCTAGTACTTGACTCTCCTACCCTTGGAAAGAGACATTCAGGCATAGAATGCCCACACGCTTCCAATCGTCACTTCGGAGTATAGAACTCGAGTATTACATCTTTTTTGAATTGAACGAAAGTGTGGAGGACAATAGCTCCTTGGTGCATGGTAATACCTCAACCAATCAGTTGACTTGAAAACCAATTGGTACCCTTTTCTCACGCAGTATAAATTGTTACTCCTTTAAAATATTCCTGCGTCTGACCGGATATGTGGAAGATAAAAAGCTTTCCTCAGAAAACTTTTGCAATCATTGCATTATAATGGGTAAAAAATAAATTTGAAGGGGGGGGGGGGGGTGGAGATCAGTGTAAGCTTGAATTTGCGAGTTGGATTTTAAATGGAAGGCAGGGAAGACTCCTCGCCAGCGAGACGGACGCACACTTCCACCCTAGCCCAGACCAAACCAGATAGGAATGGCAGATTTCCTTCCCTGAAGGTGAATCAGATGGGTTTTTATGACAATCCAGTAGTTTCATAATCATTAATAAAGAGACTAGCTTTGTATTCCAGATTTATTAATTAAAAACTTAAATTTCCCCAGTCGCTGTGGTGGGATTTAAACTTGTGTATCCAGAAAATTAGTCTAATTCTCTGGATTACTTCTCACTCTTTAGTCCTTAATGACATCCTTAACACCACCACCCCCGCCACCCCCCCCCCCCCCCCGCCGATTTCATTTATATCCATGACACCTTTGTCAATCTCTCCGTTGAGCCAACCTATCCTTGTTCTTCTCTCCTGCCCCACCATCTACATTTGCCTCTCCAACTATATAATTCATAACTACCTCTCTTCAATTCTGTAGGAGGGTCAGACAGACTTGAAACAGTTAGTCCCGTTTCTCTCTCCACAGATGCTTCCAGACCTGCTGAGGTAATCCAGCATTTTCTGTTTTTACCCACTCTGCTGTCAGCTGTGTCATGAAAATCTTAACATAAGTTGAACCACATAATTATATACATACCAATGTCCTGTTCAACTGCCCCATACAATATTCCTTTGACATGGACATCTCGGATAACCTCCTGTCAATTATAAATCGAGAAGTGAATCTTCATCACAATTTCTATTAAATTCAAATATCTTGAATTCTAAGGTTGGACTTATCAATAATTCCTTTCTGCCTTAAGATTAATTTTGAACAACATTCCAATCTGCATCTTCAACTAAGCCAAGTTCAATGACATGCCCATCAAAAAATTAAACTCATGGCCTTACTTTTTTTTTTTTTTTTTTAATTAAAAATATAAAAAAGAGTACCCAATTCTTTTTTTCCAAATAAGGAGCAATTTAGCGTGGCCAATTCACCTACCCTGCACATGTTTTGGGTTGCGGGGTGAGACCCACGCAAGCAGGGGAAGAATGTGCAAACTCCACATGGACAGTGACCCAGGGCCGAGATCGAATCCGGGTCCTCAGCACTGTGAGGCAGCAGTACTAACCACTGCACCACCGTGCCTCATGATCTTTCAACTCCAAATCACACCAGCAGTTCATTGAGCTGTCAGCCAAAAATTTCATTTGGCAAACCATTTCAATAGTTTGCATGGCAACTGAATTAAAGTGTTAAAGATCTGCTCGGAAAACGAGCAAGGATATCAGACTAGCAACAAAATTCCTCTTGCCTCTTACCTTAACATCCTTGTAAAGATAAACAGGCTCAAAGTCAATGTTCTGCCTGATGAAATAGTCATTGACACAGGAAAGCAGCGTCAGCTCTGGTAATGAGAAAATGTCCATGAATTGCTTCATTGTAAAGCCATGTGAACTCTGATTAAACAAAATAATATAAAGTTATTCAAAAACCCCTGGATTACATGAACAGCACATATTTTAAAAACAGTTTTTAAAATGTTCACAAGAATTCTTTAAAATTGCACAGCAGCACATCTTTGGGAAGGGAAAGGGTAAAGAAGAAACAAAACTAGTACAGGGAGATGACGGCACTCAAAACAAATGCTCATCATCTGAACAGATGGGGCATAATTCCAAAGTTTGCAGGTGACACAAAACTCAGAAATGTAATAAGCAGCAAGGGGGATAGTATCAGACTTCAGAAGGGCATAAACAGGTGAATTTTGCACAAGCAGGGAGGATGGCATTTAATGTAGAGAGGTGAGGAGTAGGAGGCAATATAAACCAAATAACACAATTTGGAAGAAAGTGCAGGAATAGAATGAACGGCACCCCCCTGCGCCCTCCCCAGAAACAATAGGGAGATGAACGATCTGCTAATGTGTGTTTTTGGTGGTATTGGTTGAGGGAAGCAGGTTTGTTACGAGATTTCCTGTTCTTCCACGAATAATGAAACCTTTACCATCAATTTGAACTATCGGAGAGAAATAAATGGGATCGGAGTCTCAGCAACTCAGCGCTCCCTCAGTACCAAACTTCTACCTAGATCAAATGCTATAGTTCTGGAATAAGGTTGGAACCTACAACGTTATAGAATCAGAGAAATTTATAGAACAGGAGACCATTTCATCTATTGTGTCCATGCAGCCAATAAAGAACACTTCACCTCGCCGCATTTCCTCTATCTCCATTGGTGCTTAGTCAAAAATATCACAATTTTAAAATTCTTATCCTTGTTATCAAATCCCTCCATGACCTCTCCCCCACCCCATCTCTGGAATCTCCCCCAGCCCCACAATCTTCTGAGATGTATGCTCTCAACTAATTCTGGCCCCTTGAGCAGCCCCGCCAAAATTCCACCAACACCTCTCCTGTCCCATCAGGGGCCCCAACATCCTTGACCACTGCTACACAATCATCAAGAGCACGTACCACTCCATCCCCCGACCGAATTTCAGAAAATCAGACCACAAGATGGTGCTCCTTCTCCTGCATACAAGCAGAAACTTAAGCAGAAGCATCCGGCTAAGATGATCAAGCCATGGTCCGAGGCAACGGAAGAGCTGCTACACGAGTACTTGGAGTTAGTGGGCTGGTCCATATTCAAGAGCTCAGCAGCCAATCTAGGCGAGTATGCCACTATCATCACTGATTTCATCAAGTGTGTTGAGGACTGCATGCCAAAGAAAGTTGTACGTGCATTTCCCCAATCAAAAACCATGGTTTAACTGGGAGATCCACTCCCTACTAAAGTCCAGGTCACTCATCTGCTCCAACCCCATCTACAAGTTGACACGACCGTAGTGGATCGGTTCTCAAACAACGACGAGTCAGAGTACAGGAGGGAGATAGAGAACTTCGTGGCATGGTGCAATGATAACAATCTCTCCCTCAACATCACCAAAACTAAGGAGCTGGTCACTGACTTCAGGAAGCGAAGTGTCATCCACGGCCCTGTTTGTATCAATGGTGCCGAAGTGGAGATGGTGGACAGCTTCAAGTTCCTAGGTGTAAACATCACCAATACATCCACCAAACATCCTCCAGGCTTTTTGGTTTCCTCCCACAAGTCCCGAAAGACGTGCTTGTTAGGTGAATTGGACATTCTGAATTCTCCCTCAGTGTACCCAACCAGGCACCGGAATGTGGCAACTGGGGATTTTCACAGTAACTTCATTGCAGTGTTAATGTGAGCCTACTTGTGACACTAATAAAGATTCATTGAAATAACCGGCAGGACTTCCGGTGACGGCGGGCGGGAAGCAGCCGCGCATTGGAGGGCTCCCGTTCGGGAACGGCATTGTCGGGGGTTAACGCCCGGCCCTAGGGCCAGCGAAGGCAGTAAAAGTCGGGAGACAGCACAGAGGAGAATAATGTCGAAGACCAGCAAAAAAAACGCCGTGAAAAAAGCGGCTGAAAGTCCGTTGGGGAGTGGAAAGGTCACCGTGGGGTCAGTAAAGAAAACGGAGGCTGGAGCACCAGGGGAGGCCGCAGTGCTAACGGCTGAAGGAATAACTAAGGTGATGGCTGCGGAATTCGAAAAGCAGTTTGCACAGTTTGCGAAATGGATGGAGACAGTGAGGAAAGAGATGAGGGAGGTTTTGAGTGTGCTGGTGGAGGAGGCGATTTCCCCGGTGATGACGGCGGTGGCGAGCGCAGTGGCGGAGGTGCGAGAGCAAGGGGAGGCGCTGAAGGAAGTGGAGGAGACGTTATTGCAGCACGGTGATCAACTTGCCTCGACAGGGAAGGAGATGCGGAAGGTGATGGACATTAACAAGGATCTGCGAGGAAAAATGGAAGACCTGGAAAACAGATCCAGGCGACAGAATTTGAGGATTGTGGGGCTGCTCGAAGGAGTTGAAGGACCGAAGCCGACTGAGTATTTTGCCGCGATGTTGGCAAAGCTATTGGGGGAGGGGGAGGATCCCTCCCAATATGAACTGGATCGGGCTCATCGGTCGTGGAGGCCTGTACCAAAGACGAGTGAGCCGCCAAGGGCAGTGACTCTGTGCTTCCGTAGGTACAGTGTGAAGGAGAAGATCCTGAGCTGGGCCAAGCAGAAGCGGGTGGTGCAGTGGGCTGGAGCTGGTATACGTGTATACCAGGACTTTACGGTGGAGCTGGCGAGGAGGCGGGCTGCCTTCAACCGGGTGAAGAGGGCACTGTACATTAGCAAGGTGCAGTGCAGCATTGTAAATCCAGCGAAGCTGAGGGTGACTTATAAGCTCAGGGACTTTTATTTTGGAACGGCGGAAGCAGCGGAGGAGTTTGCGAAGGCAGAAGGACTGTGGCAGAACTGAAAAATTGAAAAATGGCCATGTGCCGATGTAACCTCATGACTGTATTTTCTTCCTTTTTGTTTCACTGCGCGCGGGTGTATGGGCTAAAGGAGCCAATGTTGTATATATTTGGACAAGGGAAGTGATGGGACTTTCACTGGAAATGAGGGTTCTTTGGGGTGTAGATGGATATGCGGGGTTTGTGTGCTAAAAGGGGATCTCTGGGCTTTCCTAGGACCGGGCAAGTGGGAAAGGGACCTGGGCGGGGGCCTCCACGCTGGCCGGTGTGTGCCGGCCAGTGAACGGGAGCGAGGTGGGAGGGAGGGGCTGCGGCCATCGGAGCCTGGTAGAACAGGGTCCGAGTGGTCTAGCCGGGGTGGAAAGTTGGGGGGGAAGGAACCGAGGATGGGTGGAGGAGTTTTACAAGAGGCAGTGGACGGGAGGAGCTGGAGACTTGGGGTGGGTGGGGGGGGGGGGGTGTACAACTCTTGGGTATCATGCACGGTACTCTTTCAGAGCCTGGATGGCGTTGAGTGTGGGGAGTGGACTCTATAGGTCAATGGTGACCATGGGTGGTCCCGGACTCCTTTTTCTCTTTTGTTTTTTGTTTCCACCGTGGGAGGGTTTGGTTTATTGGATGCATATATTGACAGGTGAGCCGTTGTTTGGGGTGGTGGGAGGATGGGATTATTGGTATTGTTAAGGGGATTGATTTTGTATTTGTTACCATTTACTGTTTGTGGGTGGGGTGTAAATTCTTGAAGGAAAATGTGAAAATGTAGAATAAAAAAAAAAGAAGAAGAAATAACAGGCACGAAGTTCATGATTTTTTGACTATCAAAATTAGCATGCAAATGGAACATTAGCTTAAGAAAGTCTAAACCAGCACGATGTACACAGGGCTGAAAGACTTCCTCCTATGTTCTATCATTCTATGCGTTCAGACAACTGTTTATAATTGGGCTGCCTCAGGTGCAAAAAACAGACTAGCAGTAAAATATTTCAATGCATTTACCTTGCCATAAAAGTCACTCATATGTTCCAAAGGAACATGGGTCCCTTCATACATTTCGATGACTTGTTCATCTGGAACTGGGCTTAGTCCCCTGTTGTTAGAAATGAAACATTTCAGCATTAGTTCACGGAGTATTGGGGGGGGGGGGGGGGGGGGGGGGGGGGGGGAAGGGGGGGGAAGAGTTGCATTGTTTGGACATTTGGTAGATTTCCATTTTCACCCAGTAACCTGGCACTTTTCTGCTGTACAAACCACCCATGATTCATTTGCTTAAGAATGTAGGGGAAACGGTGGCATAGTGGTCATGTCATGGCTAGTATTGCTGAGGCCCAGGCTAATGTGTAGATTGTAAATTCAATTAATAAATGTGAACACAAAACCATAATTGGTTGTTGTAAAAACTAGCTCACGAATGGAAATCTGCCATCCTTACCTGATCTGGCCTACTTGTGACTAACAGGTATGTGGTTGACTCTTAATTGCTCTCTGAAATGGCCGAGCAAACCATTCAGTTCAAGGGCAATTAGGGATGGGCACATCTCATGAAAGAATAAAGAAAAAAGAAATTGAGCCTGTTCTGCCATTCAGTGAGTTCATGACTGATTTCCGTCCTGGCTATACACCTGCCCTTGTCCCATAATCTCTTAAATCGCTCTGGGTAACAAAAATCTATCAATCTCAGATTTAAAATTACAATTGATTTAGCAGATATTGTCAGATTTTCCTGTTCCCAATGGGGACTGAAATGGAGACTGGGTGGGACAAAATTGTGTCTGGGTCCTGGATCCAGAAGTCCTGCCTCCATTTCCGATGCGGCTATTAACACCACTAGTAGAAACCCCCGCCCGCCTGTTGTTTAAAGCTGTCTGCACCATTTTCAAAATGGCCAATTCACACATCCCTATGATTTTCATGGAGGTGGCCATGGTTGTGAGGGTCTCCTGATTTATGCCTGATGAGGTGGTGGCATAGTGCTATTGACTAACAATCCAGAGAGCCACTGTAATGCTTGGGGGTCCAGGATTCGAATCCCACCATGGCAGGTGGTGAAATTTGAATTTTTAAAAAAAGTCTGGAATTAGAAGTCTAATGATGACCATGAGACCATTGCAGATTGTCATAAAAACTCACCTGTTTCACTAATGTCCTTCGGGGAATGAAAGCTGCTGTCCTTACCCGGTCTGGCCGACATGCGGTTCCAGACCCACACAGCGATATGGTTGATTCTTAACTGCCCCCCTCTGTAAAGGCCGAGCAAGCCACTCAGTTCAAGGACAATTAGGGATGGGCAACAAATGCTGGCCCAGCCAGCGACACCCACATCCCAAGAACAAATTTTTTTTAAAGTAAGCTCACCAACTGTGACCTAGAGACAGCAAAGAGCATTTCTTTTTTTACAGTTCATCATGAAATGCTGTAGTCTGAGGTTTATTAGTATCACCCACAGACAGGGCTTTTAATGGGTTTTCTTTCCAATGGCTTATTCGGCAAATTTTTCTTTCATTGTATCAGTTCTATGGACACTGGAAGAGATTGCGATGGTGTATAATAGTGCCAAAAGAGGACAATGGGATGGATGCGTGAGGAAGTGAGAGGGGTAAGGAGGAGGTATGGGGTGGATGCTGGATGGGTGGGTATGGAGGGATTGAAGGGGGGGGATTACGGACCTCAAAACCAGGCCCCATCAGCATTGGCCCACCTCCGTATCGGAACCCGTTTCTGACTTTAGCCTACCTCTGGAGACAGCATGCCTGTCCCCTGTCCACGCCTGGCTCCCCAACACATTAGTGCCATGAGTGTCAGACCTCAATCTCCGTCAACAAGAAAGATATTCGGCAGTGCCACCATTGGTGAATATCTCCCACCATCAACATCTTGGGGTTTACCACTGGTCAAGAGGCTTAATCATCCTAGACAAGTCAACATATTTAATGTTGAATAAATATATTCAGCGGGATTCTCCGACCCCCCGCCGGGTAGGAGAATCCCCAGGGGCCGGCGCGAATCCCGCCCCGCCGGCTACCGTATTCTCCGGCGTTGGTTTTCAGGTGGGGGCGGGGTTCACGACACGCCGGTCGGGCACCATTGCCAGTGGCCCCCCCCCCCCGGCAATTCTCTGGGCCCTGATGGGCCGAGCAGCCGCCCGTTTCTGGCCAGTCGCGCCGGCGTGGATTAGATATGGTCCCACACGGCGGGAATTTGCAGGTACGTCGGCTGATGTGGCCCTCAGGGGGAGGCGCGGGGGGATCCAATCCTGGGGAGTGGAGGGCCCCCACGGTGGCCTAGCCCACAATCGGGGCCCATCGATCTGTGGGCGGGCCTGTGCCATGGGGGCACTCTTTCCTTACGCGCCGGCCCCTGTAGGGCTCCGCCATGGCTGGCGCGGAGAAGACGACCCCCTGCGCATGCACCAGAATTCGCCGGCCGGTCTGTGCATGCGCGGATCCATGCCAGCGGTTCTGCGCATGCGCGAGATCAGGCCGGCCTTTCGGCGCATGCGCTAACTCGCGTCCACCTAGCTCCTGGAAGTGCGGAGAATTCCACACTTTCGGGGGCTGTTGACACCGGAGTGGTTCGCGTCGGTTTTCCCGCCGGCGTGGGGACTTAGTCCCCGGACAGGAGAATCCCACCCATTATCTGCAGTAGTCTGTGAAGTCAAACCTGAATCTAATGTTGGCATTCCAAAGTGTGGTAGTTTAGTGTGAGATTGTGTTTAAATCAGATTACTGCAATTGGGGTAGCTATTAATTCTTAGAGAATGAAATTCAACCCCAGATCATGTGGATAGATTCTATTTAGCCAGTACGAAACCCAGAGAGAAGAGTAAGAGCAAACATTTCTATAAATATAATACCTGTATATGGTTCCTAACTGAATGTAGTGAAAGGCATCAATCTTCATCACTAATCCCTAAAATAAAAATTGAAGAAATGGAACATTGTCATCCTAAAATATTAAAGTGATTATCTGAATAATTTTATTCAACACCACATACTTTGACATATATTTTAATACTCTAATGCCAAGATTCTGAAATGGCAATCTTGCCAACAGCTACTTTTCAAGTGGTTCCTTGAAATTTGTTTAATTTAACAATGTAATCCTACATTCCAAAACATTGGTGGATATATTTCAGTTCCACAATTAAAACAAATAATCAAGTAGACACCATGCCTTCATACAATGGCAAGGCCAGTCGATGTGATGTTAATGTAGGAGGTAGTGGATTCTATTGCCAGCCTGCAATGGAATAGTGTGCTGCAATTGACTCAAGCGACCTAGGAGTAGGGAAGGAATAATGAGCCAACATCCCTTCTCCTGATTAGTTCTGCCAGGAAAGTGGTCTGTGCATGAACTCGGGGAAAGACCAGCTGTGTTGCCTCAGCAGGTGAATGCCCTTGCCCATATTAATTTTTTTACACTGACATGATGAGGCCTCACTGGCATTCATAGAATGATACATCAACAAGGGTCAGCGTCTTTAGAAGGGTGGGAGTGGAGGTGTTGCATTAGAGAGAAAGCAATGAAACACAGATATCACTAAAATTGACAAAAGCACCAACCTTTTGTACATCATAATGAAGTCCACGTATCACAAAGTTGGGATTGTAATCATAGTTCCTCAGATCTTCTGGGTACTAAAGCAGAAATCAGACATATTCCATTTTAACAACATATTACATTCCACTGGAGATCATTTATATAAAGTCAGGATGACTTTATATAAGTGCATCACATTGCTCTATATTCCTCACTGAGTTTTGAAACAAACTAACAAATATTTTGTAGAGCTACAGACATTCAGTAATAAAATGTGTTTAACATCAATGTAAACTACCTTTTTAAGTAATTGTAGCAAACTGCACCAGAATCATTGTAAACCAAGTACGGTTATGTAAGATTACTAACAGCAACTTGAATTTATGTAGCACCTTATCCCAAGGTATTTTACAGGAGCGTAAGCAAACAGTATTTGACACTGAGCCACATAGATATTAGGACAGGGGTCAAAAGATTAGACAAATAAATATTGTCAAAAACACTCAATCAGGTTTTGCATAATAGATACATTATATTTCCAAATGAAACAAATCTGAGTATCCAAATGCTACCACTTTTACTGTGCCAACTAGCTTACCCATGTCACTGCCGCCAGATTTATACTTGGTCCTGTATTTGAGCCACGGGATTTTTATAATTGATTCAAGGGGTGTGGGCTTCACTGGCAGGTTAGGTCAGAGATGTAACTCATTGTAAAAATTATATAGAAAAATGGTCTTATTATTATTCATTCATGAGATGTGGGCACCAATGCAAGGTTAACATTTACTGCCACTGTCAGTAATCTCTCCATTTTCCAAATGGTTTAGGGGCTGGTTTCGCACAGTGGGCTAGAACAGCTGGCTTGTAATGCAGAACAATGCCAGCAGCGCGGGTTCAATTCCCGTACCGGCCTCCCCGAACAGGCGCCAGAATGTGGCGACGAGGGGCTTTTCACAGTAACTTCATTGAAGCCTGCCTACTTGTGACAATAAGTGATTATTATTATGATGGTCAGGCTGAATTGTGCTGAGTTTTCTTTATTCTTTCACAGGATGTGGGTGTCACTGGCTAGGCCAGGAATTTCATTGCCCATTCCTAATTGCCCTTGAGAAGGTGGTGGTAAGCTGCTTCTTGAACCGCTGCAGTCCACCCACAGTGCTGTTAGGGAAGGAGTTCCAGGATTTTGACCCAGCGACAGTGAAGGAACGGCGATATAATCCCAAATCAGGATGGTTTGTGCATTGGAGGGGAGCTTACAAGTGGTGGTGTTCTCATGCATCTGCTGCCCTTGTCTGCAGGTTTGAAAGTGCTGTTGAATGATGAGTTCCTGCAGTGCATCTTGTCAATGGTATTCTTTTGAGGGTTTATGCTTACCCTGTGTTTACATCTTATTCTTTCTCACGCGCTTCCTTCACCCTCCCTCCTCTCCACAGCCAAAATATTAAGTTATCGGCCCACTTGTTTAAAAAAAATACTTCCTAGATGTGGGCATCACTAGCTAGATTGGCATTTGATGAACATTCCGAATCGCTCTGCGAGGGTGATGCTGGACCACTAATACTGCTTTGATAGGGGGGGAGCAGAGAGTGGTTATGTGCGAATGACACTGGTGTGGGAATGGAGTTATGTATAGGCCCGGCCAGGTAATGAAAGCAAGTTCCTTCAGGACACTGGTAAAGCAGTAATGAACTTTGTGGATTTAAAAACAATTTCTTTTACGGGTACCAGGTTTTTCTTTCCAGTGTATTCACTTTGAAACAAAATACAAGTTCTCAAACAGTCTTCTGGAATATTAGACCAGTAATGCAAGTTATACCAGCATTCCACAAAATACAACTCCTTTCTCATGAGACAGCATTTGACTGTCATTCTGTACCTCATCTGTAATGCGACGGCTAACACTTGGAATTGTGTGAGGAAACAAGCAACCGAGGTTAATATTCCAATGTGCCATGCACCGACGTGCCAATGTAGTGAACCATGGGCTGAATTTTCATTTAGGAGGTGGGAAACGGGAGTCGGGATTGTTTCCGGGACTCAAACCCATCCCTCGGGAAGCAGTCACACGATGGGATTTTTGGCCAGAATTCCTGCTTAATAAGTGTGGAGACAGGTTGCCTATCCAATTAAGGGTTTTGGGCAAGCTCTGGAAGCTGCAGGGTCAATCCGAGGCCTTTCAGCTTGAGAGGAGCAACTGACAGTAAAGGGTAAGTAACGGAAAGGACGCTTCAGCATGGAGACCCTCTCACCAGGTTTTTGTAAAAAAGAAAGTTGAATTAAAAGCTGAAAAAGCAGCCATGCCACCACTCGGGGAGAGAGCTGCAGGATCGGGCAGGGGGATGCATCCACATCCAAGCAGGCAGAGAGGGCCTCTAGGCCCCTGGACCACTGGCATCACCACCATCTCGGCCCTCACCCCAGCCAGCTGCTGGATGTCTAACCCGGAATGGAGTCAGAAAACTGGCCTGCCTGTCTACAGCACTAGTATTTTCCGTTCCCCACTGTCTCCATTCCCGACATCGGCTGGGCTCAAAAATTCAGCCCACCATCTTTAATATATAAACAGCACATTAGATACCCTGTGCATCTTCTGATAGTTTGGTAGTTCAGGTTAAAACCAGTTTGCACCCTTTTGGGTGGGTTTTACTTCTACAGGAAGCAATATTTTCATAAACGCAACCCTTCAGCCAATCAAACGCCTCCTTTCAGGTTCAAGGAACTGACATCCTGTAGCAGACAGCCTGCAAACTGATACATAAATACAACTGGATAAAGCGCTGATTGGTGGACTTTGTAACTGAGCCTCATACAACACTTAATCCTATCTCTCCAGATGGAAATTTAATAAATAAATACACCCCACTTCAACACCGCCCTTCAAAACCAATCATTTTCAACTCGGGTACACTTTGAACTGAACCGTTTATCATCTCTGATTTACCCTTCCATTCAGTAGATTTCAGCAGTGTCTGCTCTTATAGCACTCTTCATATATAAAGGAAACATCTCAGAAAATGCACAGCAGAAAATGAGCATTGGGCACAAAAAAAGTCTTATGATCCTCAAAGTTGCTATATTCTGTTCTGGGCACTGCACCTCAGGAAGGGTATATCTGCTACGGAGTGGTGAAGGGATGGCCCGTGATGGGGGGGGCAGTGGAGATGGTGCCATTTATCACCAGGTAAATGTCCATAGTACCATAGAATGCCTACAGTTCAGGAGGAGGCCATTCAGCCCATCGAATCTGCACCGACCCTTCGAAAGAGCACTCGACCTAGGCCCGCTCCCTCACCTAACCTGCACATCTTTGGACTGTGGGAGGAAACCGGAGCACCCGGAGGAAACCCTAGCAGACACGGGGAGAACATGCAAACTCCACTCAGGATAAAATGGTTAAATTATGAGAAAGGATGTGTAAACTAGGCTTACATTCTTTGAGTAAACATGATTAATGAGTGATCAAATTGAGATCTTTATAGATGATGGTTAAAGGATTTCATATTTTCTCTCCATCCACCCTATTTGCTGTGGTGGAGGATTCTGAACAAGGCACCCCCAGAGTACAGATGCCAGTCTTCAGACAATTCGATTCACTCCACATGGTTTCAAGAAACAGCTGGACACTGCAAAGGATTGGTCCCTGACAATATTCCGGCAATAATACTGAAGACTTGTGCTCCAGAACATGCGTGCCCTTAGCCAAGCTGTCCCAGTGCAGCTATAACACTGGCATCCATCCGGCATTGTGGAAAATTGCCCAGCTATGTCCTGTACATAAAAAGCAGGACAAATCCAGCCCAGCTATTTACAGTCTCATCCGTCTCCTCTCGATCATCAGTAAAAAGATGGAAGGGGTCATCAGCAGTGCTACAAAGCAGCACTTGCTTAGCAATAACCTGCTCAATGACACTCGGTTTGGGTTCTGCCAGGGTCATGCAGCTCCAGATCTCATTATAGCCTTGGTTCAGATATAGACAAAGAAGCTGAACTCCAGAGGGGAGGTGACAGTGTCTGCCCTTGACATTAAAGCAGCAATTGACCCGGTGTGGAACCCTAGAAAACGCGAGTAATAGAAAACAGGGGGAAAATTCTCCACATGTTAGGCACAAACATCTTCAGCTGCTTCATCAATGATCTTCCTTCCATCATAGGGTCAGAAGTGGGGGGTCAGAAGTGGGGATGGTCGCCGTGATTACACAATGTTTAGCACCATTTACAACTCCTCAGATACTGAAGCAATCCATGTCTAAATGCAGCAAGACCTGGAAAATATCCAGGCTAGGGCTCACAAGTGGCAAGTAACATTCATGTCACACAAGTGCCAGCCAAAGACCATCTCGTACAAAAGCAAATATAACCATCACCCCTTGACATTCAATAGCATTACCATTGCTGAATCCCCCACTATCAACATCTTGGGGGTTATCATTGACCAGATACTGAGCTGGACTAGCCATATAAATACTGTGGCTACAAGAGCAAGTCAGGGGCTAGGAATCCTGTAGCAAGTAACTCAGCTCCTGACTCCATAAAGCCCGTCTCTATAAGTGTGATGAAATATTCTCCACTTGCCTGAATGAGCGCAGCTCCGACAAACATTCCAACAACATCAGTCTGTGGGGAGTTTGCACATTCTCCCCGGGTCTGCGTGGGTCTCACCCCCACAACCCAAAGATGTGCAGGTTAGGTGGATTGGCCATGCAAAATTTCCCCTTAATTGGAAAAATAATTGGGTACGCTAAATTTATATTAAAAAAAAGAATTTCAACACCATCTAGGACAAAGTAGCCCGCTTGATTGGCACCCCTTCCACAAACATTCACCCTCTCCACCACCGATGCACAGCAACAGCAGTGTGTGCCATCTACAAGATGCACTGCAGGAACTCATCAAGGCTCCTTCAATAGCACCTCTGAACCCATGACCATTACCATCTAGAAGAACAAGGGCAGCAGACACTCTGGAACACCACTTCAAAGTCCCGCGCCATGAGATTCTTGAGATGTGGTGCTGGTAGCTAGGCCAATATTTATTGGCCATCCCTAATTGCTCTCAAGAAGGTGAGCTGCCTTCTTGAACTGACTTCTAGAACGGACTTGGAAATATATTGCCCGTTCCTTCACTGTTGCTGGGTCAAAACCCTGCAACCAACACCCTCGCCAACAGCACTGTGGATGTACCTACACCACAAGGCAAAAGAACAAGTTCTAGCAAACCTGGCTAATTTTGCATATGATCCCAGTAACTGCCACTATCTTCGACAGTTGCAAGTTACACCACAAGGAATGCAGTGGTACAAGAAGGCAGCTCACCACCACCAAAAATACATAAACCTGGAGCCAGACCATTCAGAAAAGGAAAGTCAGGAAAGCCTCCACAGGAAAATGGAGAAAGTTAGTAGTCCTGTGTGGGTCATAGTCTATGTTGGATACCATTATCCAGTGAGCACCGAGTACCTCCAAAAGTCAGGAAAGAACTGGAATAGTGCAGAAAGGAAAAAACATATCTACAAAGATTGAAGCTAACTAATTAACAATTTTTAACAGCTTACCTCACAGGTAAACAAGTTTTATCAATGATATTTATTATGTGGTTGATTCAAAAGTTCTAGTTGCTTGATCTACTGGAAATGCAAAAGTTGCATACACTCGACATCTTGTGTATTAGAGTTTTACTACTAATGGCTATCAGGCTCCCATTATCATCTCAAATCCAACAACTTTTATTTACCATCACCATACATTGATTGAGAGCGCGAATATAAAATTGGAAGGGTGGGGAAAATATAATGGGGTTGGGGAGGCCCATTCCACTGGACAAATATCAAGTTGACTCAGAAATGAAATGCAATGTTTAGTGTTCTGCACATGTCCTTGGAAAAATTCAGCAATGCATTCATCACCAAGGTAATGCTACTGCTTTTTGTTTGTGCAACACATTCTAGCAACAATGATTTCATTGTGATTAGTTCAAAGTCTCAACGGCTGTGCCAAGCCAATCGCGATCATAAACAAGTACCATTTTTACTCGTTCCCCTCCCACCCCAAACTAATAGTTCAGAGGCTGGTTGGACATAAATTCTACACCCCACAATTAAGACAGTCTTCCTTAGTGGATAGTGTCTAACTGAAAGGAAATGGCATCACCTTTTGTAACTAAAGCATGCAGTAATAACAGGTAGACTCAATGACTGGGATTCTCCGAGCCCGACCAGGTCAGAGAATCGGCGGGGGGTCAGGAGAATCCCGCCACGGCGCTCCGACCCTGTGCCGCCGATTCTCCGGTAGCCCACGCGGTCATTGTGGCCTCCGCGGCGATTCTCCGCGCTCGATGGGCCGAGTGCCCGCCGAGTCCCACCGGCATGGTTTACATATGGTCCCACCCGACAGGACCTCGGTATTCTGGCTGCAGGGACCATCCTGGGTGACCAGGCTCACAATCGGGACCTACTGATCAACGGGCACGCTCATTCCGCGGGGGTGGGGGTGGGGGGTGCTATGTTCCTCCGCACCGAGCCCCTGTAGGGCTCCGCCATGTTGCGCGGGAGCCAGTGCGGAGACGGCAACCACGCGCATGTGCCGTCGCGGAGATTGCCGTCGGGCGCATGCGCGGACCCGCGCCGGCCGCTGCGCATATGCGCGGACCTTTGCCGGCCATGCAGGACCAGCTTTCGCCGCCGGAGCAGCGCACAGCACTCCGCCGGCGTTCTAGCCCCCGAAGAACAGGAGAATTACTGGGCCTGGAGGCCAGTTGGCGCCGTCTTCGCTCGCGCCGGTTCTGACGCTGGGGTCAACACTTGGACGCGATATCGGAGAATCCCAGCCAATGACTGAATACAGCAATGATACAAAACAACCTCCACAAATGATAAGAATGAATTGTTTATGTAGGAGGTTAAAAAAAAAAGCATAGAAATCATTTTGTGAATCTTTCTTTTCTTTCATAGGAGGTGGGTGGTCACTGGCAAGGCCAGCAGTTGCCCATTTCTAATTGCCCTTGAACTGAGTGGCTTGCTAGGCCATTTCCGAGTCAACCACATTGCGGTGCATCTGGAGTCATGGGTAAGATTTTAAGGACGGCGAGCAATCAGTGCTCCCACTAGTATCCTGATGTTGATTGGTAGTGGGAGATTTCCATCCACTCTAGGAAGGAAGTCACACCCGTGGGAGCTGTTGACCAAATTGGCTGACAGCTCTCCAACTAGGCCAGACACAGCACTGCAGTGGCCAAAAGCAGTACTACCTTCAGTGCTCTGCCTTTCATAAGGTAAGTCCCTAGTGCAGGAGGATAGGGGACCCCTGGGGTGTAAGATTCTGCCAGACTAGGTAAGGATGGCAGATTTCCTTCCCTAAAGAACATTAATGAATCAGAACTATTAATTAATTACATTTACATGCCACCACTGCTGTGGTTTGATTCAAAGCCAAAGAGTTAGACTGGGGCTCTGAATTAATATCCCAATGATATTACCACCACACTCCTGTCTCTCCCCAATGGGAGTGACATAATAGTTACAAATAGGAAGCCTGCATGGTGAGAGTATGGTCCTAGGATATAAAAGGATGATTATGTGAGAGGAGGTCAGCTTCACCCAGAATGGGTGACGTGGTCACTGGAGTAGCAGACCCCCGCCCCTCCCCCATCCCCCTCCTGACACCGAAGGCTTGGAATCTTTCATACACACCATGTGCTGTTTCTTCAGCAAACCATGAGAAGGTGGGAGGGGGAAGTTACTGAGAAGTAACTTGTCAGTATGGGACAAGAGCAGGCATTCTAAAGTGAAGGAAGGAAGGGGGAAGTTCAGAAAGAGAGGGCAATAACAGACCAGAAGAACATCAAGTAGGATGTCGATGGATCGGTGCGTCATGTCCTTGCCTGGTCTGGCCTACATCTGACTCCAGATCCAGAGTAATGTGGTTGACTCTTAATTGCCTTCTGAAATGGCCTCGTAATCCACCGAGGCCAAGGGCTATTAGGGACGAGCAGCAAATGCTAGTGACACCCACATCCCTTTAAATAATTATTTAAAAACAAGCATGTGTGTCACTCAACCATTTATATGCCCAATAGAAAACATCCTTTCCCCAACTCCCCATCTGCAGTCTGACTTTTACCAGTCCAACACCCATTTTCAGGCAAGAATTGGAAGTATCAAGTGCTGATTCTAGATCATGTGAATCCAGTAGCAAGGCCCAATCCCAGAATGAAGACTTCTCCAAGAAGTCTCATTCTGCTATACCCTGGTACTAGATCAGGCTCTGACTGGATCCAACCTGCAATTACACCATAACTAACATGTCAGTCCAAAGCTATGGGAAATTTAAGCAAGGACACTATGTAAACAACTAATCACTGCACCACAAATACAGAGATCGCGTCCCATATCCAGGGAGCTCGGGACCTGATATGCACGGGTAGAGGGATTTACCAGTTTTTGGGGTCAAACGTGTATATGCTGGAAGTCTGAAATAAGTCTGAAGCCTTTCCTACATGAATCTGCTTTTATTTCTTGTTAAATGACATGTTTCTCATGATCATCAGTTCTGCTGAAGGTTACACCAAAAATGCCATGACCTGCCGTACTCCCAGAGATGCTGACTGTAATTGTAGTTTCCAGTATTGGTTTTCAGGTCCTTCCTGATTTTGGGACACTGTCTCAAGGGTCCAGCGGTATCTGTACAGTCCACACTTTTGATGGTACAACCAAGGCCGCCCTTATAAAGCAACTTGCATTACTTTCGCATCCACAGGACATCTCAATACCCTTTCCAGTCAATTAAAACCTTTGAAGTGCAGTCGCTACTGTAATACACAGAACACAGCTGCAATGGGTTCCCACAAGTAGCAATTAAATATATCTGCTCGATCATTTGTTTTAGACGCTAGTTGGCAGTAGATATTGGCCAGGACACCACAGAGAATTAACTCTATTGTTTTTCAGGTGATGTGGGCGTTGCTGGCAAGGCCAGCATTTGTTGCCCATCTCCAATTGTCCTTGAACTGAATATTTTATCGGAAAATTAACCAAATTGCTGTGGGTCTGGAGTCACATTGGGGCCAGATTGGCTAAGGATGGCAGATTTCCTTCCCTAAAGGACATTAGTGAAATCAGATGGGTCTTTACAACAGTCAGGTCACCATTACTGGGCCAAGCTTCATATTCCAGATTTGTTGGCGGAATTCAATTTCCATCAGTTGCCACAGTGGGATTCAAATGCATTCCCCCAGAACAATTATCCTGGGCCTCTGGATTACTACTTCAGTGACATTACCACTGCACCACGGTCTCCTCCTCAAAATAGATCTTTCACGTCCAGCTGAGGGGCCAGACAGGGCCTCGGTTTAGCATCTTGTTCAGAAGACTGGCACATCCAACAGTGCAGCATTCCCTCAGTACTGCACTGGAATGACAGTCTAAATTTTATACTAAAATCTCTGGAGTGGAACTTAAGTCCACAATCTTCTGATTCAGAGCTTATTTTTAATTCATTTTACAGGATGTGGGTGTCGCTGGCTAGGCCATCATTTATTGCCCATCCCTAGTTGTCCTCGAGGTGGTGGTAGTGAGCTGCCTTCTTGAACTGCTGCAGTCCCGGAAGTGTAGGTACATCCATTGTGCTGTTTGGGAGGGAATTCCAGGATTTTGCCCCAGCAACAGTGAAGGAACAGTGGTGTATTTCCAAGTCAGGATGGTGAGGGGTACCTCCAAATGGTGGTGTTCCCTGGTATCTGCTGCACTTGTCCTTCTAGATGGTAGTCGTCATGGGCTTGGAAGGTACTGCCAAAGGAACCTAGGTGAGTTCCTACAGTGTATCTTGCAGATGGAACGCACAGCTGCTACTGCCTGTCAGTGGCAGTGCGAATGCTACCACCGAACCAAGACTAATCTGAACTGGGTTCAAGCACATGTTAAAAAAAAAATTGCCCAAGCGCTAGGTACTCACATTATGCTGCTGAATGAGGATTTCCCGTGCAGCATTGAAGATCAGAGTGTGTAAGTTGCTGGAGTAAAAGGCTAGTGTGTAGTCGTAATCAAAGCCATAAATCTCAATATCTGAGAGACAGACCTCATTGTTGGCAAATATTCCATCTGGATTCAGAAAATTCTGGATTCTTCCTGGAAATATCAATTCTGTGAAAGTGAGGATACAAATGTACTGTTAGATATCATTCCTATAAAAGTATACCCTACACAAATAATCCCATTTCTTCAAACTAACATGTGTCAAACGGAATTAGGTACAGATCTGCCTCAACCCAATTGAATGGTGGAGAAGGCTTGAAGGGGCAGGACAATCTACAACTTTTCCTACGATCTGATGTATACTTATAGGATGGCGTAACAGAGGGCCCAGAATGAAGGAAAATCAACAGTGGTACTAATAAGTTGAAAGGGCAAGGAATGCAAGGCTATGCTGGCCGGATTGGATGAAGTAGCCGGCTCGCTTAGAACATAGAACATATAGTGCAGAAGAAGGTCATTCGGCCCATCGAGTCAACACCGACCCACTTAAGCCCTCACTTCCACCCTATCCCCGTAACCCAATAACCCCTCCTAACCTTTTTGGTCACCAAGGGCAATTTATCATGGCCAATCCACCTAACCTGCACGTCTTTGGACGTGTGAGGAAACCAGAGCACCCGGAGGAAACCCACGCAGACACGGGGAGAACGTGCAGACTCCGCACAGACAGTGACCCAGCGGGGAATCGAACCTGGGACCCTGGCGCTGTGAAGCCACAGTGCTATCCACTTGTGTTACCGTGCTGCTTGGAGCAATAAACACGGGCATTGATCCATTGGGCTAAATGGTCTGCTTCTGTTCTGCTAATTCTATGTATTGAAGGTAATTAGTTTCAATTGCACAGCTTTTTGATCCCTTGTACCAGACTTGCTGTTAAATATTCCCCCGAATGAGCAGGAAGCCTGGACTAGGCAAAATGCTAGCATTCAGGCCAGTATTGATGGCACACTTGCGAAACCAGAAAACACATCATTCTTCACATCCTTCACCAAAAGATGCAACAGGGGAAGAGAGAAAGAGAAACAATTTCAGCCGGTTAGAAAGTCTAAAACTGCAGGGTCATAGTCTAGAAAACAGAGGCAGACCTTTCAGGAATGAAATTTAGAAACACTTCTGCGCACACACAGACATACATACACACACACACACAATGAGTATATGGAGTTAACTCACAGATCAGCCATCATCTCACTGAGGAGTCAAATGGCATACTCTCTCATCTTCTTTCATCTTACCTTTTTGGCCTGGTGCTGGTCCATTGTTTCCAGATTCAGAATAGAATTTCACTGGAAACAAGAAATACAGGCAAGTTCTCGGAAGAGATATATTGCTTAATGGGAAATCTGATCTGCCATCAGGAGTTAAAAGGATCAAGTGTTATAAATTCACTGCCGACATCCTCTCTATAAATGGAAAGGCGGCTGTCATATGGTCTGTTGGCTGGAAGGCCAACCCCATTCTATTAGAGCTTAAATGATGGTGACCATCTTTTGTTGACATTTAATATCACTGGCACCCGTAGACTATTCTAGCATTTTGAGGTTACGTGGCAGCCTGGACAAGTTGTTAAGTTCTGGAATGCACTGCCTGATTCTGTCGTAACATCGGATAAACATGGGAGGGGAGAAATGTGAAGGGCCACAGGGAAAGAGAGGAAGGAGCAGGATTAATTGGAATCAAATGTTAAAACGGAGGCCCTGCCTGCCCGATCAGGTGGATTTAAAACATCACTTGGCACAAAGAACAGCAGGGAAGTTATCAACATCACAAAAACAGAGATTGCTGGAAAAACTCAGCAGGTCTAACAGCATCTGTAAGAAGAGAAAGCAGAGTTAACATTTTGAGTCCTCTGGGCACTTCAGCAGAACTGAAGAGAGAGAGAAATGAGTTAGAAGTGAGAGATTGCAACCAAAGGTTGCAACTTTAACTCTCACAGCTACACTTTAAAATCCAACACATTCTCTCTCACACCCGTCAGTTCTGACGACGAGCCAAAGGACTCAAAACATTAACTCGGTTTTCTCTCCTTACAGATGCTGCTGAAATTTTCCAACACCCTCCGTTCCTGTTTGAGGTTCCAGCATCTGCAGCGTTTCGCTCATCACAGAAACAGATCTGCCATTATCCCATTGGGGTTTGTGGGAGCTTGCCGTGCGGAAATTCGCCGCAGAGTCTACCTCATTACAAACGCGACTGCACATAAAGTACTCCATTGGCTGTGAAGCACGTTGAGCCATCCAGTGTTCGTGAAAGTCGCTATATAAATGTAGGTCTTTAAACTCTTCCTGCTGTATCTCTGTATTTAAACTCTGCGCTGTATCGTTCTATGTTCTAAGAGCCGTCACAAGTACGGTGGGCCAAATGGCCTCTTTCTGCGCTGTCAGATTATGGTTTTCAATTGCAGTGGCTTGGGTTGCACAGCAATTTTTGCAGCTGCTCTGGGAATGGAAGACAGATGTCAAACAGCGCCCAGATCGAGTTGTGGCATTGCCCAGTTTCCTATGGCGAGCCCCGCGCACTCTCACCTTCGCTGACTTTCTTGGTCTCGTTGTACATTTCCCACAAGTAGCTCTTCATGTTCCCGGGGCTGCTGGTGTAAGGAGCCGCCGGCTGCGCCCACTCCCTCCGCTCCGCTGCTGCGACGGTGCGGCGCCCCGGCGATTGCTGCTGCCAGCTGGCTCCGCACAGCGAGCGGGACCGAGAGAGCAGCCTGCCGGGCGGAGGAGGCTCTCCCCGGCACCGGAGCAGCTCCCTGAAGGCGCTGTCCCGCAGCCTGGCCGCCAGCGCCCGCGGGGTCATCTTCAGTATTGGGCTTGAGGGGGTGGAAATCGGCACCTCCGCCGGTTCGACGCTGCGCTGCTTCTATCCCTGGCACTACCCTCGCCGAAACCGGTAAGACCGCTTTACGTTCATTGTGAGGGCTCTGCCCCAAGCAGCCTGTCGTCACTTCCCTATTGCAATCCTTCAACCAGTCTAACAGGAGACAGTGGGAGGACACCAGCTATTCCATAGCAATCATTTGTTTTACTTCTTAATTTAAACAAACAGCCTCTACCTCATAGAAACTACCGTTTGCCGTACAGGAGAAACTGAATTAGCAAATGAGAAGGGCACGTAATTGGTCACCTCGAAAAATAAAGGAATTTGTTTTTTTAGAAAAAGTTATGTATTGTTAAAGCTGTATACAATTCTATCTGGTGCATGACTTGCGTGTTTATTTTTAATTATAAAAGGTAGTTGGGTATATACTTGAGGAATTTACAGAGTTATAACTAAAGAAAAGAGGAAGTATGACTGCCCTTTCAAAGGGCACTCGTGTGACTGATGGGCCGAATGGCCTCCTTTTGTGCTATAAATTTCCATGATTCTTTGTATATAGTGGGCTGGATTCTCCGCCAGCGGGATGCTCCGTTTTTGCCGACAGCCCGGGGGTTTCCTGATGGCTTGGGGCTGCCCACAATGGGGAAACTCCATTGACCAGCCGGCATAACAGACATCCTGCCGGCGGGGTGAAACAGAGATGTGACGGGGTGGAGAATCCAGCCCCATGTCTTTCAGGATCTGAAGACATGAGACACTGTACAGCATCAGTGACTAACCTTTACATCAGGGTAGTATTTGACCAGTGGTGCCATCAAGGAGCCTGAGCAAAACTGGGGTCAATGGGAATCTGGGTGGGTGTGGTTGGGGGGGGTCTCATGCGAGGGAGATATTAGGAACTTGGGTCCAGAAATGAGACCCTAATGTAGCAGGCAATTCAGGCATTAAACAGACTGAGGGTAAAAAAAGAACCTGCTAGCGCACAGGCACCAGAATGTGGCGACTAAAGGTTTTTCACAGTAACATTTACATCATTGCAGTGTTGATGTAAGCCTACTTGTGACAATAAAGATTATTATTATAGTCAGAGGGGCAGCGCAGTGGTAGCACTGCAGTCTCACGGCGCCGAGGTCCCAGGTTCGATCCTGGCTCTGGGTCACTGTCCGTGTGGAGTTTGCACATTTCCCCGTGTTTGCGTGGGTTTCACCCCTACAACCCAAAGATGTGCAAGGTAGGTGGATTGAACACGCTAAATTGCCCCTTAATTGGAAAAAATGGATTGGGTACTCTAAATTTATAAAAAATAAATGTTTTAAATATATTATTATGATCAGAGGGATACGTCCACACCTGGCCGAGTTACATGTCCCAGTCAAATTTAAACTTGTTAATGGGAATACACTGGATGCCCCAGATCCATTGTTCTTTGGGACACTCCTACCTGACCAGTTATTAGCCCATTACAGAGTCTGATGGCCTCTTTGTCTATCAATGGGACGTTAGTTGCATATCAATAGCATGGTTCTGTTCTTTTGTATAAACAGGAGTGGGCAATCAAACAGCTGAGCTAATGCTGACGGGTTCAAGCCTGGAAACTCCAGCAGAGAACCTTTGTTTGAGCTGCTGGGTGGAACTTAGAGAGAGAGAAAGAATGCAGTTCTGAACAGTTACAGGAAAAGGCTTTTGAAATCGAGAAGGTCATAAAAGTTGCCATTGAGGCAGGCTTTGGAAAAAAGGTTCAGAACTAATGTCCCTACCAGAAGAAACATTGCTTCGTAAATGCAAGTATTACTTTTGTCTGTCTGTGAAAGTGGCATGAGAGCAGCATGAGTTGTTGTTCAATGGGAACTAGTGTGTTAAGGTTAAGACACTGCATGTGATCTGTTGTTGTTAGGGTTGAAGTTTAAAAGTTTAAATATTGTTATCACTCCTGGAACAAATCGATCTTTCTGCACCATCTTAAATCTTAAAAAAATTAGGGCATCTGGTCCAGTCTCTTAGCCATTGTTGAGAGCTGACCAGGCATGCATAACAGGGGAAAGACTTTGATTTTGATTTGATTTATTATTGTCACATGTATTAGTATACAGTGAAAAGTATTGTTTCTTGCATGCTGGACAAATAATGCATACCGTACATAGGGAAGGAAGGAGAGACTGCAGAATATAATGTTACAGTTATAGCAAGGTGTAGAGAAAAGATCAACTTAATACGAGGTAGGTCCATTCAAAAGTCTGGTTGCAATAGGGAAGAAGCTATACTTGAGTCAGTTGGTACGTGACCTCAAACTTTGGTATCTTTTTCCTGACGGAAGAAGGTGGAAGAGAGTATGTCCGGGGTGGTGGGGTCCTTAATTATGTTGGCTGCCTTTCTGAGGCAGCGGGAATTATAGATACGAGTCAATGGATGGGAGGCTGGTTTGCGTGATGGACTGGGCTACATTCACAACCTTTTGTAGTTTCCTGCGGTCTTGGGCAGAGCAGGCTCCATACCAAGCTGAGATACAACCAGAAAGAATGCTTTCTATGCTGCATCTGTAGACGTTGGTGAGGGTCGTAGCTGAAATGCCAAATTTCCTTAGTCTTCTGAGAAAGTAGAGTCGTTTGTGGGCTTTCTTAACTATAGTGTCGGCATGGGGGGACCAGGACAGGCTGTCGGTGATCTGTACACCTAAAAGCTTGAAGCTCTCGACCCTTTCTACTTTGTTCCGATTGATGTAGACAGGGGCATATTCTCCTCTACGTTTCCTGGTCGGTGACAATCTCCTTCGTTTTTCTGACACTGAGGGAGAGATTATTGTCGTCGCACCAGTTCACCAGATTCTCTATCTCATTCCTGTACTCTGTCTCGTCATTGTTTGAAATCCGACCCACTACGGTGGTGACATCAGCAAATTTGAAAATCGAGTTGGAGGGGAATTTGGCCACAGTCATAGGTGTATAGGAGTCTAGTAGGGGGCTGAGGACACATCCTTGTGGGGCACCGGTGTTGAGGATGATCATGGAGGAGGTGTTGTTGCCTATCTTTACTGATTGTGGCCTGTGGGTTAGAAAGTTCAGGATCCAGTCGCAGAGGGAGGAGCCGAGGCCAAGGCCACGGAGTTTGGAGATGAGTTTCGTAGGAATGATGGTGTTGAAGGCTGAGCTGTAGTCGATTAAATAGGAGTCTGACATAGGTGTCTTTGTTATCTAGGTGTTACTGGATAGAGTGCAGGGCCATGGAGATGGCGTCTGCTGTGGACCTGTTGCAGCGGTAGGCGAACTGTAGTGGATCAAGGCAATCCGGGAGGCTGGAGTTGATTTGTGCCATGACTAACCTTTCAAAGCATTTCATGATGATGGATGTCAGAGCCACTGGACGATAGTCATTAAGGCACGCTGCTTGACTTTTTTTTGGTACAGGATGATGGTCGTCTTCTTGAAGCAGATAGGTACCTCAGATTGGTGTAAAGAGAGGTTGAAGATGTCTGCGAATACCCCCGTCATCTGAACTGCGCAAGACCTGAGTGCTCGTCCGGGTTCCCCATCCGGGCCAGTGGCTTTCCGTGGGTTGACCTTCGAGAAGGCTGCTCTGACATCTGCAGTGGTGATCTCAGATACAATTTCTTCCGCGGCTTCTGGGGCGGAGGGCTCGCTCTCGCTGACCTCTTGCTCAAAGCGGGCATAGAATGCGTTGAGCACATCAGGGAGGGGTGCGTTGGAGCCGACGATTTTACATGCCATCATCTTGTAGCCCGTTATGTCTTGCAGACCTTGCCATAGACGGCGGGGATCCGTGTGGCTAGCCTGGGACTCGAGCTTGGTCTGGTACTGCCTTTTGGCATCTTTGATGGATTTCTTTAGAACATATCTGGCTTTCATGTAGAGGTCAGGGTCGCCTGACTTGAATGCCTCAGACCTAGACTTCAGCAAGCAGTGGATATCCCTGTTCATCCAGGGTTTCCGGTTGGGAAACACGTGGATTTGCTTCTTTGACACACAATCTTCTACACACTTACTAATGAAGTCAGTTACTGTAGTGGGGTACTCGTTCAGGCTGGTCGCAGAGTTTTTAAATACTGACCAGTCTACTGACTCTAAGCAGTCCCGTAGGAGATCATCCGATTCCTCAAACCAACAATGCATGACTTTCTTTGACGGATTCTCCCGCTTCAGTTTTTGCTTATAAGCCTGAAGCAGGAGCACAGCCTTGTGGTCAGATTTGCCAAAGTGTGGGTGGGCGATAGAGCGGTAGGCATGTTTGATATTTGTGTAGCAGTGGTCCAGGATGTTTGGGCCTCTGGTGGAACAGGTGACATGTTGGTGGTAACTTGGTAGTACGCTCTTGAGCTTGGCCTGGTTGAAGTCCCCAGCTACAATGAACAATGCCCCGGGATGTTTCGTTTCAAGGCTATTTGTGGTGGTGAATATTTCGTCCAGTGCGATTTTCACGTTCGCATGGGATGTAAACTGCTGTCAGGATAAAGGAGCTGGGGGCAACACGGTGGCGCAGTGAGTAGCACTGCTGCCTCACAGCGCCGAGGTCCCAGGTTCAATCCCGGCTCTGGGTCACTGTCCATGTGCAGTGTGCACATTCTCCCTGTGTCTGCATGGGTTTCGCTCTCACAACCCAAAAGATGTGCAGGGTAGGTGAATTGGTCACGCTAAATTCCCCTTAATTGGGAAGAAGAAAATGAATTGGGTACTCTAAATTTAAAAAAAAGGATAACGGAGCTGAACTCCCGTGGAAGGTAGTAGGGGCGGCAATTTAGTGTCAGGTATTTTAGGTCCGGGGAGCGAAAACTCGCCAGTGTTGCTACATCTGGGCACCAGGGGGTGTTGACTAGAAGGCGGATCCCACCTCCCCTTACCTTGCCTGAGGCCGTCGTACGGTCCATTCGGTGGATTGAGAAGCCCTCTGGTTGTAGGGCACAGTCCGGTGAAGCAGGAGTGAGCCATGTCTCCGTGAAACAGAGCACACAGCAGTCCCTTAGTTCTCTTTGAAAAGTGAGTCTGACTTTAAGTTCGTCTAGCTTGTTTTCTAAACATTGGACATTAGCTAGGAGTAAGCTAGGCAGAGGGGCTTTGGGGCCGCATTGTTTCACTCTCACCTGCAGGCCTGCACATTTTTCCCTCTTCCTGGAGTGACTGCTTCTTTTCGAGCCTGTGAGACGGTGAGAGTATGCAGTGTGAAGGGAATAGTTGTGTCCAATGTGGTTATTCACTCTGGTCGGTGTGTGGATGGAGGACTTGTTGCCTTGCTTGCGGTTCCTGCGTCAGTACGTGGGTATGCGCCGTTGAGCGTTCCGGGTCGCTGTCGGGTGGCAGTTTGTCTTCACAGGTTGGTGGATGTCCAGATCATGTTCCGACATGGATGGGGTGAAGGCCGATAAGTGGATGACGTCTCTGGGATCGCGGTTGCGGATGAGGCGATGGCCGGGTCCATGTGTTGGGGTCCGCAGGGTCCTTTCCTGATCGCAGTCTTCCTTCAGAGGACGGAGGATCTCTAGACCTGCAAGTAAATTTAAAAGAGCAGTATTAATGATTGTTAGGCTGTGGGAGTTGATTTTTAGGAGTGTGGGGTGATTGTAGAGGGGGGCGTGGAAGGAGTGCTTGGGGCCTGCAGGGGGTTGCAGCTCTCCGGGTCAGTGGGGTTGGAAGCTGGGGGTGGGGGGGGGGGGGGGGTGCAGCTGCTGCGTTGCTGGTCTGGTCGTTGGAGAGCAACAGAGTGAAGGTCCCGGCTTCTGTGGTGTTTTCCAGGTCTCTGGGAACTTATAGAGTGAAGGGCCTGGCGTCTAGGGCGTTTTCCTGGTCTCTGGCAGCCGCTGTAGGGGAATTCCCAGGCCTGGGACTGCAGCTCCGGCAGCTGCTCACACGTGGTCGGCTGGTCCAGGTCGATTTCAGGTCGACTGTTTCAGGTGGCTCCAGCGTCTTAAAGATCACTAAATCTGTAAGTAATTGAATAAAGAGTGCAGAAAAGATTTACTAGGATGTTGCCGGGACTTGATGGTTTGAGTTATAAGGAGAGGCTGGATAGACTGGGACTTTTTTCCCTGGAGCGTAGGAGGCTTAGGGGTGATCTTATAGAGGTCTATAAAATAATGAGGGGCATAGATAAGGTAGATAGTCAACATCTTTTCCCAAAGGTAGGGGAGTCTAAAACTAGAGGGCATAGGTTTAAGGTGAGAGGGGAGAGATTCAGAAGGGCCCAGAGGGGCAATTTCTTCACTCAGAGGGTAGTGAGTGTCTGGAATGGGCTGCCAGAGGTAGTAGTAGAGGCGGGTACAATTGTGTCTTTCAAAAAGCATTTAGATGGTTACATGGGTAAAATGGGTATAGAGGGTTATGGGCCAAGTGCGGGCAACTGGGACTAGCTTAATGGTAAAAACTGGGCGGCATGGACTGGTTGGGCCGAAGGGCCTGTTTCCATGCTGTAAACTTCTATGATTCTATGATTCTATGAATTAGAACATTGTTAGAGAGTTTAAAAGAGTTAGAATGAAGTTTTAGAAGTATGGAGCGAGAGTAAAAGATAGAATTAGAGGGTATGCTGGGCACAGCTTGCAAGAAGTCACCTCGCTCCGGCGCCATTTTTCTTTCTGAACATTGCCTTGAGAATTTGTTTCCCTTCAGTCCGGATGAAATGATCAATCGAACACCAAGTCACTTCAACATACGTTTATTCACGGCCGGGGCTGCACCACCGTATTTCGGAGAGGTACAGTAACAAGCCAAAGTTAATAGATCCCACAGTAGCTTATATACAATATATGACACTGTTTCTTTTCTGAGGACGGCCCCCTTAGAGGAGGCCTAAATTACGGCATTCTGTTGCTCTCAGCTTAGTTATAGTTATCTTTAGAATTAGGAACCATTCCCAAGGCTGTATCTTGTTACTGCAAACTGTCTGGTGCAAAAGCAGACGCGATTACAAAGCCTTGACATTCCAGCTTACACAAAGCTCTATTTGACATTTCATTTTCCCATCGAGCTCTATTCTATCCTGAGCCAAACTCTCAGCCTCTCTGAACTCTCCACTTACTGGAGTCAGACCTAGAACAAAGGGAGATGATTCTGGTTGTAGGAGGTCAATTATCTCAGTCCCAGGACATCAATGTAGGAGTTCCTCAGGGTATTGTCCTAGTCCCAAACATCTTCAGCTGCTTCATCATTGATCTTCCTTCCATCATTAGGTCAGGAGTGGGGATGATCATTGTGCAGACATCAATGTTCAGCGCCATTCATGATGCCTCAGATACTGAAGCAGTTCGAGTCCAACTGCAGCAAGACTTGGACAATATTCAGGTTTGGGCTGATAAGCGGCAAGTAACAATCATACCACATAAGTGCCAGGCAATGACCATCTTCAACAAGAAAGAATTTAATCATCTCCTCTTGACATTCAACGGCATTACCATTGCTGAAACCCCCATTATCAACATCCTTTTAAAAAATTTTAAGTACCCAATTCTTTTTTTACCAATTAAGGGTCAATTTAGCATAGCCAATCCACCTACTCTGCACATCTTTAGGTTGTGGGGGTGAGACCCACGCAGACTTGGGGAGAATATGCAAATTCCACACTAACGGCGACCCGGGTCGGGATTGAACCCGGGAACCTGGGGTGGTACGGCGGCACATACCATCCTGACTTGGAAATATATTGCAGTTACCTCACTGTCTCTGGGTCAAAATTCTGGAACTCCCTTCCCAACAGCACTGTGGGTGTACCTACACAGTTTGGCCTGGTGCAGTTCAAGAAGGTGACTCACCAATACCTTCTTAATGGCAATTAGGGATGGACAATAAATGCTGGTCTTGTCAGACACCCACATTCTGGGAAAGAATTGAAATCATGCCAGTGAAATAATTTTTGCAATTTAATCATTGTCCTTATATAGGAACCAATGTGTACACAACAAGATCCCACAAACGTCAATTTGATTACAACTGTTTTTTCTTAGATCATGGTGATTGCGAAGTTAGGGGTAGACGAACACTACAGTATCATTCCTTTTTAAAAAAATATATTTTATTGAAGTTTTTCAAACAAAAATTTTCCATTTTTACAACTTAATAATAATAAAATGTACATTAACCGTTATTTAAATAATATATTAAGCTAACAACAAATGAGAAAAAAGTATTGCACAAGAAGCAATTATCCACAATTAGCATAAAGAGAGAAAGAAAAACAGAAAACAAAACACGAAATAACCCTGCCCCCTGGGTTGCTGCTGCTGTCTGTTCTGTTTTTCCATTATCGTTCCGCGAGATAGTCAAGAAACAGTTTCCACCGCCTGGTGAACCCCTGAGCCGATCCTCTTAACGCATATTTTATTCGCTCCAGTCTTATGAACCCTGCCATGTCGTTTATCCAAGCCTCCACGCCCGGGGGCTTCGCTTCTTTCCACATAAGTAGAATCCTTCGCCGGGCTACTAGGGACGCAAAGGCCAAAACGTCGGCCTCTTTCGCCTCCTGCACTCCAGGTTCTTCTGCAACCCCAAATATAGCTAACCCCCAGCTTGGTTTGACCCGGACCCCCACCACCTTTGAGACCACTCTTGCCACACCCTCCCAGAACTCATGCAGTGCCGGACACGACCAGAACATGTGGGTGTGGTTTCCCGAGCACCTCCCACACCTATTCTCCACCCCAAAAAACCTGCTCAGTCTTGCTCCCGTCATATGCGCCCTGTGTAGAACCTTAAATTGAATCAGGCTAAGCCTGGCACATGAGGACGAGGAATTTACCCTGCTTAGGGCATCTGCCCACAGCCCCTCCTCAATCTCTTCCCCCAGCTCCTCTTCCCATTTTCCCTTCAGCTCCTCTACCATCGTCTCCCCCTCGTCTCTCATCTCCCTGTATATTACAGTATATTTCCTAAATGTAATACTTAAATGTCTTGCTATTCTCCCACAATGATAATAAAGTAAAACCCAACTGACTTCTGTTTAAGTTGGTGCTTCTATTCCAACCAGGTATTCAATTGATCACAGCGTCTAACCACAAGAGTTGTCCATTCTGGTTGGATACAGGATCTCTCACCACCTCCCAATTACTTTCACAACCATTGTTCTGCCCACTGACTTATCTTGCCAAATTGGTACTGTAATTTCTGAGCTGCTTCTTCTGATTCCACTACTCGTATAGTTTGGTATTATTTGTATATTTGTGTGTGAATCCAGACCCTTTATATAAATTGGGTAGCACAGTGGTTAGCACAGTTGCTTCACAGCTCCAGGGTCCCAGGTTCGATTCCTGGCTTGGGTTACTGTCTGTGCGGAGTCTACACATTCTCTCCTATCTGCTTGGATTTCCTCCGGGTGCTCCGGTTTCCTCCCACAGTCCAAAGAGGTGTAGGTTAGGTGGATTGGCTATGCTAAATTGCCCTTAGTGTCCCAAAAAGGTTGGGTGGGGTTATGGGGATAGGGTGGAGGTGTGGACCTTGGGTAGGGTGCTCTTTCCAAGAGCCGGTGCAGACTCGATGGGCCGAATGGCCTCCTTCTGCACTGTAAATTCTATGAAGAACTTCTCATGCCCCCTTCTAGCTCTCCTAAGCCCTTTTTTCAGCTCATTCCTTGCTACCTTGTAACCCTCAAACGACCCTACTGAACCTTGTTTTCTCATCCTTACATACTCTTCCTTTTTCATCTTGACAAGACATTCAACCTCTTTTGTGAGCCATGGTTCCCTCATGGCCATTTCCTCCCTGCCTGACAGGGACTTGCCTACCAAGGACACGCAGTATTTGTTCCTTGTACAAGCTCCACTTTTCATTTGTGCCTTTCGCTGACAGTTTCTGTTCCCATTCTATGCTCCCTAATTCTTGCCTAATCGCATCATAATTACCCCTCCCCCAAATATAAACCTTGCCCTGCCGTATGGCCCTATCCCTCTCCATTGCAATAGTGAAAGACACCACATTGTGGTCACTATCTCCAAAGTGCTCTCCCACAAACAAATCTAACACATGGCCTGGTTCATTACCCAGTACCAAATCCAATGTGGCCCCCCCTCGTGTCGGCCTATCCACATATTGTGTCAGGAAACCCTCCTGCACACACTATACAAAAACTGCCCCATCCGAACTGTTCGATCTACAGAGGTTCCAATCAATATTTGGAAAGTTAAAGTCACCCATGACAACTACCCTGAGACCTCCACACCTATCCATAATCTGTTTTGCAATTTCTTCCTCCACATCTCTATTACTATTTGGGGGCCTATAGAAAACTCCTAACAATGTGACCGCTCCTTTCCTATTTCTAACTTCGGCCCATATTACCTCAGTAGGCAGATCCCCTTCAAACTGCCTTTCTGCAGTCGTTAAACTATCCTTGATTAACAATGCTACTCCTCCACCTCTTTTACCACCTTCCCTAGTCTTACTGAAACATCTATACCCCGAACTTCCAACAACCATTCCTGTCCCTGTTCTAACCATGTCTCCGTAATGGCCAAAACATCGTAGTCCCAAGGACCAATTCACGCTCCAAGTTCACTTAACTTATTCCGGATGCTCCTTGCATTGAAGTAGACACACTGCAACCCACCTTTCTGTCTGCCGGTACACTCCTGCGACCTTGATACTCTCCTCAGTACCTCACTACTCTCGACACTGGCTTCTGGAACACAGCACGTTTTCCCAGCCCCCTGACAAATTAGTTTAAACCCCCCCGAAGAGCCGTAGCAAATTTCCCTCCCAGGATATTGGTGCCCCTCTGGTTCAGGTGCAAACCGTCCTGTCTGTACAGGTCCCAACCTCCCCAGAATGTGCTCCAATTATCCACGAACCTGAAACCCTCCCTCCTACACCATCCCTGCAGCCACGTGTTTATCTGCACTCTCTCCCTGTTCCTCACCTCACTAGCACGTGGCACCGGCAAAAAAACAGAGATGACAACATGATTTGTCCTGGCTCTCAGCTTCCACCTTAGCCCCCTAAATTCCTGTTTTAAATCCCCTTCTCTTACCTATGTCGTTGGTACCGATGTGTACCACGACTTGTGACTGCTCCCCCTCCCCTTTACGGATTCTGAAAACACGGTCCGAGACGTTACGGACCCTGGCACCTGGGAGGCAACATACTGTTGCTAACTTTTGGTTGGTTCAATTGGTTCTGTTTTATAACCTTTACTCTAGAGTCGCCAGGTATCTTTATGACACCGCCACGAGGTTCAAGTTGAAGTAATGATCAATAACTCAACACACCAATTAGTAAGATTCAAATCAATACACATTTATTATACACAGTAAATCACTACTCATGCATAAACTCTACTTTCTAGGCTATTTCTATAATTAACAGGCCTATACTTAGCTTTGGACTGGCCCACCAGGTCAGGGGAACAAATGGCCTTTCGTTCGGGTTCTGAGTCTGTGGGATTCAAATGCTGGTATGGACTGGTAGCTAGGAGCGCCTATCTCGTAGCGAGCGTTGACTTGAGACTCACTTTCTTGGAGGCCGCCGGACAGGTCACTCTCAGGGGTTGCTTCGCGTTGCTGAGTGACCATGTCAAGAAGGACGATTTGAACTTGGGGGCTTTACTTGAAAGTCCCCAGGGGCTTCCCGCCCTTTTGGGCAGACCCCGTACCTGGTTTCAAGTGATTGGACTTTGTTCCAATCACTTTGTTCGATTTCTCCAATGCTGGAGCGATTCCCTGATCGTTGGGCGATCTTTAAGTGTCTGTTAACCTCTTTTGTGTTGGCTCCTGCTGGCGCCGAAGAGTCTGGTTTGGCCTTGTTTACCTTAAAATGTTTTGATTGTTCCCAGGGATCGCTCATTACTATGTAGATGGCTGCTACATTACTATGCAGATGGCTGCTTGTATCGATGCTGTCTGGGTTTTTGCAGAGTCTAATACACAGTAAACCTGCACCTGTTAGTTTTTGCCTGTGTTGGTTGATTTCCCTTCAGCCTTTGTGGTTCTCCATTTTAATTTGGGAAGTGGCCAACTCAGGTGGCTACACTCCCTCCTTGTGATCCTAACGCGAAGCGTGAAGGATCACATAACTGCATTGTCTTCATTCCCTGACCCGGCGAGCACTCTTCTATGGTCTCTACACTGACCATAACTATGCAAGAACATTTTAACTAACATTGTAAGTGGCGCTATGTCAAAACAGGGACATGCATTACAAAATAAGAAAAACGGTACCTCTAACTGTCCTCACTAAACTACACTCATTCAAACATTCAATCATACTAACTTCCTAAACAATACAAAATGAAAGCAGCAGTTACATTTTTTCTGGCTTGGCAGTCAGGCTCAGGATTGTACAATCGCTCATGAAACACATTTCTTTATTCACAAAAAGAACGCAAACAAATGTTCTTTATTATAGATCGTGGGGGTCTGGTCATAACCGAAAATAGGGGATCTTATCCTATATACCGCGGTGCGAGCACGGTAGGCTCTCCTTCGCCATTTCCTCAGACGAATAGTCTGCGCGATGCAGCAGAGTATCGCCAATACTCGTAGGGATTCTATTAAGTAGGACAGGGAGTACCAGGTTATAAACCTGTCACACCAAGATGGTGTGGTGTCGCTTGTGACTGGGCTCTGGGGCTATGGGGAAGTGAATCATTAATGGCTGAGGGGGGTGTTGGGGTCAGGGGGTTCACGTTCGCGCGCAACCAAATGTTCATTAGGGTGATGAGCAACACGGAGGATGTCCTCATGGTTCTTCTTCTTTCTCTTCTCTTCGTTTTGTCTCTTTTCTTGGAGCTTCTGGGGTTCTGTGGGATCAAGCATACTGTCTGTTACTATCTTGGTTTAATATCTCGTCTATTAGTATGTCTGTCCTTCAATGCCAATTCTCCCTTTACAAATTGTCACCATGTGTGACTCTCTCATTTTTTTTAAAAACCGAATATTCAGGACAAGACACACTTAATAATACTGAAACCGTGCGAGCCGTCTCGCAGGCTGTGCGATTTACCATCCAAATGTTTGAGGATGTAAATAGCATAGGGATGAAACAAAACTTTTTGAACCAAAAGTTGGCGAAATGAGGTGCGTATGGGCCGCGATGGGTAAGATTTGGATGGAATCCCCGGGTAGGACGGTGACCAATGCCTTGTGTGCTCTACCTGAGCGTAGCTGACCAGAGGGGGGGGTCCTCAGGCAGGGCGGGTCCCAATTCCGTTTCTCCACGCCCCGAGCAACCAACAAGAATGGGCAAAAATGTAGTCATTGTGGGGGGCTGCCGTATTTTTTCTTCCTTCGAACCAGAAGGGCAGTTACGAACGGGGGTCTGTGTTTCTGTCGACAGACAAGTTCCTCTGAACTGGCGTCTGGGACATTAACAAGTCTCTGTGGACAAACTAGTTCTTCTGAACTAGCGTCCGGGACAAACTAGTTTCTCTGACTTCCAGTAAGTGTCAGAAGGGTGGTGGCGTGGGGCCATGAAATTATTTCCGATCTTACAAACAACATTTAACACTAACAGTAACAAACAACATTAAGCACCATGCTGCAGGTTCCATCAGAAAGGACACCGGTTTCTCCCAAGCGGTTCCTTTTTAAAACATCATCTGGACACCTCAGTTATCGGTTGCGAACAGGGTCGCAAAGGGGTTCACGTTTTGGGAGTCAGACTCAAAGTCGTCATCTTCTCCCGGATGCCAAACCCTCGAGTGTATAAGGGCGGATAGGGCTGCATGGTGTGATTTGGGATCCCTCTCGTCATTCCAGACGAGTCTGAATGAATTGTCGCAGTGCCAAAATGTGGTGTCTAGTTCTGTGGGGACTGAATCGGGGTCGTAAGCATAGGGCGGTGGTCTTTGGTGGGGTTTATTGAGGAATGAGGAAGGGATCACTCGAATCGTGGTCAGATTCGTTAATATGGAACCACGCAGTCTTTCCGTTGGGGAACTTTATTTTGTACACAGAGGGGCTTACTTTGTCCGCAATGGAGTACGGACCCGAATATTTAGGTGACAGGAATGTGCTGGGGTTGTAAATTGAGAGCATGACCTGCTGTCCTACCTCAAGACAGTGCATGCGACTGAGTTTATCGAAACAGGCCTTGCTCTGTTTCTTTCGTGTGCCTAATCGTACCACGGCTGCTAGCTGAGCCTTTTTAACATTCTCTACCAGTTGTTCTACTGCTTTCTCGTGTGTGAGGGCTGTCACTTCAGGGCTGGTCAAATCTAATCCCAATAAAAATTCTGTGCCTTTCATGGGGCGTCCGGTCATGAGGGTGTGTGGGGTGTAACCTGTAGATGTTGAAACCGTATTTCGCAAAAACATCAGCGCAAAAGGGAGGACTGAATCCCAAGTGGTGTTGTTTTGCTGGACCATTTTTCGGAGGGTAGCTTTTAGGGTCCGATTCATGCGCTCCACGGTACCACTTGACTGGGGGTGGTATGCGATGTGGAATTTTTGGGTAATGCCAAATATCGTGAGGACGTTCTTCATGACACGTCCCGTAAAATGGGAACCTTGGTCGGATTCAATGCTGCGGGGGAGTCCCCATCTCGTAAAGATGTGGTGGGTTAGGATCTTGGCTGTGGTCTTTGCCGTGTTCGTTCTGGATGGGAATGCCTCTACCCATTTTGTAAACGTGTCTATCACAACGAGTACATACTTATAGCCATTCCTGCAAGGGGGCAATGGTCCTATAAAATCAATCTGGAGGTTAGTCCAGGGGCCATTAACGTGGCGGGTATGACTAAGTTGAGCTTTCTTGGCGTATCTGTCCGGATTGTTCTGGGCACAGATAAGGCAATTCTCAACGTAGTGCGTTATGTCTTCTTTTAAACTGGGCCACGAACAGAACTGCCTGAGGTGGGCTGTAGTAGGATCAATTCCCTGATGTCCATGACTGTCATTGAACAAACAAATGAGTTGATTCCTGTCCTGTTCAGAAACCACATAAAGGGTGTCTTTTAGCACCACACCGTCATGTGTGGTCACAGCATTTTTAAACCTATCGTAAGGTGCCGTAAATTTTCCTTTTAAAATCTCCCTGAGATTGTTATCCTGCTTCTGGTCCTGCACTAAATCCTCAATATTAGTCTGCGAGACATGAACTGCATTCACTGGTGCGCTTTCGGGGGGTGTCCAAAAATATCCGTGCCTGGAACCTGCTTTTGCCAGTGCGTCGGCTTTTACATTTCCAGGGGGGGGGAGGAACGGTGGTGACTACGAACTTTAACTATTCCAAAAGTCCTGTCCTGTGCCTTTTCTAAAATGTGGCGGAGCAATGGGGCTGAAGGGAGGGCTTTTCCATCTGCAGAAACAAATCGTCTTGCTTTCCGCAGGGGTAGGAATTCTGTAAGGCTATTGCAGACATAGAGGCTGTCCGAGTATATGTCTGTTGGGCTGGGGAAGGAATCTGGGTGGTCCACAATGTACGCCACGGCTGCTAGTTCTGCCGCCTGTGCGCCTAAGTGTCCTGGAATTTTTATTGCTATTTCTTCTAGGACGCGTCCCTGCGTGTCCTCAACATAAATGCCGCATCCTGTAATGCGCTTCCCTTCTAATATTGTGGAAGATCCATCCACATATCTTCTTATGGGTTCGCACGTGTCTGTGTGCTTGGGGCTCTGGGGGATGTTTTCGCAATAAAGGGGCCTGTGTTGTGGTGTGGTGAGATTATTTCACATTCATTGGGGGTGCCTGGGTACTGTAGGTTATCTGCTCAGGAAGTGTGGGTCTTGGTCCTTTTAACAGTGATGTCCCATCCCTGCAAAAGAAGGGTCCATCTGGCTGCTCTTATTTGACTGACTGTACCGTCCTTGAGTCGTCCGTCCAGTAAACGTTGGGTGGGGGTGTGTTCCATCAGGATTGTGATGGGGTTTAGTCCGGTTATGTAAGAAAAATACTGTACTGTCCAAAAAACTACAAGCAGGAGCCTTTCACAGGCTGAAAATCCCTGCTCCACAGCATCAAACACTCTGGAGGCGTAAGCCACGGGCTTTAACTGTTCGTGCCGTTCCTGGAGGAGCACGGCCAAAAGGTTGCGGTCTGTGCTTGCTACCTCTATCACATAGGGGGAAAGCGGGTCTGGAACTTGTAGTGCGGGGGCTGCAATGAGTGCTCTTTTCAACGAGTCCACAGCATCCATCTGTCTGCAACAATAGGTCGTCCACATACTGGACCAGACATTCGGGGCGAGAAATTTTTGGCAAACCATTTGCCAACTGTCGGTGGAAAATGGAGGGGGAGTTGTGGAATCCTTGTGGAAGGCATGTCCACGTGTACTGCTGATTTTTAAAAGTGAAGGCAAATTTGTATTGGCACGCCTTTGCCAATGGAATGGACCAGAATCCATTACGGACATCCAAAACCGTAAAGTATTGTGAGTTGAGTGTTTGAGCATGGTCTCGGGACTTGTGGCTACCGTGGGGGCTGCTGCGGGGGTGATTTTGTTGAGTTCCCGGTAATCGATGGTCAGTCACCATGATCCATCGGGCTTTCTCACTGGCCAAATCGGGGCATTATTAGTGGAGGCTACTGATCTGAGTACGCCCTGCACTAATAAGCTGTCGATAACTTTTGCGATTTCTCCCTCTGCCTCTTGGGGAAATCCGTATTGCTTTTGGGGTCTAGGGTCAGGTCCTGTGATCTGAACGGAACCAGTCATCCGGCCACAGTCGTGTTTGTGGGTCGCGAATGCTGTCCTGTGCTTCTGCAGAACTGCCCTAACCTGCTTGTCTGTGCTAATTGTGGTCGGGTCAAACCAAAATTCGCCGACTGCGCTAATCTTGTTTGCATATTCTCCTATGGTGAGCGTTGCGGGGTCTCTTGCGGATTTTGCCATTTTCCAGACACATTGGTTGACTGGATCAAAGGACAGGTTGTGGGAATTCATAAAATCTATGCCTAAAATGTGTTCTGCTGTGTGGGGTAGATCGACTAAAACTACAAGGTGCTTGGTGGTGATTTTGCCCATTTGAATGGGTACAGGGGCGGTGATGTGTCCCTGTTGTGAGTGGCCTGTAAAGCCGCTGAGGGTGATGGTGGCTGTAGTGGGCCACGTGTCCTTTTGAAACATGGTGGAGGAATTGATTGTGGTGCGGGATCCTCCTGTGTCCCAGAGAAAATCAATGGGCTGTCCCCGTATCTTTGCTGCAACTGCTGGTCGGCCGGACCTATCCCAAAGGGTGTCGTAGACCCAACTGGGGGAGCCCGAACACCGTCAGTCCGTTCCGTTCAGGTCTGTCTGATCTGAACGGGTGCTCACGCTATGTATGGGCTCTGTCCTATTCTTATTCAGAGTGCCTGCCTGCTGGGCTCTTTGTGGCTTTCATGGGGCATTGCATTCTCTAGCAAAGTGTCCTAACTGTCCACAGTTGTAACACTCCTGTGACTTTTGTGGGGGGCTGTTCTTGCCTTCATTTACCCATGCGGGGTTCTGGTGTGCCTTAACTGTGTGTATGTCTGCTTCTGCCTGCTGTTCGTCGGGATTTTTATTCTTGGGTTTGTTTTGAACAGATTGCTTCCATGTGTGGGACAATCTTTTTACAACCCATTTCTCATTATGAGCCTCCTCTGAGGGATCATAATTGGCACAAGCTTTTTGTCCTGTTTCTGTGGCATGGGAGATAAGGGTGAGGGTCCATTTGGCCATGTTGTCTGGGGACAAATGGGCGCGGTCTAAGTCTCCGAAAACTGCTGCAAAATGGATCCACACGTGTCCAGCAAACGCTGTGGGGTTTTCTTTTGCCTGCACTTATTGAGGCCTTCTACGAGGTCACCCCTGTTATACCCGATCGCGTCTAGGATCGCGATATGCATTTCTGCAAGGGTCTACATTCTGTGGGTCGGGAAGGGCTGCTACGACCGAAGGGTCTAAACTCAAAACTGTGAGCTTTACTTGCTCTCGCTCATCCAGGCCGTACATGGTAGCCTGCTGTTTTACTCTGGCAAAGAAGTGGTGGGGGTCTGAGGTGGGGAGGAACGGTTTGATTTTATCGCACGCGTCCCGTAATTGGGTCACTGTTAAGGGGGTGGTGTACAGAAATTCCGTGTCGTCCGATGTGGCTGATCAGTGGGTGGTGACTGGGTTCATTGGAGCCTGAACTATCTGCTCTGTGGGGGGTTGGGGCGCTTTTCTCTTCTGGGGCTTTCCTTGCGCACATGTTCCCTGAACATATCTCTGTGCTGTCTCACTCAATTCTTCCCAATAAGGGCCATCTTCCTCATCTAGCTGTGATCCAAAGGTTTCCTGGAATCCTTTTTGAACTGAAAGCAGAGATTGCAGTTCTGCAATCTGCTTCCGGCACTTTGTGTGGTCTAATGAGCTTTGTCGTTGCTCTGTGGTGGCAGCATGGAGTGCTCTTAACGCTGCCTTCAGGTCACTACACTGCCTCTGCAATGCCTCTACCTGCTTCTCGGTTTCCTCGTGTACCAGGACTGCACGTTGCGTGTCCGCGTGTCCTGATAGGCCTTTTCGTACTGGGAGTGGAAGCTGCTTAGGTGCGCCAGACAAGACTGGTGTGCCCGCTTGGCATCATCCACCTCTCCGTCCTTTGCTGCTAACTTCCTCCTTAATTCTACATTCTCTTTCTCTACCTCATGACATCGACTTTGCTCATTCGATGTATGCCTTCTATCTCTTCTCGGAGCGTCCTAACGACCTCCTCTGTGCCTCGCAATTGTGCCAAACAGGACACAATTGCCATCGGTTTGCGAGCTTTTCCTAAGCTCTTGTGAATCTCGTTCAGATTCTCCCACCAAGTATGTCCTATACTCCCGGGACCTGTTTCCTCATTGTTACAGAATTCGCTCCAAAGGGGCCACCCTTTGAGGTACTTTCTGATTTCCTCTTCCCAAATGGGACACTGTCCTACTCTGCTGCTGGTCGCTGCGACCGCGAATTCTTCGGTGTTCATGAGGCGTTGCATTGCCTGCATTGCCATCTTTCCTCTCTCAATGCATCTCTTAAAATTTGGAACAAGGAGTATTAAGGCGGTGCTGTAATTACGGGTACGGCTTTCGCTATTTTCCGGAATACAAACTCCCGACAGTTTTGTCGCAACAAAAAATCTATCAGTGTTACCTTATCGCCCTGTTAGTTACGCTTGCATTAACATACTTCCGAATTATGAGGATTGATTAGAACTGCTTGAACACTTGTGGTCTTTCTGTTCCCAATTGGATTTCTAATTCAAATTTTGGGTTCTCCCGGAGTGGTTAAGCCACTTCTAGATCAGGTCCCGTCAGGATGTCGCCAGTAACATGTTACTAACTTTTGGTTGGTTCAATTGGCTCTGTTTTATAACCTTTGCTCTAGAGTCACCAGGCATTTTTATGATACCGCCACAAGGTTCAAGTTCAAGTAATGATCAATAACTCAACACACCAATTAGTAAGATTCAAATCAATACACATTTATTATACACAGTAAATCACTACTCGTGCATAAACTCTACTTTCTAGGCTATTTCTATAACTAACAGGCCTATACTTAGCTTCGGACTGGCCCACCAGGTCAGGAGAACAAATGGCCTTTCGTTCGGGTTCTGAGTCTGCGGGATTCAAAAGCTGGTATGGACTGTAGCTAGGAGCGCCTATCTCGTACCGAGCGTTGACTTGAGACTCACGTTCTTGGAGGCCACCGGACAGGTCACTCTCAGGGGTTGCTTCGCGTTGCTGAGTGACCATGTCAAGAAGGACGATTTGAACTTGGGGGCTTTATTTGAAAGTCCCCAGGGGCTTCCCGCTCTTTTGGGCAGACCCCGTACCTGGTTTCAAGTGATTGGACTTCGTTCCAATCACTTGCTTCGATTTCTCCAATGCTGGAGCGGTTTCCTGATCGTTGGGCGGTCTTTAAGTGTCCGTTAACCTCTTTTGTGTTGGCTCCTGCTGGCGCCGAGGAGTCTGGCTTGGCTTTGTTTACCTTAAAATGTTTTGATTGTTCCCGGGGATCGCTCATTACTATGTAGATGGCTGCTACATTACTATGCAGATGGCTGCTTGCATCGATGCTGTCTGGGTTTTTGCAGAATCTAATACACAGTAAACTTGCACCTGCTAGTGTTTGCCTGTGTTGGCTGAATTTCCCTTCAGCCTTTGCGGTTCTCCATTTTAAGTTGGGAAGTGGCCAACTCAGGTGGCTACAATACCATCCGTTTCAGAGGACACAGATTTATGGTAATTGGCAAAAAAGCAGAACCAAATGCTTCCTTTTTATGCAGGGCCAGGGCGCAAGAGACATCATAGGCCCCAGTGCTTCTCCTGTTTCTGGGCCCCTTATTTCTCCCACACCCCAAACTTTAACTCTCCCCCTCAATCATGCATGATATTTTTCCCTGTTCAAGGTTCACCAATCAACTCACCAAACAATCGCTGAAAGGTCCTGGCAGATTGATGACGCCCGTTGTTGGCATCTGGTTACAAATATTATCTGACAAAAAGGCCGCATTGGGTCATTAAAATTAAGAGAAACAACGATATAATAGTGTTAGTTTGTGTACGTTGATCCCACTGTGAAGAACAAATTTTACTTTAACAGCATCATGCAATATTATGAATTTGACAGGAAAATATCCCATTAGTTATTTGTAACATTGTGCTGACAATAACACTGATTTTGGTGACTGCTTCAGCCCTCATTAACATGTTCTGCACAGGACTTCCGGTTGCGGCTATGCGGAGCTAAGTCGCACGTTCGCAGCTCCCGCAAAAAATGGACTTTTGGGCTCTTTTCAGGGCCCCCAATGGCATTTGGTCGACGTTTCACGCTGTGGGAAGGAGAGCACAATAGTTCCCCGACAGTATATGGCTTTTACCAGGAGCGGGGCGACTAAAAAAGGGTGGTGGACCCGATAAAGGTGCAAGGGAAGGAGAACAAAATGGCGGCGGGCGGGAAGCGGGCAGCGTGGATGCAGTGGGCGCAGGAGCAACAGGAGGTTATCCAGCGCTGCTTTAGGGAGATTAAAGCGGACCTGCTTGTGCCGATGAAGGCTTCTATCGATAAGCTGCTGGAGACACAGATGGCCCGGGGGTGGCGATCTGCGAGGTCCGACAAAAGATCTCCGACAATGAGGACGAGATCTTAGGCCTGGCGGTAAAAGTGGAGGCGCTCGAGGCGCTCCACAAGAAATGGCAGGAGCGGTTCGAGGAAATGGAGAATCGGTCGAGGCGGAAGAACTTGCGGATTCTGGGCCTCCCGGAGGGGCTGGAATAGGGGGCCTATGTGGTCACCATGTTGAACTCGCTGATCGGAGCGGGGTCCTTCTGGGGGCCCCTGGAGGTGGAAGGGGCCCATAGAGTGCTGGCGAGGAGGCCCAAGGCTAACGAGCCTCCGCGGGCGGTGCTGGTGCGGTTTCATCGGTTCGCTGATCGGGAGTGTGTGCTCAGGTGGGCCAAGAAGGAGAGGAGCAGCAGGTGGGAAAATGCGGAGGTTCGAATATACCAGGACTGGAGTGCGGAGGTGGCGAAGAAGAGGGCCGGGTACAATCGAGCGAAGGCGTTTCTGCACAGGAAGGGGGTGAAGTTTGGCATGTTGCAGCCGGCGCGACTGTGGGTCACCTACAAGGACCGGCACCATTATTTTGAGTCTCCGGAGGAGGCATGGACCTTTGTTCAGGCCGAGAAGTTGGACACAGATGGAGGGTTGGGATGGGCGTTTGGGGATTGCAGTTGATATGTTACTTTTTGAGGGGGGTCTTTTGCTCTTGTTTTTTTTCTTTCTGGTTGGGTGAGGGTGGTTAGAGCGGGTTGGGCACTGTTTTGGTTGGGTTGGTCGGGGGGGGGGCTCTTGGAGGGGGTAAGCAAATAGAACAGGGGTGGATGGCCGGCAGTGTGATGGGGGCCACGGGGGAGGGGGTAGCCCGAGTCGGGGGTGAGGGGACTGGGCCTGTAAAAGGAGTTGCGTCAGAGGTGGCAGGGCCGGGTAGGTGGTAAGCGCGGGCTTTTTCCCGCGCTGAAGGCTGGAGGGGGCGGGGCCAGGGTGGGGAAACGAGGGTTGTTTCCCGCGCTTGGGATGGAAGGGGGAGGTGGAGAGCCTGCAGATGGGGAATGGAAGAGGACGGTCAAGCGGGCCCACATGTTCGTGCACCTGAAGGGGATGAAGGCGGATGTGGTCATGCTCCAGGAGACACACCTGAAGGTGGCAGACCAGGTAAGATTGAGGAAAGGGTCGGTAGGTCAGGTGTTTCATTCGGGGCTGGATGCCAAAAATCGAGGGGTGGCGATCTTGGTGGGAAAGAAGGTGTCGTTCGAGGCGTCGAGCATTGTGGCAGACAATGGCGGTAGGTACGTAATGGTTCGTGGTAAGTTGCAGGGAGAGAGGGTGGTACTGGTCAATGTGTATGCGCCGAACTGGGACGATGCAGGTTTTATGCGGCGCATGTTGGGTCGGATCCCAGATATGGAAGTGGGGGGCCTGATAGTGGGGGGAGACTTTAACACGGCAATGGATCCGGCACTGGATCGCTCCAGGTCTAGGATGGGTAGGAAGCCGGCGTCGGCTAAGGTGCTGAGGGGGTTTATGGACCAGATGGGAGGGGTGAACCCTTGGAGATTTGCAAGGCTGGGTGCTAGGGAATTTTCATTCTTCTCACGTCCATAAGGTTTATTCCCGGGTCAACTTTTTTATTTTGAGCAGGGCGCTGATAGCGAGAGTAGAGGATACTGAGTACTCGCCGATAGCCATTTCGGATCACGCCCCGCATTGGGTGGACATAGAGCTGGGGGAGGAGAGGGACCAGTGCCCGTTGTGGCGTTTGGAGGTGGGGCTGCTGGCGGACGAGGAGGTGAGTGAGCGGGTCCGAGGAAGCATAGAGAGGTACCTGGAGGCCAATGATAACGGGGAGGTCCGAGTGGGGATGGTATGGGAGGCGCTGAAGGCGGTGGTTAGGGGAGAGCTGATCTCCATTAGGGCCCACAAGGAGGGGAGGGAGCAGAGGGAGAGGGAGAGACTGGTGGGGGAGCTGGTGAGGGTAGACAGGAGGTATGCGGAGGTGCCTGAGGAAGGACTGTTGAGGAAGAGGCGCAGCCTCCAGGCCGAATTCGACCTGGTGACCACCAGGAACATAGAACATTACAGTGCAGTACAGGCCCTTCGACCCTCGATGTTGTGCCGACCTGTGAAACCACTCTAAAGCCCATCTACAATATTCC